>NC_091978.1:317090801-317390801 GCF_044704955.1 Pristiophorus japonicus | reverse complement strand
AAGTAATGCAAAGAATTTGATTTATTTTAAATTTTAGATGCGGATGATGCAAAATAAACATTGGTGAATGACTAGAAAGGATAGAAACCAGAAAAGTGCATTAATCTGTGGGTATGCAAAATAAATATGAAAAGTACAGATGAGTATGCAACATGAGCACTAAGGCAACATTTTTCCTCATCCCCCAATTCGATGTTTGGACAGCAAGAACCAGCTGCATGTCTGACCAACATTAAAGGGTGGTACCTTAAGTATTATTGGCAGAAAAATAAATCACTGTAAACACACCATCCAAATTGACCCTTCAGATGTTGTGACAATGTTGCATCTACGTTGGCATCGTACACTTCTCGTACAACTCATATTTCTCACCCTCAGTTGCCGACATGTTCAGCATCACTATTGAATGAAATGGTTAATCACTGACACAACATGCTATCACTGATAGTTTTCAAATAAATACTATAATCAATATGCAGTAGTATTTATAACAATTATTCCAACTTAAGAATTTACATTAATTTAAGTGTCCAAATGATTTCTCAAATAGATTGGACAAAATCTTTTCTGTTTTATTAATAACCCACAACATTTGGCCACTTTGTAGATTAATTTTAATTGCACAATTAAAAAGATATTCAAACCATTAGTGGCCTGATTTGCATATGTAATTTTCATTTTTCATGCTGTTGTACCATGTTCATAATTATAGTGCTAGTTCATTATAAAAGTCACTTGAGTATTAATACAATATATCCAATTATAAAAATACTTTCCCTATTCAATTTTCTCCTTGCTGAAGGTATTGAATCATTCAGGGTACACTTATATGGCCACCCTCTGATACGTCACCCAAGTGGCTAAACTTCATCTGAATTTCAAGATCATGAGTTTTAGCAGGTAATTGGAGTATCACTGAGCTAGATCCTCCTCTCATCGAAATTCAATACATGCACATCTTCCAACAGAAGTCAATGGTTCACAAACAAGAAACAACCCAGTAATTTTTTTACAACTAGGTAAAGAAGTTGAGTCCCAAATGCTTCTTGCCTTTTGTTACCCCAACAGAGAGCAACCAATTTAGTATCGACTGAGATTTTAACCTCGGGCCTTCCTAATCTGTAGATGTCAGTTTTGCATTGCGCAGTGAATTTACTATGGTGAAGAATCAAAGAGCAAGAGACCACCAAGGTTATAAAGAGATGAGTGATCAGGTTGTGACATGTTTGGGTTTTAAGAGATTTTTTTTTAAAAAGAGGAAAGGCAGACTGGGAGGGATAAGAGTTCCACAGTTTTGAGGTCCTTGGAAAGAATAAGTTAAGAGCAGCAGACTGTATAATGCGTTTTGATTTCAATGCAGTGAGGATAAAAAGGAAGAAGAACATGTATTTGGAACTTACGAGAGAGAAAAGAGAGGGAGAAATAACAAGAAAAGTTGAGAGGGGACTGAGAGAAGGGGATAAAACACCAAAGGACAAGATAGGAGTACAAGAATGGCTGCAGGAGAGAGAAGAAAGGTTACAAAGGGGGAAGGAGAGATTGAAAGAGAGAAATAAATGTCAAAAGGGGAGGACAGAAAGATTGATTGAAGGCTAAAGACAAGAAAGGGATTTCCAATCAAGCAAGCTCTTTTTGTACTTATCTATCGGAGGGATAAAATTGAAAAGTAGAGAAGTTATGTTAAACTTGTATATAACCTTGGTTAGACCACACTTGGAATACTGTGAACAGTTTTGGTCTCAAATCTCTCATTTAATTATTTTTGTCATTTTAAATTTGTGTTCTCTAATTAGTGTCTCTCCAACCAATCGAGACAATCCATCACTATTTATATCATAAACCTTCATAATTTTGAAAGCTTCTATCGGATCAGCCCTTAATCTTCTCTGCCTAATGAAAAAAGCTCCTACTTCCCAAGTGTCTTTTCATAAACAACACTCTGGTGAATCTATGCTGAATCTCTTCCATTTCTTTTATATCTTCCTACAATGGATTGCCCAAAAATGTGCGCAATGCTCCAAATTTGGCATAACTAAGATTTTGTGAAAGGCTCCTTTTACTCTGTTACAATCCTTCTCCCATTCAAATACATCACTACATTCTTCAAAAACCTCACCCTCAACCCGTCAATCTTATCCTAGAACATGTCCCAGCTCTATACCTATTGCTCCCTAAACACCTTTACAAATACCTTCAGTCTAGCTTCCATCCTGCTCACAATATCACAACTTCCCTGCTCAAAGTCACAAATTATAACTTCTGCGCCCATGATTTGTTAAACCCTCGTATCGTCATGACCTCTGCAGCATTTGATATGGTTGACTCGGCACTCCTCGCCCATAAACTTTCCTCCACTGTCCAGCTCCATGGACTTCCCTTGCATGATCCCAAAAAGCAAAAAAAGAGGCACACCACACACACCTAGCCCTGTACTTTAAGTTATTAAGCAAAGCTTTGAAGAATTTAAAGGTGGCTCATTTTCCACTGCCATCTCCCGTGATTGCAGTTCTTTTTTTAAAAAGTCGATATTAAATTCATGCAAGTATTCTTAATCCAAGTTTTTTTTGCCAAATTGTGGGTTTTGCTAACATATTCCAGAGTTGCTAAAGGTTATTTAACATATTGGTACCAAAATAATCACACTTCAACTAATACTCTTCTGTATGAGATTCTTAATTCAAAATTGCTCCCACTTCAATCACCATCATTACTTCAAACCAGCTCAAAATACTCTCCAGTCACAATCCAAGTTTTGAAAGGTCTAAATCTATATTTATAATACAGCTGGGCATTTTCACAGTTCAAGAGGGATAACACGAACATTTCACACACCCACTGTTGTACTTTACTAAAACTCGAGTGACAACACTCCTGCTAAAAATTGAAGAGTTTGAATTGGGCTGTTTTTTCTTATTTATTCCGTGAAGGACATCCTTAAAAGGGCACATCAATGAAAGAACCTTGCAATCTCACTGCGACATTTTCAAATGAATTTTACGTGCACAATTTGTCTGGCACATTGATGAACCTGAATTAATCAGCACTTGAAGTTAAGCATCCATCTCTGTCACTGTGTCACAACCAAAGAAAGCATTGCAATACACAAAAAATCAGAGAGAATTATGTTGTTGCACCAGCTAACTCATGAATCATCCTGCAGGCCCATCCAACAATGTCATTTACTAGGTCAGAGAATCTGAACCTTACTATCGAAACACTGGACAGGATGTCAGTCTAATGAATTAATACATATTGGGTTTAAAAGGCATTGCAAGCATTTATAAATATTTTTACATTTCTTAGTGTCAAATAATATTGGTCAGTGTGTTTTAAATAACAATGAATAAATAAAGATACTTCACCATGTGTTACTGTCCTCATCTAAACTGAATCAATGAATCAAGTCAAACTGAATTTGCAACAACATAGCTTTCCTGTTGGTTTCAAAATAATTTTAATTCTATTTTGATAACAAAATGTTAATTTCTATATACCAATCCCCATCTTCACAAAACTGTTGCAACAAACCAAAAATAAAATGCACATGCAGCCAGCAAATCAGTAGTGCAACTTTATTTTTTAACAAATAAGCAGGAAAGATGAACAAACGTGCATTTATATGATGCTTTTCATGGTCACAGACAATTCCAAAGCACTTAATGAGTTTGAGGTTTAGTTACCGTTGTTGTGTTGGCAAACATGGCAGCCAATCAGTGTCACCAATCATAGGCAGTCCCTCGGAATCGAGGAAGACTTGCTTCCACTCTTAGCATGAGTTCTTAGGTAGCTGTACAGTCCAAAACGAGAACGACAGTCTCTGTCACAGGTGGGACAGATAGTAGTTGAGGGAAAGGTGGGCAGGGAGCCTAGTTTGCCGCACGCTCCTTCCGCTGCCCGTGCTTGATTTCTGCATGCTTTCGGTGACGATACTCGAGGAGCTCAGCGCCCTCCCGGATGCACTTTTCCTCCACTTAGGGCGGTCTTTGGCCAGGGACTCCCAGGTGTCAATGGGGATGTCGCACTTTATCAAGGAGGCTTTGAGGGTGTCTTTGTAACGTTTCCTCTGCCCGCCTTTGGCTCGTTTGCCATGGACGAGTTCAGAGTAGAGCGCATGCTTTGGGAGTCTCTTGTCTGGCATGCGAACTATGTGGCCTGCCCAGCAGAGCTGATCAAGTGTGGTCAGTGCTTCAATGCTGGGGATGTTAGCCTGGATGAGGACGCTAATGATTGTGCGTCTGTCCTCCCAGGGGATTTGTAGGATCTTGCGGAGACATCGCTGGTGGTATTTCTTCAGCGACTTGAGGTGTCTACTGTACATGGTCCACGTCTCTGAGCCACACAGGAGGGCAGGTATTACTACAGCCCTGTAGACCATGAGCTTGGTGACAGTTTTGAGGGCCTGGTCTTCAAACACACTTTTCCTCAGGCGGCCGAAGGCTGCACTGGTGCACTAGAGGCAGTGGTTGGATCTCGTCGTCAATGCCTGCTCTTGTTGATAGGAGGCTCCCAAGATAAGGGAAGTGGTCCCCATTGTCCAGGGCCACGCCGTGGATCTTGATGTCTGGGGGGGGCAGTGCTGTGCAGTGAGGACAGTCTGGTGGAGGACTTTTGTCTTACTGACGTTTAGCGCAAGGCCCATGCTTTCATACGCCTCGGTAAATACGTCGACCATGTCCTGGAGTTCAGCCTCCATGCGTGCACAGACGCAGGCGTCGTCCGCGTACTGTAGCTCGATGACAGAGGTTGGAGTGGTCTTGGACCTGGCCTGGAGACGGCGAAGGTTGAACAGCTTCCCACTGGTTCTGTAGTTTAGTTCCACTCCAGCGGGGATCTTATCAACTGTGAGGTGGAGCATGGCAGCGAGGAAGATTGAGAAGAGGGTTGGAGGCGATGACGCAGCCCTGCTTGACCCCGGTCCAGACATGAATTGGGTCTATGATGGATCTGTTGGTAAGGATCACGGCCTGCAAGTCGTCGTGGAGCAGGCTGAGGATGGCGACATACTTTAGGGGGCATCCGAAACGGAGGACGCCGCTCCATAGACCCTCGCGGTTGACAGTGTCAAAGGCCTTTGTAAGGCCGAAGGCGGCTGGCGCTGTTCCCTGCATTTTTCCTGCAGTTGTCGCGCTGCAAAAATCATGTCCGTTGTGCCCCGGAGGGGACGAAATTCGCACTGCGACTCCGGGAGGAGCTCTTCAGCCACGGGGAGAAGGCGATTGTGGAGGACTCTAGCGACAACTTTCCCAGTGGTTGATAGCAGGGAGATTCCCCTGTAGTTGCCGCAATTGGACTTGTCCCCTTTTTTAAAGATGGTCACGATCACTGCATCTCCAAGATCTCCCGGCATGCTCTCCTCCCTCCAGATGAGAGAGGAGGTCATGTATTCGTGCCGGCAGTGCCTCAGCAGGGATTCCATCCGCTCCCGTAGTCTTGTTTTTTTAAGCTGTCGATGGCTTTTTCTACCTCGTGCAATGTTGGGGTCTCATTGAGGTGGTGGCGGGTAGCATGCTGCGGGATGGAGTCGAGAGCACTTGAGTCAAAGGCAGAGTCTCGATTGAGGAGATCTTCGAAGTGTTCCTTCCAGGAGGCTCTGACTGCCTCGATGTCCTTGATGAGTGTTTCCCCGTTCTTGGCTAGGAGTGGGGTGGGGCCTTGACTGCGGTGAATAATTCTCGCACATCATGGCTGTCGGCCAGCTGCTGTATCTCCTGTGCTTTCTCCATCCACCACCTGTTCTTTAGGTCCCAGGTTTTTTGTTGGACCTTAGCCTTTAGCCGTCTGTAATGCTGCTTTGCTGCTCCAGAGTTGGGTTGTTGTTTAAGGCACAGAAATGCCCTGTGCTTGCAATCTGTTAAGTTCTTGAATTTCCTGATCATTCTCATCAAACTAGTCCTGATGTTTCCTGGTTGAGTGACCAAGCGTCTCTTTGCAGGCACTGATTATGGAGGCCTGGAGGGAAGACCAAGTGCCGGGGTCATTCTGTGTCTCGGGGTCATCAAGGCACGCCAGGTTAGCTGTGAGGCGCTGACTGTAAAGGGCTCTCTTAACTGGGTCCTTAGGTGCCCCGGCATTGACTTTTTTGCAACACTGCTTCTGCTGCCCCCTTTGCTTTGGGGCTATGTTGATGTAAATGATGGATCGGATTAGGCGGTGGTCCGTCCAGCAGTTGTCAGCTCCTGTCATGGCACGGGTGATGCGCACATCCTTGCAGTCCCTGGCTCGGACGATGACATAATCTAGCACGTGCCAGTGTTTGGAGCGAGGGTGTTGCCACGATGCCTTGTATTTGTCCCTCTGGCAGAACAAGGTGTTGGTGATGACAAGTTCATGTTCTAGACATTTTGTCAGGAGTAGGGTACCGCTGGAGTTGGCTTTTCCTACCCCCTCTACCAATCACGCCTCCCCAGAGGTCTGTGTCCTTGCCGACCCTGGCGTTGAAGTCGCCGAGGAGGATCAGTTTGTCGCCCGCGGGGACGCTGGTCAGGGAAATTTTGAGGTTGGAGTAAAAACCCTCTTTGGCCTCTTCTGTTGCATCGAGTGTTGGGGTATAAGCACCGATGACTGTGGTGCACTGGTTCCGGGATAGGGTGAGTCGAAGAGTCATGAGGCGTTCGTTAGCCCCGCAGGGGGAGTCTTTGAGGCGGTCGACCTGCTCGTTTTTGATGGCGAAGCGGACTCCATGGAGGCGGCATTCTGCCTCTGGTTTCCCTTTCCAGAAGAAGGTGTAATCTCCGCCTTGTTCCTTGAGCTGGCCTTCCCCTGCCCGCCGGGTCTCGCTTAGAGCTGCGATGTCGATATCAAAGCTAAGTTCCCGGGCAACTATGGCAGTGCCATATGGGCCAGACACTGCTATATGGGCCTAATTGCCTACGGCGAGGTGTTGGCCGCAGGCCCGGCGGTGGGTAGTGCCCTTGATAGTAAGTGGTCTCAGGCTTGGTTGGGGGGAGGCATTGGGGGTGCCAGTGGTGCACAGGGGTTCAGAATGGTGGGGGCAGGGGGGGTGTCACAGCCATTGTACTCACCACGTGCTGGAGGAGGAGAGGAGGCCAGGCCATCAGTGGGGTCCAGATGGCGGGGCAGGGAGGTGGAGGCCCGATATCCAGGTCCAGCCGCCCAGTCGCCGCAGGGGGTCCAGCCGGGAGGCCCAGGTCGCATCAAGTCGTCCAGTCGCTGCAGGAGGACCAGTCGAGAGGCCCAAGTCATGTCGAGTCGCCACAGGAGGTCCAGCCGGGAAGCCCAAATTATGTCGAGTCACCGGTGTGTTGTGTGGTGGGGGGTCTGAGGTAGGCCCGAACTTTTAGGATTCGCAGGGTTGGGGTTAGGGTGGGGATTTAAGTCCTTAAGACCTCCTATTAGGGCTAGAGCTGGGGCTTGGGGAAGTTTAGACAGTGGGAGGGGGGAGGTTGAGGGTGGGAGTTGCCGAGGAGCTGTTTAGCAGGGGAGCTCCCAAGGAAGCTGCTACCCCGATGGCCGCCACTACATGAATCACCAGATAATCTGTTTTGGGGATGTTGGCTAATGGATAAATATTACCCAGTACATCACAAAAACACCCCTAATCTCCTTTGAATAGTGCATTGCGATCTTTTACATGCATCTGACAGGGCACCTTGGTTTAACATCTCACCCAGAAGACAGCATCTGACAGATGCTCCCTCACTGAAGCATCAGCTGAGATTATGTGCTATTCAATTAGGAATAAATGAATCATGCTACAAACTGGCAATCAACACTTGCGCTCTTTGCAATGAGATAGAACCCACTGATCAATCCAAACTGTTAAAGTTTTAAGTTTTAATTTTCAAAAATAGATGTGCCAGTGGGATACCTCAGGATTGGAGTGCATAATTCAGTTTATGGAAAATTACATTAAAAAAATGATTAATTGTGATAACACAAGACATTTTTTTTTATGTCACTGGTTACTTTATCATCTTTCCCTCTTAAAAAGCACCTCTCAAAGTTAACACAACACATGCACAATACCTTACTAATTTAGGGTAAAACATGGACAATCTCTTCAACTACACAAGTGTAAAATTAACCATTAGGTTGGTTTTAACAGAGTATTATTAACTCAGACTCATACAACAAAAGCTTCAGAACAGTTGAATTCCCCAGTTTCAAAAAGAAAAAAGAAATAACGCTTCATCTTCCACACATTATCACAATTGCCTTCCTGGCAGCAACAATACTGGCTTTGCTTGTTTAAAAAAAAAGTGTTTGCCGTACAGGCATTGATCATATCATCTAGCTCGTATCAAATGATGTTGACATGCACTGTTTATCTGCATCTTGGCTACATACCTAGAAGGTTAACCACAATGATCAAACACCATCCCTCCTAGTCCACCCTCCCTATTCCACCCAGAATTATCCAGCATCCCCCTCCACATACAAAAAAAACATTGTCTCGTCCCCATCCCCACCAACCCAAGCCAACACACTTTCAACTCGCGTCTTATTTTTGCAGTTCTGCTCAAACACATTTCCTGGAATTTCCTGATTAACCAAGCCGCAACATTAACACCTGTACACAAAACCATGGGCTGAGCTATCCTATACACATAACCATGGGCTGAGCCATTCTAACAAAGGATTGTGGACTGTGGAAAATTACAAAAATGAAACTGATCGCAATCTGTAACAAAAATACTGCATTTGACATGAGGACCCCAAAGACCACTAGCACAGCAATGGTGGTGCAGGACTTCCATGCACTACAGCCATCGAGCAATCATCTCGGGTTCAGCCAATTTAAATTGAGCAAATGGGTGTTGTAACATGGGACATGTGGAACATGGAGAAGGAAGAAACAGAGAGGCAAATGGGAAATGAAGGCTAGCTTAGCACTAACTAGGGAATGGTAGCATAGTTACTGAACTAGTAACTCAGAGGCCTGGACTAATAATCCAAAGAGTTCAAATCAGTTAATTAAATAGATCTGGAATAAAAAGCTAGTATCAGTAATGGTGACAGTGAAACTATCGGATTGTCATCAAAACCCATCTGGTTCCCGAATGTCTTTTAGGGAAGGAAATCTGCTGTCGTTACCAGGTTTGGTCTATATGTGACTCTAGACCCACAGCAATGTGGTTGACTCTTAACTGCCCTCTTAAATGGCCGAGCAAGCCACTCAGTTGTAACAAACCACTACAGCAAACAAGAATAAAACCGGACGGACCAACAGGCATCGACCTCGGCACTGGCTTCGGACATGACAACAGCACATCCAGCCCAGTCGACCCAGCAAAGTCCCCTTACTAACATAGAATCATAGAATGGTTACAGCATGGAAGGCGGCCATTCGGCTCGTTGAACCTATGCCAACTCTCAACTAGTTCCACTCCCCTGCCCTTTCCCCAAAGCCCTGCAAATCCTTTTCCTTCAGATAATTATCCAACTCCCATTTAAAACATAAGATTGAGTCTGCCTCCATCACCTTTTCAGGCAGTTCATTCCATAACCCAAAGACTCGCTTCGTAAAAAAGTTTTTTCTTGCATCGCCTTTGGTTCTTTTGCCAATTATCTTAAACCTATATCATATGGGGACTTGTGCCAAAATTGGGAGAGCTGTTCCACAGATTAGTCAAGCAACAGCCCAACATTGTCATATTCACAGAATCATACCTTTCAGCCAATGTCCCAGACTCCTCTATCACCATCCCTGGGTATATCCTGCCCACCACCAAGACGGACCCAACAGAGGTGGCACCACAGTGGTATACAGTGGGAGTGCATGGCCCCAGGAGTCCTCAAAATTGACTCCAGACCCCACGAACATAAGAACATAAGAAATAGGAGTCATCGGCCATTTGGCTCCTCGAGCCTGCCATTCAATAAGATCATGGATGATCTAATCTTGACCTCAACTCCACTTTCCTGCCCATTCTCCATATCCCTGGACTCCCTTATCATTCAAAATGAAGTCTCATGGCATCAGGTCAAACATAGTCATGGAAACCTACTGCCCTTCCTCAACTAATGAATTAGTACTCCTCCATGTTGAACTTGGAAGAAGCATGGGGTAACAAGAGCACAGAATGAAATCTGGCTTAAGGATTTCAATGTTCACCACCAAGAGTGGCTCGGTACCATCACTACTGACCGAGCTGGCAGAGTCCTGAAAAAATAGCTGCCAGACTGGGCATGCGGCAGGTGGTGACAGAACTAACACAAGGGGAAAACCTACCTGACCTTGTCTTCACCAATCTACCTGTCACAGATGCATAAGTCCATGACAGTATTTGTAGCAGTGACCACCGCACAGTCGTTGTGGAGATGAGGTTCCGTTTTCATACCGAGGACACCCTCCATCGTGTTGTGTGGCACTACCACCATGCTAAATGGAATAGATTCAGAACAGATCTAGCAGCTCAAAACTGGGCATCCATGACACGCTGTGGGCCATCAGCAGCAGCACAATTGTCTGAAACTTCATGGTCCGGCATATCCCTCACTCTACCATTAAAATCAAGCTCGGCAACCAATCCTGGTTTTAATGAGTGTAGAAGAGCATGCCAGGAGCAGCACCAGGCATACCGAAAAATTCGGTGCCAACTTGAGGAAGCTGCAACACAGGACTACATGAGGTCTAAACAATGGAAGCAGCATGCTATACACAGAGCTGAGCCATCCCACAACCAACAGATCAAATCAAAGCTCTGCAGTCCTGCCACATCTAGTCGTGAATGGTGGTGGACCAATAAACCGATGGGAGGAGGAAGCTCCATGAACATTCCCATCCTCAATGATGGCGGAGCCCAGCAGGCAAATGCAAAAGACAAGGCTGAAGTGTTGATAACTATCTTCAGCCAGAAGTGCCAACTGGATGATCCATATCAGCCTCCTGCTCAGATCCCCACCATCACAGCAGCCAGTCTGTAACCAATTTGATTCACGCTTCGTGATATCAAGAAACAGCCGAGCGATTTGGATTCTGCGAAGGCTATGGGCCCCGGCAACATCCCGATTGTCGTGCTGAAGACTTGTGCACCAAAACTAGCCACACCTCTAGCTAAGCTGTTCCAGTACAGCTACAACACTG
This sequence comes from Pristiophorus japonicus, assembly GCF_044704955.1. Classification (NCBI taxonomy): domain Eukaryota; kingdom Metazoa; phylum Chordata; class Chondrichthyes; family Pristiophoridae; genus Pristiophorus; species Pristiophorus japonicus. The sequence continues at coordinate 317,379,754 of NC_091978.1, read as the reverse complement.
GCATCTATCCGACAATGTGGACAATTGTCCAGGTATGTCCTGTCCCAAAAAAACCAGGACAAATCCAACCCGGCAAATTACCGCCCCATCAGTCTACTCTCAATCATCAGTAAAGTGATGGAAGGTGTTGCCGACTGTGCCCACATCCAGTTAAATTTCTGGTCAATGGTGACCCCCAAGGATGTTGATGTTAGGGGATTTGGAGCTGGTATTGCCGTTGAATGTCAAGGGGAGGTGGTTAGACTCTTGCTCGTTGGAGACAGTCAATGCCTAGCATTTGTGTGGCATGAATGTTATTTGCCACTTATCAGCCCAAGCCTGAATATCACCCAGGTCTTGCTGCAGCAGGAATGGACTCCTTCATTTTCTAAGGAATTGTGAATGGAACTGAACACTGTGCAATCTTCAGCAAACAACCCCACTACTGACCTTATGATGGCGAGAAGGTCATTGATGAAGCAGCTGAAGATGGTTGGGCCTCGGACACTGCCCTGTGAAATTCCTGCAGCAATGTCCTGGGGCTGAGATGATAAACCTCCAACAACAACAACCATCTTCCTTTGTGCTAGGTATGACTCCAGCCAGGTGGAGAATTTTCCCCTATTCCCACTGACTTCACTTTTACTAGGGCTCCTTGATGCCACACTCGGTCAAATGTTGACTCGGTCACCTCACCTCTGGAATTCAGCTCTTTTGTCCATGTTTGGACCAAGGCTGTAATGAGGTCTGGAGCCAAGTGGTCGTGGCATAACCTAAACTGAGCATTGGTGAGCATGTTATTAATGAATAAGTGCCGCTTGAAAGCACTGTCGACACAGCTGCTATCACTTGGCTGATGATCGAGAGTAGAATGGATTTATTCTGCTCTTTGTGAACAGGACATACCTAGGCAGCTTTCCATATTGTCAGGTAGATGCCAGTGTTGTAGCTGTACTGCAACAGCTTGGCAAGAAGCACGGCTAGTTCTGGAGTACAAGTATTCAGCACAATAGCCGGGACGTTATCAGGGCCCATAGCTTTTGCTGACATCTTTACAAACAACATTTACTTCATTGGGCATCTATGCCAGTATCAGAATGCTTAGTATCCGTTAGGTTAGAGACTAGAAGTTGTGCTGTTGGAAAGCCAGTGTTTTCAGTACAAGAAAGAAAAAACAAACAAAATTGACCATTCCCACAAACGACATGTTCCTTTCAGGAGCCCATCACTTTATGACCAGCGATTGCAAGAAAGCAGCATTTAAGTATTTGTTGGGCCTCACTTTTGCCTTTCTGAAAGTACCATACTCCTGCTGTATACAGGTATGCAGATTGTCAGTGGGCTTTGCTCATCCCACCTCCATCAGTGATGTTAATTTTTAAGAACGTTGACACCACCCATTCCCAAAGCCCCACTCCTCGGAAAGTCTTCTGCTGCTCTAACAGAATGGAGACATGGTTTAATAGGACAACTACACAATATCCAGCTCTGCCCAGTGCTAGCACACCCCAGATGCTTAGTAAACACAGTAGGTTTCCAGGGCCACAACTTTTTTTGGGCCGGGGGGGGGGGGGGGGGGGGGGGCGGGCGGGGCGGGGGGATGAAGGAGGGAAAATATGGTATCCTTCTTCCTTTTAACCACTGTTCAACTGGACATGATTTTATTTTACTTAAAATGTAAGGAATGCTGAGGGCAGATTTGAAATATTGCTGACTCATCTCAATACTTCATTTGAAGAAAATGATGGAATAAAATTATTTTCCAACAAATTCTAACTCACCACATGGACAGAATGCATCATTGTTGTTTTAAATTAAATTTTAAAATCAACACTTTATACATTGATTGGCACTAGATTGTTCCTGCTAATCTAGATCAACTAGTGACCTGGTTAACAACACGATGGAAACATGAAAACACAGCCTGTCTGCAATAATCAGTTTGGGTTCTTAAATATTTTATATAACCAGATGTGTGACACAGTCAGAAATCATTTAGGTTTTTGGGGAAGAAAATCACACACAACTCACCCAATTATCGATGGAAACTAATGCAAAGCCAAATAACCTCTTTGATATTCCCCCTTTGAGATTATCAGATTGCTTGCATTAACTTCTTGCCTTACATGTGCACAGCAAAGCAATTTCAGATCATGCACAGATCTGGTGTCAATTAAAAAGGGGAGAGTTTGATAAATTCAAAAATGTTTTTTTCACTTTCCCTGTTTTAGGACTCAGTCACGTACAGTCAGTATAATGGTCAAATAATGTGTTTTTTTTTTACCTCTGTCTATCTGCCCATGGTCCATAGTTGAAATCTGTTCCTTTACCACAAACAATATCAAGTCCCCAACATGGTGGTAAGTCTTGCAATTTTGTACTTTCACTGTCTGGACTCTCTTCAGCATTTTCATCAGTTTCTTCTAGTACAACACCTACACAACATGATAATCATTAAAACTGTATATGCATACATCTTGTTGTAATAGCAAACAGATAAGCAGCAGAATATACAATTTGAATTATAAAACTGTACAGCACAGGAGGCCGCCACCTGGTCTATCGTGCCAGTGCTGGCTCTTTGAACAAGCTATCCAATTAGTCTTGCTCCCCTGCTCTTTCGGCTAGTCCTGCAAATTTTTCAGTGGTTTAATTCAGTGAAACAGAAAATTAGCACGTATGCTAAATTAAATGCAAGACAAGTGTTGACAAAAGGCAGGGTATCTGTTAGAAAAAAGGACATTCTTGTTCTTGAGAAAGAAGCTTTACTTTCTGAAGAAACAGTTATTGGTTAAAATTTTGATTTGTGAAACAGCATGTACATAAAAACTGCTCAAAACTAGAGGTGGGTAAATCAAAAAAATCTGCCAATTTTTCTAATCCAAACCTTCTAAAATTATTATAATAAAAGCAGATGGCCTTCCAAATCCTCTTGGTAAAGATGAGGGGTAACCAAATTGGAAATGGAGTGAAAATGATTGTAAACTAATGCAGTAACAGTTTCTTTTCTGATTCCTTGTTCATATTTTTAAGACATTATTTCATTGTCATTACAGTACAAATCATTATAGTAAAGATAATGGAATGTGGTAGAAAAGATAACGGAATCTTTACTCAAAGATGTAATAGAAAAACATCAGAAACCAAAATTATAATAAAGAATGGTCACCATGGATTTCAAAAGGGAAGGTAACGCTTGACCAATCTTATTGACTACTTTGAAGAAGTAACAGAAAGTGTAGAAAAGGGTAATGCTGTCGATGTAATATATCTGGATTTCCAAAAAGGCCTTTGCTAAGGTACCGTATAGAAGACCAAGTATATGGAAGTAGGGCAAGTAGCAGAATGGATAGCAAGCTGACTACAAATCATAAAACATGAGAGTAGGACTTAAAGGTATTTATTCCGACTGGCAAAAGGTGGGAAACGTTGTTCCGCAGGAATCGATGTTGCGACTACTGTTCACCATTTACATGAATGATTTGGACGGGGTTTAGAAGTACAATTTAAAAAGTTATAAAGGCCAGCGGGAGCTCGGAGCAGTCAGTCGAGGAGGCGGGAGCTCGGAGCAGCGCGAGTCCAGGGTCGGTGAGAGGCCTATAAAGGCCAGCGGGAGCTCGGAGCAGTCAGTCGAGGAGGCGGGAGCTCGGAGCAGCGCGAGTCCGGGGTCGGCGAGAGGCCTATAAAGGCCAGCGGGAGCTCGGAGCAGCGCGAGTCCGGGGTCGGCGAGAGGCCTATAAAGGCCAGCGGGAGCTCGGAGCAGTCAGTCGAGGAGGCGGGAGCTCGGAGCAGCGCGAGTCCGGGGTCGGCGAGAGGCCTATAAAGGCCAGCGGGAGCTCGGAGCAGTCAGTCGAGGAGGCGGGAGCTCGGAGCAGCGCGAGTCCGGGGTCGGCGAGAGGCCTATAAAGGCCAGCGGGAGCTCGGAGCAGTCAGTCGAGGAGGCGGGAGCTCGGAGCAGCGCGAGTCCGGGGTCGGCGAGAGGCCTATAAAGGCCAGCGGGAGCTCGGAGCAGTCAGTCGAGGAGGCGGGAGCTCGGAGCAGCGCGAGTCCGGGGTCGGCGAGAGGCCTATAAAGGCCAGCGGGAGCTCGGAGCAGTCAGTCGAGGAGGCGGGAGCTCGGAGCAGCGCGAGTCCGGGGTCGGCGAGAGGCCTATAAAGGCCAGCGGAAGTCGAGCAGTCAGTCGAGGAGGCGGGAGCTCGGAGCAGCGCGAGTCCGGGGTCGGCGAGAGGCCTATAAAGGCCAGCGGGAGCTCGGAGCAGTCAGTCGAGGAGGCGGGAGCTCGGAGCAGCGCGAGTCCGGGGTCGGCGAGAGGCCTATAAAGGCCAGCGGGAGCTCGGAGCAGTCAGTCGAGGAGGCGGGAGCTCGGAGCAGCGCGAGTCCGGGGTCGGCGAGAGGCGTACCGGTGCAGCTACAGGGAGAAGGCAAAAAAACAAAGGTGACGTCACAGCCTAGGGGGTAAGTGATTGGCTGGTGATTGGTGAGTAGTTTTTCTTTTTCTTCTTATATTGGTCAGTAACTTTTAACATTGTTATTACCAATTTAAGTGTATCTAAGGGTTAAGACATGGCAGGAGAGCTTGGTCGGGTGTTATGCTCCTCCTGTACCATGTGGGAACTCAGGGACACTTCCGGTGTCCCTGACGACTACGTGTGCGGGAAGTGTATCCGCCTCCAGCTCCTGACGGTCCGCGTTACGGAATTGGAGCTGAAGGTGGATTTACTCTGGAGCATCCACGATGCTGAGAATGACGTGAGTATCACGTGTAGTGAGTTGGTCTTACCGCAGGGAAAGGGTCCACAGCCAGATAGGGAATGGAAGACCAGCAGGAAGAGTAGAGCAAGGAAGGTAGTGCAGGGGTCCCCTGCGGTCATCCCCCTGCAAAACAGATACACCGCTTTGGGTACTGTTGAGGGGAATGACTCATCAGGGGAGGGCAGCAGCAGCCAAGTTCATGGCACCGTGGCTGGCTCTGCTGCACAGGAGGGCAAGAAAAAGAGTGGGAGAGCGATAGTGATAGGGGATTCAATTGTGAGGGGAATAGATAGGCGTTTCTGCGGCCGCAACCGAGACTCCAAGATGGTATGTTGCCTCCCTGGTGCAAGGGTCAAGGATGTCTCGGAGCGGGTGCAGGACATTCTGAAATGGGAGGGAGAACAGCCAGTTGTCGTGGTGCACATTGGTACCAACGACATAGGCAAAAAAAGGGATGAGGTCCTACGAAACGAATTTAAGGAGCTAGGAGCTAAATTAAAAAGTAGGACCTCAAAAGTAGTAATCTCGGGATTGCTACCAGTGCCACGTGATAGTCAGAGTAGGAATCGCAGGATAGCGCAGATGAATACGTGGCTTGAGCAGTGGTGCAGCAGGGAGGGATTCAAATTCCTGGGGCATTGGGACCGGTTCTGGGGGAGGTGGGACCAGTACAAACCGGACGGTCTGCACCTGGGCAGGACTGGAACCAATGTCCTCGGGGGAGTGTTTGCTAGTGCTGTTGGGGAGGATTTAAACTAATATGGCAGGGGGATGGGAACCAATGCAGGGAGACAGAGGGAAACAAAAAGGAGCCAAAAGCAAAAGACAGAAAGGAGATGAGGAAAAGTGTAGGGCAGAGAAACCCAAGGCAAAGAACAAAAAGGGCCACTGTACAGCAAAATTCTAAAAGGACAAAGGGTGTTAATAAAACAAGCCTGAAGGCTTTGTGTCTTAATGCAAGGAGTATCCGCAATAAGGTGGATGAATTAATTGTGCAAATAGATGTTAACAAATATGATGTGATTGGGATTACGGAGACGTGGCTCCAGGATGATCAGGGCTGGGAACTCAACATTCAGGGGTATTCAACATTCAGGAAGGATAGAATAAAAGGAAAAGGAGGTGGGGTAGCATTGCTGGTTAAAGAGGAGATTAATGCAATAGTTAGGAAAGACATTAGCTTGGATGATGTGGAATCTATATGGGTAGAGCTGCAGAACACCAAAGGGCAAAAAACGTTAGTAGGAGTTGTGTACAGACCTCCAAACAGTAATAGGGATGTTGGGGAGGGCATCAAACAGGAAATTAGGGGTGCATGCAATAAAGGTGTAGCAGTTATAATGGGTGACTTTAATATGCACATAGATTGGGCTAGCCAAACTGGAAGCAATACGGTGGAGGAGGATTTCCTGGAGTGCATAAGGGATGGTTTTCTAGACCAATATGTTGAGGAACCAACTAGGGGGGAGGCCATCTTGGACTGGGTGTTGTGTAATGAGAGAGGATTAATTAGCAATCTCATTGTGCGAGGCCCCTTGGGGAAGAGTGACCATAATATGGTGGAATTCTGCATTAGGATGGAGAATGAAACAGTAAATTCAGAGACCATGGTCCAGAACTTAAAGAAGGGTAACTTTGAAGGTATGAGGCGAGAATTGGCTAGGATAGATTGGCGAATGATACTTAGGGGGTTGACTGTGGATGGGCAATGGCAGACATTTAGAGACCGCATGGATGAAGTACAACAATTGTACATTCCTGTCTGGCGTAAAAATAAAAAGGGGAAGGTGGCTCAACCGTGGCTATCTAGGGAAATCAGGGATAGTATTAAAGCCAAGGAAGTGGCATACAAATTGGCCAGAAATAGCAGCGAACCTGGGGACTGGGAGAAATTTAGAACTCAGCAGAGGAGGACAAAGGGTTTGATTAGGACAGGGAAAATGGAGTACGAGAAGAAGCTTGCAGGGAACATTAAGGCGGATTGCAAAAGTTTCTATAGGTATGTAAAGAGAAAAAGGTTGGTGAAGACAAACGTAGGTCCCCTGCAGTCAGAATCAGGGGAAGTCATAACGGGGAACAAAGAAATGGCGGATCAATTGAACAAGTACTTTGGTTCGGTATTCACTAAGGAGGATACAAACAACCTTCCGGATATAAAAGGGGTCAGAGGGTCTAGTAAGGAAGAGGAACTGAGGGAAATCTTTATTAGTCGGGAAATTGTGTTGGGGAAATTGATGGGATTGAAGGCAGATAAATCCCCAGGGCCTGATGGCCTGCATCCTAGAGTACTTAAGGAGGTGGCCTTGGAAATAGCGGATGCATTGACAGTCATTTTCCAACATTCCATTGACTCTGGATCAGTTCCTATGGAGTGGAGGGTAGCCAATGTAACCCCACTTTTTAAAAAAGGAGGGAGAGAGAAAACAGGGAATTATAGACCGGTCAGCCTGACCTCAGTAGTGGGTAAAATGATGGAATCAATTATTAAGGATGTCATAGCAGTGCATCTGGAAAATGGTGACATGATAGGTCCAAGTCAGCATGGATTTGTGAAAGGGAAATCATGCTTGACAAATCTTCTGGAATTTTTTGAGGATGTTTCCAGTAAAGTGGACAAAGGAGAACCAGTTGATGTGGTATATTTGGACTTTCAGAAGGCTTTCGACAAGGTCCCACACAAGAGATTAATGTGCAAAGTTAAAGCACATGGGATTGGGGGTAGTGTGCTGACGTGGATTGAGAACTGGTTGTCAGACAGGAAGCAAAGAGTAGGAGTAAACGGGTACTTTTCAGAATGGCAGGCAGTGACTAGTGGAGTGCCGCAAGGTTCTGTGCTGGGGCCCCAGCTGTTTACATTGTACATTAATGATTTAGACGAGGGGATTAAATGCAGTATCTCCAAATTTGCGGATGATACTAAGTTGGGTGGCAGTGTGAGCTGCGAGGAGGATGCTATTAGGCTGCAGAGTGACTTGGATAGGTTAGGTGAGTGGGCAAATGCATGGCAGATGAAGTATAATGTGGATAAATGTGAGGTTATCCACTTTGGTGGTAAAAACAGAGAGACAGACTATTATCTGAATGGTGACAGATTAGGAAAAGGGAAGGTGCAACGAGACCTGGGTGTCATGGTACATCAGTCATTGAAGGTTGGCATGCAGGTACAGCAGGCGGTTAAGAAAGCAAATGGCATGTTGGCCTTCATAGCGAGGGGATTTGAATACAGGGGCAGGGAGGTGTTGCTACAGTTGTACAGGGCCTTGGTGAGGCCACACCTGGAGTATTGTGTACAGTTTTGGTCTCCTAACTTGAGGAAGGACATTCTTGCTATTGAGGGAGTGCAGCGAAGGTTCACCAGACTGATTCCCGGGATGGCGGGACTGACCTATCAAGAAAGATTGGATCAATTGGGCTTGTATTCACTGGAGTTCAGAAGAATGAGAGGGGACCTCATAGAAACGTTTAAAATTCTGACGGGTTTAGACAGGTTAGATGCAGAAAGAATGTTCCCAATGTTGGGGAAGTCCAGAACCAGGGGTCACAGTCTGAGGATAAGGGGTAAGCCATTTAGGACCGAGATGAGGAGAAACTTCTTCACCCAGAGAGTGGTGAACCTGTGGAATTCTCTACCACAGAAAGTAGTTGAGGCCAATTCACTAAATATATTCAAAAGGGAGTTAGATGAAGTCCTTACTACTCGGGGGATCAAGGGTTATGGCGAGAAAGCAGGAAGGGGGTACTGAAGTTTCATGTTCAGCCATGAACTCATTGAATGGCGGTGCAGGCTAGAAGGGCTGAATGGCCTGCTCCTGCACCTATTTTCTATGTTTCTATGTTTCTATGACACTAAATTGGTGTTTATAGTTAATACTGAGGAAGACTTCGACAAAATACAGGACCTTAATAAACTTGCAGAATGGATGTGTAAATGACAAATGAATTTCAATATAGGTAAGTGTGAGGTAGCGCACTTTGGTAAGAGAAGTAAGGAGGCCGCATATTTCTTGGAAAATAAGAGTCTAAATGGGGTAGAGGAAACCAAGGAATCTAGGGGTATAGATTCACAAATCATTAAAAGTAGCAATGCACATTAACAAGGCCAAGGTGAGAAATGGGACTACTGCGCTATAGCAACAACTTGTATTTATATAATGCCTTTAACGTAGTAAAATATCCCAGTGCTTCACAGGAGTGTTACGAGATGAAATATTTGACACCGAGCCACACAAGGAGAAACTAGGGCAGGTGAACGAAAGCTTGGTCAAGGAGGTGGGTTTTTAGGAGCGCCTTCAAGGAGGAAAGGGAGAGAGAGAGAGAGAGAGAGAGAGAGAGAGAGAGAGAGAGGTTTAAAAATAAAAATAAAAAGACTTACATTTATATAGCAGCTTTCACAACCACAGCATGTCTCAAAGCGCTTTACAGCCAATGAAGTACTTTTGGAGTGTAGTCACTGTTCTAATGTGAGAAACGCGGCAGCCAATTTACGCACAGCAAGCTCCCACAAACAGCAATGTGATAATGATCAGATAATCTGTTTTTGTTATGTTGATTGAGGGATAAATATTGGCTAGTGGGAGGCCAGCCAGGGGAATAGTCAAGTCTAAAGGCAACATAAAACAAATGTTTCAGCAGCGGATGAGCTGAGACAAGGGCAAAGTCGGTCAATGTTAGAGAGGTGGAAATAGGTGGTCTTAGTTATGCTGCAGATGTGGTCAAAAGCTCATTTCAGGGTCAAATATAACACCAAGGTTGTGAACAGTCTGGCTCAGCCTCAGACAGATGTTGGGGAGAGTGATGGAATCAGTGACGAGGGAACGGAGTTTGTGGCTTGGACTGAAAACAATGGCTTCGATCTTCCCAATATTTAATTTGAAAAAATTTCCACTCATCCAAAACTGGACGCCGGACAAGCAGTCTGACAATTTTGAAACCGTGGAGTCGTCGAGAGAAGTGGTAGTATGATCGAACTAGGTGTCATCAGTGTACATGTGGAAACAGCCAGTTTTCGGATGATGTCGCCAAAGGACAACAAGATGAGAAATAGGAGGGGGCCAAGGATAAAAATCCTTGGGGGACACCGGAGGTAACAACGCTGGAGCGGGAAGAGAAGCCATTGCAGGCGATTCTCTGCCTACAATTAGATAGATAAGAATGAAACCAGGCGAGTGCAGTCTCACCCAGCTGGACTACTGCGGCGAGTCATTGGTGAAGGATGAAGTGGTCAACCATATCCAAGGCTGTAGACAAGTCAAGAAGGATGCGGAGGTATAGTTTGCCTTGGTCAGTCACAAAGGATGTCATTTGTGACTTTGATGAGAACCATTTCGGTACTGTGGCAGGGGCAAAAAACAGATTAGAGGGATTCAAACATGGAGTTGCGGGAAAGATGGGCACGGATTTTGTTTGCAAGGACGAGGGGTCAAGGGTTATTTTTTTACGGAGGGGTGATGACGGTAGATTTAAGGGAGGGGGACAGTACCCAAGGAGAGAGAACCGTTAATAATGACAGCTAACATGGGAGCCAGAAAAGGAAGTTGGGTCATCGGCAGTTTGATGGGAATAGGGTCAAGGGAGCAGGAAGTGAGACTCATGGACAAGATGAGCTCGGAGAGGTCATGAGGGGAGATTGGAGAGAAACTGGAGAAATGTGTAGTCAGGGCTAGGGCAGGGGGGATCCTATGAGGAAGCTTGGCCCGGTGGGCATGAGGAAGGAAGGGAAGAGGCAGAGGCAGCTGAACGGATGGTCTCAATCTTGGAGTTAAAAATGTCCATGAGCGACTCACATTTATTGTCGGAAGTGGTGGTGGAAACTAGGGAAAGGTATTTAAGAAGATGGTTAGCAGTGGAGAATAGAAGCTGCGGTTTATCTTTGCATTCCAGAATGATTCTGGAATAGTAAGAAATTTTGACAAACGAGAGCAGGACCCGATAATGCTTTATGTGGTTCAAGTCTGCGCCCCTTGGACTAAAGAGAGAAAGCAATTGTTGTAAGAGAGACTAGGGCATCAAAGGTGGTGGTGAGGGTATGGTTGAGCAGATCAGTAGCTGAAGAAATGTCATGGTGAATGGACGACCAAAGGCTGGACAGTTCGGTGTTCGTAAGTACAATTGTAATAGAGTCGGGAGAGTGTTTTTTCCAGGGGTGGACACAGAAGGACGTAGGGTTGGGGGGTGGGTGGAAGGGGGATGTGGATGGGGAGTGATACGAGAAAGTGGTCAGGGATGGCCTTATCTAATTGGCATGATGGAAGTAGCAAGGCCATGAGAGATGGCAGGATGGAGGGGGTGGCTGGGATTATGGGTTCGGGAATTTACATGGAGAGATTAAGGGAGGATGGGAAGCGAGTGGACGAGTGAACTCAGAGGACAGAGAGCATGATGAATTAAGATGGAGGTTGAAATCACCAAGGATGAGAAGTCGTTCGGTACAGAGGCTGAGGGAGGAAAGCAGTGAAGATATATCAGTAATAAAAATATTATGGTACTTGGGTGGGCAGCAGAGAATGAGAATTTTAAATGAGAGCCGAGAAGGGTGGAATAAGGTGAGATGCTCAAAGGAGGGGAACAGACCAAGGTGTGATTCGCTGATGAGAGCCACAACACCCCACCAGTCTGAACGGGGCAAGTGATGGAAGGTATAGCCAGGTGGGGAGGCCTTATTTAAGGATAAGGTATCATCGCCCCTCAACCAAGTTTCAGTCATGGCCATAATGTCGATGCAATCAACCATGATAAGCTCATGGATGGCAAGGGCCTTATTTGCAAGGACATTCTGGAGGGAGATGTGGAGATGATCGGTGATGGCTGCCCCACTACCAGCGTCCATTGGGTCAGCGCTGGGGGAATGAGTTGGATGGGGAGGAGATTGGCAAGCTTAGCCCCCAGTGGGCGTGCTGAGCAGGAAGGTCGGCGAGAGAGTAGGATGGGGCAGTAGGGGTTGCTGCTCGTAAGGAGGCAGCAACGAGTGCCTCGATAGGCCCTTTGTAGGATGCCAAGAGAGGCACAGAGGGAAGTTGTAGGCTTATCTAAGATGGAGTCAAGCCTGGGACGGCAGCAGAAGAGCAGGAAAATCGAAGAGTAAGGAAGGATTGGGATAGGGATTTGGGAGGGCAAAGTATCAGTGAAAAGAGAGATGAAAGGAGGCATAATGGATACAAATCATATATATTCACGGATTTTATTGCCTACATTGTCACACTAAATAGGTCAATAAAAAGTTTTATTAGTAAGAAAAACAGCAATTGTAGAGAAAGCAAAGTATCTGAGATGTGGCATTTAAAAAAAATAAAATAAAACAGCTGGCGTAATGTCTAATGGGTAAATAAATGCATCTCCCAGTGTTAGAACTTTACTGATCTGTATAAATTCAGGTAGGGATGATACAAGTTGCCTCAATAACGCTGAGCTGGGGAAGAAAAAAAACAAAATTCAGGAGGATTCCTGTTCTTGATCATTATCAAATGAACCCTGTTAGAAAGTGTGAACATGTGGTCATGATCAGGCTTGTCTTTGGCATTTTATGAGCCTGGATGGTGCCTGCATTCACCATCTAGGCTCATAAAATAAGAACATCTACTTGGGCAGGTACTGGAGGTCCTCCAAAATCCATATCCTGGCACGAGTCAGAGGCGGAGGGAGAGTAAATAGAAAACAAATTGGAAAAGAAAACTGATTTTTAACGGTCTTCCAAAACAGCTTCCATCTGAGATCTGACAGCGAATGAACAAAAATAAACACAAGCTAAAAGCAAAATACAAGAGGATGTATATAAACCGACCTGGTTCATCCATGTAGTAATAGATATCAACATCATTTGATTGCATTACTACAAAACCCTCTCCCATCAACCGAGGTGGTCTAGAGTGGAGGAAAATAAAATTAAAACACAAATTACATTAATGATGTTGCAAATTAATGTGTGGCAAATGCCATGAACTACAACATGAATTTTAATTATGTACAATAATTACAAAGCATATTATTTATTCTTTCAATCACATGATTAACCCAATTACATGCTTTGACTTCTGGAACCTGGGTTCAAATCTAGTATAAACAGAGGGGTCAAAAATGTTCTCTCTGAATGAGTTGCAGGAGTATCTACTCAATATCTAGAGGATACATGCCCACAAAGCAAAACTGTCTCAATTTCAATCTTACCTAGAGAACCCATTAGAGTAGCTGTTCTGGAAAAAATGCACATTAACGAGCTAATCTTTTGAAGTTAGGTATTAAGGGCTCAATTTTCCTCAAGTCCATTTTCTGGCGTATAGCCAGAGTTACGGCGGGTTTTCTCGGCCAGAAATGCATCAGAAATATTTTGCCAAAGTTTCCCCGATCTCTAATTTGAAGTTGGCGTCGTGCAGCGCGTCCAGTCACCTCGGGGGGTGGAGCCTGCTGTCTGCACCAAAAAAACAATGTCGTCTGCGCATGCGCGGGGAAAAAAGTTACCTTTTTGATGTCGTTCCAAAGGACGCGCATGCTCAGTACAGCTCAGATTTGGCAATCGGCCATTTTAAAAGAGCCAGTTGTGTGTGAGACCGTCGAGTGCTGAGAGAGAAAAAAAATCACAGCTGGAGCAATACAAGATGCAACGCGGACCAAGAACCAAGAATTTCTTACTGGAAGAAGTGGAGGCACTAGTTATTGTGATTGAGAACAGATGGCAGGAGCTGGATACCGGCAGAGGTCGCTTAAAAGTTCCATCAAAAAAAAAGAAACAACGCTGGAACCAAGTTGCAGAAAATTACTGCGCAGTGGTAAACACCACAAGATCTGGAAGCCAGTGTAAAAAGAAATGGCAGTACCTTGGTCAAGTAGTTAGTGCAAGTAATATTTTCATTTATTCAATGCAATTGTAAATGTGACCAGCTGTATATGTCCCACCCAGCAGAAAGACACCCTCTCTAAAAAGTTGTATTTTCATCTTTACAGAAGAAAGTGGCACACAACAAAAGGGAAAGAACTTGAACAGGAGGTGGCCCAGCAAATCTGCACCCACTGACACCCTTGGAAGAGCGGGTCGCTGCTTTGATGGGTCCTGCCTGGAGAAAAACAATCAGTACTGCACAAGCTGGACCAACACTCGAGGGAGAGGATAAGACCTGCAAATTCATTGTGGCCCTTCAAATCAACCCGCTGCCTGGCCTGCGATGAGTGAGCCTATTCATGCCACCCATCCTGCCCCCTCCTCCACTGCTAACCATTTGACTGCTCTGTTATCTTTTTGCAGAACTTGAGGCCAACTCTGACGATGCAGATGATGATTCAGAAGAGGATAAGCCTGAAGAGAACATCTTCCAATCCAACCCTCCAGACCAAGAACATGGGGGGGGGGGGGAAAAGAGGAGTAGATTGAGCTGGATGAAGCTCCCACTGTTGTACTGAATATGGAAGACGTGCCGCTCATGGAGGTGCCAGCCCCTTCCGTGACTAGTGGTTTGAGTGCTGGTGGGACATTCCATGGTTTCCCATCTTCCGAGGTTGTGATCCCAGTGGTGGGGTTCAGCGAGACAGACCCAGAGCCCCACCTTCCAAGGTTGCGGGTTCCAGTGGTGTGAGCCACACCCATGGGGAGGAGGGGAAGGAGAGCTGGACCACGCTCTCCTGAGATGCAGGATGTAACAGATGTGATTCAGATGATGTCATTGAGTGTGGAGAGCATTGACCTATTGACCTTACCCGATCACTCCTGGACACCATCAGTGGGGCGAGTGATGAGGTGGCGGAACTGTTGGGAGAAGTAACGACACTCTCACGAGAAATGGGAACGATATCCAGGACCATCAGTGAGGGAATAGTGGCCATGAGGGAGGGTATATCAGAGGTAGTGCAAACCACGTCACTGGCCATTAGGAAGGGAATGTTGCAGGCCGCTGAGACACTGTCAGGGTGCATGAGGGACGGCATGTTGGAGTTAGCTGCTGCAATAAGGGAACACGCCCAGACCTCGCACCCATTGACAGAATCAACTGCCGCTCCCACTCCAATCCCCATGTCAGCCTCTGAAGAGCTCAAAGCCAGGCCCTCCAACTTGCCGCCTGACACTGATGCCCCCCATCCTCAAGAGATGCACAGTACCCGAGATGTTAGAAGGAATAAGCTTGGTACCAAACCCAGAAACGGGCGGGGGGGTTAGGGTGAGTCCCAAGACCAAGCGCAGCGGGTGCTCTTAGAATAAAGGGGATGAGAGATGGGTGCAGCTTTTCTTTGCTGCTGCTGTTGTTATTATTGTTACTGTTGTAACTGTTGTCAAATTTAAAGTTTTTGGTAAGTTATGTAAATTTACAAGTTTTTAAGTGATCTTAAAGAGTGATATTAAAGTAAAGTTTGATACAAGAATAATTTTATTAAAGTTAAGTACATTGTAAACTTTTGAATAAAATATATTTTACATTAATACTGAATCATGTTCCATTAACACAACAAATTATGGAACAGCACCAAACAATAAACATGTGCATGTGGAATAGTTGTCGCTGAGCCCTCGGACATCAGTAAAGCGTTTACGGATGAGCTGCTGGCGCAAGGCTCGAGCAATCGTTAAAGGAGCACGATGGCCCGCCCTCCTCCGTCATCGTGCTCCGACCTCAGGCACTTGTATGGCTTCCTCATCCTCATCATCCTCCTCCTGCTCGTCATCTGCATCTTCCACATCATTATCATCAACCACTCTCACCGAGATGGGTCTTCCACTACCAGCTGCTGCTGCCTCATGATGGCTAAGTTATGCAGCATACAGTACACAACAGTGAACTGACCGATAATCTCATGGGAATTCACCAAGTAGCCTCCGGAATGGTCCAGGCATCGGAAACACTGTTTCAATATGCTAATGGTCCTCTCAATAATGCTGCACGTTGCAATGTGCGACATGTTGTATTGATGGTCAGCTTCCGTCCAGGTTACGCGAAGGGGCTTCATGAGCCAGGTGGCGAGGCCGTACCCTTTGTTGCCCAGTAGCCAACTCTGCCCTTCTGGTTGCTGCTTAAACATGGCAGATATAACGTAGGATGAACGCATCATGGGTGCTGCCAGGGTATCTTGCATCGACTGACATGATGCGATGCATGTCGTCACACACGAGCTGCACATTAATGGAGTGGAAGTCTTTTCTATTCCTGTACATCTCGGAATCCTTCAAAAAGATGCTCGCAAGGCGATGTGGGTACAGTCAATGCAGCCCTGTATCTCTGGGAAGCCAGCAATCCTGGAGAAGCCCACAGCCCTGTCATGGACTGCTTGGGCGATCATGGGGAACTTGAAGAAGTCATTCCTCCGCACATACAGTGCAGCTGTGACCTGGCGAATGGAGTCATGTGTTGCATGCTGAGAGATGGCGCACACATCCCCAGTTGTAGCTTGAAACGATCCGGAGACATAGAATGAAAGTGCAGCTGTAACCTTCACTTCAACTGACAAAGCAGTCCTCCTGACGCTTCTCGGCTGCAGGTCTGCTCTCACCAACTCACAGATCTCACGGACAACTTCTTTGCGGAAACACAGCCTTCTGACAGACTGCATCACTCAGGTGCAGGTACGAACGCCTGTCTCAATATACCTGACGTGGGTAAGGCCTCCTGTCCAGCACCCTACGAGCTCTGATGTTCTAGATGCGATGAGCTCTAATCAATTGTCTCCTATGTAGCACCATGATGCAGAAGGCTCGCACAAGGTGTGGCATTGTCAGTTTTTTTTTTTTTTTTTATTCGTTGCCAATCTTTCCAATTCTTTGTCAGATCACAAACGCCAGAGGTCACCTTGCACACATCAAGGATCACCCTGCGCCAATGCTCTTGCCAAAAGGCCTAGAGCCCAAGCACCATTTCTGGAAGTACTGCAATACCAGGTTCGTGCCATGGAGGTGGATGGGTCAGGCCCCCCACACACCTCCGTGGAGGTGGATGGGTCAAGCCACCCCACCCACCTCCTATTTCCAAAAAGCATAGAAGAATCACCTTCCTGATCCAGGGAGAACCACGTTGGGGTCATGGTTACTCCCCTGTCAGGTCAGTTACGCATGATCTTAGCCAAAAGGCCGAGAAGCGATTGTCAGTATTGCCCCCATACTTAGTTAAACTTTCAAAGAAGTTCAAAACGACAGG
This sequence comes from Pristiophorus japonicus, assembly GCF_044704955.1. Classification (NCBI taxonomy): domain Eukaryota; kingdom Metazoa; phylum Chordata; class Chondrichthyes; family Pristiophoridae; genus Pristiophorus; species Pristiophorus japonicus. The sequence goes on along the minus strand of NC_091978.1, from coordinate 317,362,919 downwards.
AAAGCAGGCAGCACAGGTTCGCAGTTCTCTCTCTCCCCAAGGTCTGTATGGCTGGACCACACCCAAAGGTCTTGAGGTCTCTCCTCACTTCCCCCCTCCACTCCCAACCACCCCACCACCCCTCTTGAGTCTTGTGATCTCTCTCTCCCTCTCCCTCCCCCTCCCCGGGCTATAAGCCATAAGATCGGCTATCTCTCTCCCTCCCCGGGCTACAAGCCGTTAAGATTGGCTATCTCTTCCTCCTCTCCTCTCTCTCTCCCACCATCCCATCCCCCCGCGGCTTGTCTTGTAGCCGAACCCCGAGCCACTGTGTCCGGACACAAGGCCGATTCTGCAGGCTAAACCTACAACCCTCAAGGCCTCCTTCAAGACGTTCGGTGGCGCCGTGTGAGTGAGTAAAAAAAAAAAAGAGAAAACTTGTGAAATCCAACAAATTTACACTTCTACGTTGACAGGTAAAACAAAGTTGAACTTTATTATTGATTTTGACAGTGTTCTTGACTCCTCCAAAATCTTCGATTTAAAAAACAGTGGCGTCATTCAGCACAGATTTGTGAATGTGCGCGGGTTTTCTTAACTCACCAGAAGGTTTTTCATGAGTGGCCAAATACGCCAACATAATACAAAAAAATGTTGGCCAAACTGCAAACAATTGAAAAAACAGGCGCAGACGTCAAAAAGAAATTGGCCTAAAAAAAATCATAACTAAGTCTGTTACGCCGGCGCAGATCACAGGGGGAAATTTTGAAAAAAATAAATACGCCAAAAATTTGACTCAATACGCCAAAAAAAGCAGCCTACTCCAAAAAACGGCGCAAATCACAGAGGAAAATTGAGCCCTATGATATTTTGGGTTGGACAAAGATAAGGAAATTTTACTTTGCATTTGGCTCTTACTACACCTGACCTAGGAGTGCTCAATACTGCCATTGGATGTGTTTCACTTCTAAGCATGGATATCCTTCACCATAATGGGAAATAAAGATTAAAAAATTCATATCAAACTCAACAGTTGTGACAGAAATGTACTTTATAGGTTTGATTAACTTAAAATTAAATCAAATTGCTAAACCGTTGAAATTTCCATTTTGGGCACCCAGGGTCATTATCAAAAACTCCCATGTCGAATGCAGCACAACCAGCTACACAGAACAAATCCTTTTAAGGTGCCCGAACAATATACTGTAATTGCCAACCTCAAATGTGATTTTTTTTTTTTATATATTACTTTCCACACAGCCACATTTACAAAATAAGAGAAAAAAACCTGCAAACTTGAAATAAAAACAGAACATTCAGATTAGGTGACCACTTTGCTGAACATCTCTATTCTGTTGAGTAGTGTAACCCTGATAGATCTGTGGCTTGCCACTTTAACTCCTCTTCCCATTCCCACTCGGACCTCTCAGTCTTTGTTGTCCGACATTGTTCCAATGAAGCACAGTGCAAACTTCAAGAACAGTACTGCTTTTTACTGCTGAGCACGCTCTCTGGTCTGAACAATGACTGCAGTAACTTCAAACCTTAACCACACTTCATGCTCTTATCAGTGGGCATTTGCGATGTGGAAAGCCTCGGTCACTGTCATGGGGGGGACTCAGTTGACATTGAAGTCAGAGACCCTTTGTCTGTCTAGCCCGATGGTGAGGACCTTGCCTCATTTATATTTTCTGTTTTAGTTTCGTTTCAGCTGCAACTGCACTTTTTGTTTTCATTTTCCTTATTGTTTATTCCTCATGTTTTTAGTGCACCTGCATCCCTCATATCTTTTCACTCCCCATCATTTACATATACTTTTGTCTTCGCTACATGACTGCATTATCACACTGATAATCAGTGCATCTATCAATGTTGCTCAGTCTTAATTGAAGTTCCAAGGCACGTGGTCTTCCTAATCTCTTGATTAAGATAAAGGGGTGGGGGGGTGCAGCAATGGAAAACAAAGTAGAAATGAGTGGGCAATTATCTTCGGATTACTTTAACTGAAGTACAGTATGAGTTCCTGGATTTTTTTTGTAAAGAGTTAGCACTACCACAAGGAGTAGTTGAGGTGAGTAACATAGATGCATTTAAGGGGAAGCTTGATAAGTACACGAGGGAGAAAAGAATAGAAGGATCTGCTGACAGGGTTCGATGGAGTGGGGTGGGAGGAGGCTCGTGTGGTGCATAAACATCAGCATAGATCTGTTGAGTCGATTAGCCTGTTTCTGTGCTGTAGCTATGTAAATCCAGGTATATGTTTCATTTACAGCAGTAAAGAGAATTTTAACCAAAATACTGTATATGCCCATTAATTCTGTAGCAACAAAATACTTTATTTAGCTATTAGTTATAGATGTTTTCATAGATTTCAGGGTCAGATATGTTCCTCTTAAATTGAAAAATGGAACATGACTGATACAAATCACACATGATTCATGGACATGTTATGCACAGTGCCAGACTAAGTATCAATAAAACTCAATTTTAGCAATTAATGTAGACACAGCCTAGAAGAAGACATGTTATGTAGAGCTCTCTGTCATCTTACACATGAAGTTTGGAACCACAGGGAATGGTTGAGGCAAATAGTATAAATGCATTTAAGGGGAGGCTAGATAAGCAGATGAGGGAGAAGGAATAGAGGGTTATGCTGATAGAGTTAGATGAGGAAAGACGGAAGGCAGCTTGAATGGAGCATAAACACCAGCATGGACTGGTTGGGCAGAACAGCCCGTTTCTGTGCTGTATATTCTATGCAATTCTGAGTTCTTATCCACTGACATTATAAATCAGAAGTCCTCAACCCATTGTTCCCATTAACGTCACTGGAGCAGAACGTCATGACTCAAGAGCACAGCTCACCACAAAAAACTAGCCCTTCGTTCTCTCTAACCACCAGTGCTAAAGCAAAATAAGGCATGACCAATGCTACTGGCAAATTGGTTATGTTTCTTCCTTTTTAAAGCCTCGGACGAAATAAAAATTCAGTAGGCTATCCATTCTTTAACAGTGTCTGATATGCTCTAGGCAATACCATCATGATCTTAAACATAATTTCATGATTTCTGCTTTTAAGTGAAGGAATATGGTTGCTCTATACCAGAAACAATGAATTGTTGAGAAAGTAGAGGATTAAAAATAACTTGAATGCATTAATATACACCTGACTTAAAACAAACATCCAATGTGATTATTACATTCTTGTACACATCATCAATGTAATATACTTCATAACATCAGTGTACTGCTTCAGCTATCAGAAACAAGAGGCTAACATCCTGCAAAACACTGAGTATATTCGTGTAATATTCGGAAATCTGTGTTTTTTGCATGATTGCAGGTATAATACAAATATTTGCATATGTAAAAAGTGATAACATTGAATATTTTGAGAACGATAAAATTGGAAAAATACTCAGTCCTTTACAAATAAACATTCATAATACAAATACAAAAGGAAAATACTGCGGATGCTGGAATCTGAAGTTTTTCTCAACAGCTGCTGCCTGACCTTCATTCATAATACAAAGGAGTACTACCTCTATAATTTATTGCATTTAATATATATATATTTTTTTTACAATAAAATAGAAATTCTTCATACTCATCATTTTGCAGGGAAACGTGTCTCGGACTAGGAACCAGCATGACTCTAACATTTTCCAATTTTCCCTTCACAATGTGCATAAATTGGTCAAGATGGCTAGAAGGTGGTTTTGTTGTATATGTCAGGAAAGCATCATCAAAATTTATGCAGAGCGTCTGAGGTAAAAAACGGTTCCCAAATGCCAAACGACCCTAGTAACAAAATATTTAATTAGCACAACTGAACTAATGAGGGGTAATCCGTAATAATTACTACAGTGTTTTCAACACCTCACTGAAATATATATAACAAACACCAAACAATGGCCCCAAGTTTCCACACGCAGCGAAAAAGGCGCCCCTCAGAGCTGGGCACCTGTTTTTCGTGCCGAAAACGGCGCCTGAAAAAAAACGCGGTATTCTTCTGCTTGGCGCGGCGCACAGGGGGCGGAGCCTACCACTCGCGCCGATTTTGTAAGTAGGAGGGGGCGGGTACGATTTAAATGAGTTTTTTTAGTGCCGGCAACCCTACGCGTGCGCGTTGGAGCGTTCGTGCACGCGCAGTCTGAAGTAAACATTGGCACTCGGCCATTTTAAAAAGTGCTGCAGAAAAAGTGAAAATTTGTTTATTGAACCCTTGCAAAGGCTTGCATTTTAATTTTCTTGATATTTCTGTGTGTGAGGGAGTGCTGAATAAATCACCTGCTGAATTAATGTTGGCTCTTTAACCAGTGTTACTGCAGCAACTGTGCATTTTAATTCAGTCTTTACAACTCGTTACTGTTTCAATCTCCACTACTCATTCTGTAATTAAAGATAGACTGTGATAAACGGGACACATGCACTTGTTTGAGACTATTCAAATTCTTTGTAGCTGTTCAATTTTTAAAATTTTTTACTAAAACCACATTGCCCTTCCATGATCAGCACTGAGGCTTCTTGCTGCTTTCTCCCCCTGCCGTCGGTCTGTCCCGACGGCAAACCGCTGCCTGAAAGGCCTGCTTGAAGCACTTTCACATAGGTAGGAACATGGTTTATTTAATCTTTTCTTTGCTTATAAATTTTTATTCAGGTTGGATTTATTTGTATAATAATATTTGTATAAGTATAACTAAGGATTGATTGTAGAATTTAATGACTTCCCTTCCCCCCCCCTCACCTCGTTCCCGACGCCTAATTTGTAACCTGCGCCTGATTTTTTTTAATGTGTAGACAAGGTTTTTTCAAGCGTACAAAAATCTTCACTTGCTCCATTCTAAGTTAGTTTGGAGTACGTTTTCACTGTGGAAACTTTCAAATCAGGCGTCAGTGGCTGGACACGCCCCCTTTTGGAAAAAAAATTCTGTTCAAAAGTGAAACTGTTCTACCTGACTAGAACTGCAGAAAACTTAAATGTGGAGAATTCCGATTTCTAAGATATTCCGTTCTCTGCCAGTTGCTCCTAAAAATCAGGAGCAAATCATGTGGAAACTTGGGGCCAATAAAACTAAGCTGCCAAACTCTCAAAGTTTATCACGCAATAATAAACTTTAACATTGTTGTTAATATACAGTATATTATCAAAAAATACAAGACAGAGTTAAAAGGAAACGTAACCTTTATGGGTATTTGTATTCGATACGTTTTCCCCATTTATATGGCATCTGGTCTGTAATCGTCTCTAAAATCTATGAATCTTGCACCTCAATGCTGTCGACGTAGTGTGCTACACCAATTGTCGGATAAGACAGGTTAACGCGTGGCTGGAGAAATGGTGCAGAAGGGAGCGATTCAGATTCATGGAGCATTGAGACCAGTTCTGGGGCGGGGGGACTTGTTCAAGATGGACAGATTGGCCCTCAACAGAGTTAGGACCAATGTCCTTGGGGGGGGGGGGGGGGGGGTGGGGGGGGAGAATTAACTCATTGTCATCATAGGCAGTCCCTCGAAATCAAGACTTGCTTCCACTCTAATAGTGAGTTCTTAGGTGACTGAACAGTCCAATACGAGAATTACAGTCTCTGTCGCAGGTGGGACAGACAGTCGTTGAAGGAAAGGGTGGGTGGGACTGGTTTGCCTCACACTCCTTCCGCTGTCTGCGCTTGCTTTCTGCATGCTCTCGGCGATGCGACTCGAGGTGCTCAGCACGCTCCCGGATACACTTCCTCCACTTAGGGTGGTCTTTGGCCAGGGACTCCCAGGTGTCGGTGGGGATGTTGCATTTTATCAAGGAGGCTTTGAGGGTGTCCTTGAAACGTTTCCTCTGCCCACCTTGGGCTCGCTTGCCGTGTAGGAGTTCCGAGTAGAGCGCTTGCTTTTGGAGTCTTGTGTCAGGCATGCGAACAATGTAGCCCGCCCAATGGAGCTGGTCGAGTGTGGTCAGTTCTTCGATGCTTGGGATGTTGGCCTGTCCTCCCAGGGGATTTGCAGGACCTTGCGGAGACATATTTGGTGATATTTCTCCAGCGATTCGAGGTGTCTACTGTATATGGTCCACGTCTCTGAGCCATACAGGAGGGTGGGTATCACTACAGCCCTGTAGACCATGAGCTTGGTGGCAGATTTGATCTTCGAACACTCTTTTCCTCAAGCGGCCGAAGGCTGCACTGGCACACTGGAGGCAGTGTTGACTCTCGATGTTAATGTCTGCCCTTGCTGATAATAGGCTCCCGAGATATGGAAAGTGGTCCTCGTTGTCCAGGTCCGCATTGTGGATCTTGATGACTGGGGAGGGGGGGGGGGGGCAGTGTTGTGTGGTGGGTCAGGTTGGTGGAGGACCTTTGCCTTACGGGTGTTTCATGTAAGGCCCACGCTTTCAAATGCCTCGGTGACGATGTTCACCATAACTTGGAGTTCAGTCTCTGAATGTGCGCAGACGCAAGCATCGTCCGCGTACTGTAGTTCAACAACAGAGGTTGGGACGGTCTTGGATCTGGCCTGGAGACGACGAAGGTTGAACAGGTTCTGTAGTTTAGTTCCACTCCAGGGGGGAGCTTGTGGAGTGTGAGGTGGAGTATTGCAGCGAGGAAGATCGAGAAGAGGGTTGGCGCGATGATGCAGCCCCGCTTGACCCTGGTCCGGATGTGGATTGGGTCTGTTGGTCAGGATCACGGCTTGTATGTCGTCGTGGAGCAGGCGGAGGATGGTGATGAACTTTTGGGGGCAACCGAAACGGAGCAGGACGCTCCATAGTCCCTCATGGTTGACAGTCTCAACTGCCTTTGTAAAGTCAAATGTGGCCATGTACAAGGGTGCCTGCTGTTCCCTGCATTTTTCTTGCAGCTGTCGCGCTGTAAAAATCATGTCTGTTGTACCCCGTAGAGGACGAAATCCGCACTGTGACTCCAGGAGGAGCTCCTCAGCTACAGGGAGAAGACAGTTGAGGAGGATTCTAGCGACGACTTTCCCAGTGGCTGATAACAGGGAAATTCCTCTGTAGTTGCCGCAGTCAGACATGTCCCCTTTTTTAAAAAAAAAAAGGTCACGATTACTGTATCTCTGAGATCTCCTGGCATGGTCTCCTCCTTCCAGAGGAGAGATGCGGTTATGCATTTGTGCCAATAGTGCCTCTCCGCCATACCTTAGTGCCTCAGCGGGGATTCCATCTGCTCCCGTTGCCTTTTTGTTCTTGAGCTGGTGGATGGCCTTTTCTACCTCGTGCAGGGCTGGGGGTTTGCTGAGATGGTGGCAGATAGCATGCTGTGGGATGGAGTCGAGGACATTCGAGTCAAAGGCAGAGTCTCGGTTAAGGAGATCTTCGAAGTGCTTCTTCCAGCAGGTCCTGACTGCCTTGGTGTCCTTGACGAGTGTCTCCCCATTCTTGGCCAGCAGTCGGGTGGGGCCTTGGGCCGTAGGCAGCCTTGACTGCGGTGAAAATCCTCGCACATCATGGCTGTCGGCCAGCTGTTGAAGCTCCTGTGCTTTCTCCACCCACCATCTATTCTTTAGGTCACAGGTTTTTTGTTGGATCTCAGCCTTAAGCTGTCTGTAATGCTGCTTTGCTGCTCCAGAGTTGGTTTGTTGTTTTAGGTTCAGAAATGCCCTGCGCTTGCGATTTATTCGCTCTTGGATCTCCTGATCATTCTCATCAAATCAGTCCTGGTGTTTCCTATTTGAGTGACTGAGCATCTCTTCGCAGGCATTGGTTATGGTGGGTTGGAGGGCAGACCAAACGCTGTGGGCATTCTGCATCTCGGGGACATCAAGGATCGTCAGGTTAGCAGTGAAGCACTGGCTGTATAGGGCTCTCTTAGCTGGGTCTTTGAGTGCCCCGGCATTGACTTTTTTGCGGCGCTGCTTCTGCTGCGATCGTCGCTTTGGGGCTATGTTAATGTTGATGATGGAACGGATTAGGCGTTGGTCCGTCCAGCAGTCATCAGCTCCTGTCATGGCACGGGTGATGCGCACGTCCTTGCGATCACTGGCTCGGACGATGACATGGCTGAGCAGGTGCCAGTGTTTGAAGCGAGTGTGTTGCCACGATGCCTTGTTCTTGTCCCTCTGGCGGAACAACGTGTTAGTGATGACAAGGTCGTGCTCTAGGCATTTTGTCAGGAGCAGGGTACCGCTGGAATTGGTTTTCCCTACCCACTCTCTGCCGATCACGCTTCCCCAGAGGACTGTGTCTTTGCCGACCCTAGCGTTGAAGTCGCCGAGGAGAATCAGTTTGTCATCCGTAGGGATGTGGGATAGGGATTTTAAGAGGCTGGAGTAAAAACTCTCTTTGGTCTCATCTGTTGCATCGAGTGTTGGGGCGTACGCACTGATGACTGTGGCGTATTTGTTCCGGGATAGGGGGAGTCCGAGAGTCATGAGACGCTTGCTAATCCCGCAGGGGGAGTCTCTGAAGTGGTTAACCAGCTCGTTCTTGATAGCGAAACCGACTCCGTGGAGGCGCCGTTCTTCCTCTGGTTTTCCTTTCCAGAAGAAGGTGTAACCTCCACCTTGTCCCTTGAGCTGGCCTTCCCCTGCCCGCCGGGTCTCGCTTACGTCGGCATCGTCGACATCGAAGCGTCTAAGTTCCCGGGCAACTATGGCGGTGCGGCGTTCCAGCCTGTTGCCATGAGGGTCCTGATGTTCCAGGTCCCAAACTTCATATTGAAGAGTGGAAGATGCCTGTGCGTGAGTTCTTTTAACATGGGGTGACCGTTGCACACCGGCTACCACACTGGCTTAGCTGAGCTAGTGCTGTAGGGGAGGGTTTAAACTAATTTGAGAGGGGGATGGGCATCAAAATCAAGCATTTGTTTATCAAAATATAAAGAATTGCTGTTTTAATTATTAATGTAGTTGAATATTCGATTCTGTGTGTATGCCTGTATATTTGTGCTATTTCACATTTTCTCTGGATGCTGTTCCAAATGAGACACTCAGGTTCCACAACATTCCTGGATGTCATCTAATTTAAATAAAAGCATCTAATACAGTAATAAAGCATTAGATGAATATTTTTTATACCCCTTACGCTACGCAAACAGGCCCTACGTATATTTACCACTGTATACTTTCCTCCAGTTGGAAAAACTGGAGGAGAGCTAATTTCATTGAGTGAAAACCACTCCTCTCTGTTTTCTGCCCCTTGGCAAATTTTGAATCCACACTGCCACTGTCCCTTTATTCCCGTGGGCTTTAATTTTGACAACCGCACTACCCTCATTAACCTCTCCGCTACTTCATCAAAGAATTCAATCACGCAAGTCAAACATGATTTGCCTTTAACAAATCTGTGCTGACTTTAATTTATTAGCCCATACTTTTCTAAATACCAATTAATTTTTTCCTGGATTATCGTCACTAAAATTTTCCCCACCACTTAAGTTAGGCTGAATGGCCTGTTGTTGGTGAAATGATCAGGGAATACTTTCAAAGTTTGCAGATGACACAAAAGGTTTGAAATGTTGAAAACGATAAGGAGGATAGTAACAGATTTCAGGAGGATACAGACAGACTGTTTACAGAAATGGGCAGAAACATGGCAGATGAAATTTAACAAGAGTGAAGTGGTGCATTTTGGTCAGAAGAATGACGAAAGACAATATAGGGTACAAGCTAAATGACAATTTTAAAGGGGGTGCAGTAACAGACACCTGGCACGGAATGTACACAAATCTTTGACAGTGGCAAATTGAGAAGGCTGTTAAAAACTAAAGCGTATGAGATCCTTGGCTTGATCGATAAAGGCATAAGTACAAAAGCAAGGATTATGCTAAACCTTTATAAAACATGGGTTAGACCTCAGCTGAAGTATTGTGTCAAATACGGGGCACCACATTTTAGGATGGATGTTGAGGCCTTAGAGAGTGGTGCAGAAGAGATTTATTAGAATGGTACCAGTGATGAGAGATTTCAGTTATGTGGAGGGACTGGAGAAGCTGGGGTTGTTCTTCCAGCAGAAAAGGTTAAGAGGAGATTTGATAAAGTCATAAGAAACTGTTTCCTGCGGCAGAGGGTCGGTAATCAGTGGACACAGATTTGAGGTGATTGGCAAAAAAAACAGCAGTGACCAGAGGGAAAAAAATGTACACAGCAACTTGTTGTGATCTGGAAAACACTAGCTGAAAGAGTGGTGAAAGCAAATTTAACAGTAACTTTCAAATGGGAATTGGATAAATACTTGAAGGGAAAACAGTTACATAGCAATGGAGAAAGAACAGCAGAGCAGGACTAATTGGATAGCTCTACCAAAGAGCCGACAGACACGATGGGCTGAATGGTGTCCTTTTGTACTGTATCATTCTACATTATTCAAGTGTCTGCCCAGAATTTAAAATCATAAAATCATACAGCACAGGAGGCGGCCATTTGGGCATCCACCGGCTCCTTCGAACAGCAATCCAGTTAGTCCCATTCCCTCACGCTTTCTCCATATTCCTACAATTTTTTCTACTTCAAGTATTTATCTAATTGCCTTTTGAAGGTTACTATTGAATCTGTATCAACCACCCTATTGCATTCCAAATCCTAACTACTCATTGCATAAAAATGTTTTCCCTCACGTCGCCTCTGGTTCTTTTGCCAATCACCTTAAATCTGTGCCCTCTGGTTATCGACCCTTCAGCTATTGGAAATAGTTTTTCTTTATTTACTCTATCTAAACACTTCATGATTTTAAATAGCTATATCAAATCTTCTCTTGGCCTTCTCTGTTCTAAAGGAGAACAACTCTAGCTTTTCCAGTCGATCCATGTAAATACTCCTTAATTCCTGGAACCTGTTTTAACTGACTAGAACTCGAGCAAACTAAATTGCAATTTCTAAGATACTCCATTCTAAACCAGTTGCTCCAAAAAAGCAGGAGCAACTCAGGCCGAAACTTGGCCCCCATACTCCAGCTGGAGTTGAACGATTATTTTATATAGGTTTAGCATAACCTTCTGGCTTTTGTATTCTATGCCTCTATTTATAAAGCCCAAGATCCTATATGCTTTATTAACTGCTTTGTTAATCTGTCTTGCCACCTTCAAAGATTTATGCACAAACACCCCCAGGTCTGTCCTTGCACACCCTTTAAAATTGTACCATTTAACATGTATTGTCTCTCCTCATTCTTCCTACAAAAATGTATCACCTCACACTTTTCTGCGTTGAATTTCATCTGCCATGTATCTACCCATTCCACCAGCCTGTCTATGTCCTCTTGAAGTCTATTACTATCTTCCACATTGTTTACTACACTTACAAAAATTTGTGACATCTGCAAATTTCAAAATTACGTCCTGTACCCCCAAGTCCAAGTCATCAACGTAGCTGAAAAAAAAGCCATTCACCACAACTCGCTGATTTCTATCCCTTAACCAATTTTGTATCCATGCTGCTACTGGCCCTATTATCCCATGGGCTTCAATTTTGCTAGCAAGCCAAATATATGGTACTTTATGAAATGCCTTTTGATAGTCCGTATACACAACATCACTGCACTGCCCTTATCCACCCTCTCTGTTACCTCATCAAAAATCTCAATCAAGTTAGTCAAACACGATTTGTCCTCAACAAATCCAAACTAGCTCTACTTTATTAGTCCATGCTTGTCCACGTGCCTGTTAATTTTATCCTGGATTACTGTTTCTAAAAGCTTCCTCACCACCGGTGTTAAACTGACTGGTTTATCCTTTTTTTGAACAAGGGTTTAACATTTACAATTCTCCAGTCCTCTGGCACCACTCCAAGGAGGATTGGAAGATTGTGGTCAACACCTCCACAATTTCCACCCTGACTTCCCTCAGCAACTTCAACAAATAGCTTTTGTATAGAGAATCTGAAAATTATAGTTTCAAAAATTAAAACTCAAACAAAACTACAAGGTATGCTGTAGTTAACAATGATAAACTGAGTTAGCCTTCCTTTTAAAGACGGTAATCCAGTTCCAAAACGTGCGACAAAATAATAAGTATTCATTAGTGTGTACTTTAAAATGTAGAAACTGGGCACCACATGTGTGATTGCTTTCCATGAATGATTTAATAAAGTATTAGATTAATATTCTACAAAAGAATACTTAACGGTTGAAGATTTACAATGAAAACACAAGCTATAATTTTTAAATTGGTTGTAATTTTTTGCCATGTTCAAAAATGATTTTAGCATTTAGACAAGTCAATGCCCCTGCATGGAACATGATAAATTGTTTAAAGCAGCATTATGGTGAGAGAAATAATATCTAAGAAAAACTATTAGTTTTATAATGATTGGCATCTGAACATTGGTGAATAGACGTATACATTCTCATTTATCTTTACTAAAATTCAATTATTAGTTGGTACACGGTGCAGAAAAGCCAAAATGACTACACAGCAAAAGAAATCTTTGACAAAATGGACAACAATGAAAGAAAATGAAAAAGAAAATATTCAAGCACTTCTGCTAATAATTAATACCATCTACCAAGCTTCAAAGGCGTCCTCGTCTATTGGCTGCTGGCCCCAAAAAGAGAGAGTATTATTTGAACTCGCGTGGAAACCAGTTGTTTGCATAGGCCATCTGGAGTCAGTTGCAAAGATCCAGGCCAGTTCCACTGTACTTTATAACATTGTTTGCTTGTACGATCCAAGAATAAATAATAAAATGAGAAAATGCTAAACCAAATTGGAGTAACAGGCAATTACAGAAGCAAAACTTCAACAACAGAATTGCACTTCTCCATTAATCTTAATCCAACAGCAACCTGACAGATCATTACACAGTAACATGAAATATCAGTCATTGTTCGTCTCACAGAATGCTGCAAAGGAATTCTTGGATTTGAAAATAAAACAATTTACTTACTGTACTGACGTCAACTTTAATAACTGGAATGAGCGATCGCCAAGATGATGAGGGGTCTTGTGTTTCAGTTTTAATGCTGTGAAGATATTAGTACAGGACATAGATAAGCACATAAACATGCACAACCGATGACTGAATATTGAAAAGCGAAAGTACGCCAAGTATCCCAGGATAATTGAGACAAAAATCAAGATTCTAAATGCATTAGTCATAATTTTTCAAACCTCTAAATTCAGGAATTGTGCCATTGCTTTTAAAAATTGCAAATACCATTCCCTTATTTAAGAGGGGAGGGAGAGAGAAACCAGGTAACTACAGTATTGTCACTTCAACATCAATTACGGGGAAGTTACTGGAATCCATTATTAAGAGACATGGGGCTCAATTTTACCCAATGTCGTTTTTTGACGTAGTACCAGAGTTACACACGTTTTTTTTGGCCCCAACTACTCCAAAAAATAACTTGCAAGTTTTCCCGTTCTATTTTTTGAAATTGGCGCTGCCCAGCCTGTCCTTCAGCTTCGGGTGGTGGAGCCTAATGTTTGCACCGAAAAACCGATGCCGCCACCCCACCCCCCCACCTCCCAGTCTGCATTCGGCCATTTTTAAGAGCCAGTTGTGTCTGAGAACTTGAATTCGCAGTGAAAAAATCGGAGCTGCAATACAATATGCAACACGGCACAAAGACCAAGAATTTTTCACAAGATGAAGGAGTCACTGGTTACTGTAATCGAGGGCAGATGGCACGAGCTGGACACCAGAGGTCACAAAGGTTTCAACAAAAGAAATGAAGAAACGCCGCAACCAACTTGCAGAAGATTACTGTGCAATGGTGACCACCCCGAGATCTGGAGGCCAGTGCAAAAAGTGGCAGGACCTTGGTCAAGCAGCTAGTGTAAGTAATATTTTAATTTATTCAATGGAATTGCAATTGTAAATGTGACCATCTGTATATGTTCCACCCAGCAGAAAGACACTCTCTCTAAAAAGTTATATTTTTATCTTTGCAGAGGAAGGTGCACAACAAAAGGGAAAGAACTCGAACAGGAGGCGGCCTGGCAAATCTGCACCCACTGACACCCTTGGAAGACAGGGTCGCTGCTTTGATGGGTCCTGCCTGGAGAAAAGCAACCACCACTGCACAAGCTGGACCCACACTCGAGGGAGAGGGTAAGTCCTGCAAATTCCAGTTACTAAATGCTAACTACTGCACGGGCTCGCCATGCTTCAGTTCTTCGGCAGCTACGCTTCGGTTGATGCAATGAGTTATCATTCATCGTGGTCCTTCAAATGAGCCTGCTACCTGCGCTGTGTGCTTACTCATGCCACCCTGCCCCTTCCTCTGCTGTTAACCATTTGTCTATTCTGTTATATTTGCAGAACTTGAGGCCAATCCTGACGAGGCTGAAGGCGATACAGAAGAAGATTCAGACGCAGACGAGCCAGAAGAGAACATCTTCCAATTCCCACCTTCCAGACCAAGAGCATATGGGGGGGGGGGGGGGGGGGGAGGTGGAGAATGATGAAGCCCCCACTCTTGTTGTCACTCTGGAGGTGATGCAGGTGCCACCCATTGAGGTGCCAGGCCCTTTCCTGAGTGATACGAGTGTTGGGATATTCCATAGTTTCTCAGTTCGAAGCGAGAGATTCCAGTGGGGTGCAGTGAGCCACACCCAGGGCCCCACCGTCCAAGGCAGTGGGTCCCAGTGGTTGGGTGCAGCGAGCCACACCCAGGGCCCCACCGTCCGAGGCAGTGGGTCCCAGTGGTTGGGTGCAGCGAGCCACACCCAGGGCCCCACCGTCCGAGGCTGCCCAGTGAGATGCAGCGAGCCACACCCAGGGTGAGGAGGGGAAGGAGAGCTCGATAGCGCTCTCCTGAGGTGCAGGATCTAACAGATGTGGTTCAGATGATGGCAATGAGTGCAGAGAGCACGGACCTTATGCGATCACTCCTGGACATCAGTGAGATGGGTGAGGAGGTATCGGGCCCGTCGGGAGAAATAACAACACTCTCACGAGAAATGGGAACACCATCAGGGCACGAGGGAGGGAATGTTGGGAGTTAGCTGCTGCAATAATGGAATACGCCCAGACCCCACGCCCACTGACATAATCAACTGCCACCCCGCGCTCATTGACATAATCAACTGCCACTCCAATCAGACCAGTCTCTGAAGAGGCCCAAGCCGGGTCTTCCATATTACCGCCTGCCCACGCCCCCATCAAAAAGTGCGCATTACCCGAGATATTCGAAAGAAGCTTGGTACCAACCCGAGAAACCCTGCGCCACTGCCTGCGGGCAGGGGTGGAGTCAACAAAACTAAGCACAGTGGGCGGTTTTAGAATAAGGTGGTGGAGAAATGGGTGCAGCCTTTCTTTGCTGCTTTTATGGTTATTGTTGTTACTGTTGTAGTCGTTGTTCTCAAATTAAAAGTTTTTTGTAAGTTAAACTTGTAATTTACATAATGTTTGTAAGTTATCTTAAAGTTTGTAAGTGATCTTAACGGAAAACTTTAAAGTTTGATACAATAATATTTTTATTAAAGTTATGTACAAACAAGTGTTAAACTTTTGAATAAAATATATTTTAAATTATAACTGAATCATTTCCATTATTTGTTCCATTAACAACACAACTTTTTGAACTAAAGCAGAATCATTCCCATTATTTGTTCCATTAACGACACAACATTGCGGAACAGGTCCAAACAGTAAACATGGTTCATTTGGAAGAGTTGCCACTGAGCCTTCAGGCAGCAAAGCATTCATGCTTGAGCTGCTACCGCAAGGCTCGAGCAATGATTAAAAGGGGCACAACGGCCCGCCCTCCTCTGCCGTTGTGTTCCGGATTCAGGTAGTTGATGGCTTCCTTGTTCTCCGCCTCCTCCTCGTCATCTGCATCTTCCTCATCATCATCAGCCGCAAGCACCTCAGATGGGTCTACCAACTGTTGCTGCCTCATGATGGCTAAGTTATGCAGCACACAACAGTGAACTGACTGACAATCTCAGGGGAGTATAGCAAGTAGCCTCCGGAATGGTCCAGGCATCAGAAATGCTGTTTCAAAATGCCAATGGTCCTCTCTATGATGCTGCGCGTCGCAATGTTGTATTCCTGGTCAGCTTCCGTCCGGGTTACACATAGGGGCATCATGAACCAGGTGGCGAGGCCGTACCATTTGTCAGCTCTATCCTTCTGGCTGCTGCTGAAGCATGGCAGATATAGCGCTCTCACGTAGGATGAACACATCATGGGTGCTCCCAGGGTATCTCGCATCAACTGACGTGATGCGCTGCATGTCGGCACACAAGCTGCACATTAATGGAGTGGAAGCCTTTTCTGTTTCTGTACATCTCGGAATCCTCCAAAAGGTGCTCGCAAGGCGATGTGGGTACAATCAATGCAGCCCTGTACCTTTCGGAAGCCAACAATCCTGGAGAAGCCCACAGCCCTGTCATGCATTGCCTGGGCGGTCATGGGGAGCTTTATGTAGTCACTCCTCCGGGCATATAGTGCAGCAGTCACCTGCCGAATGCAGATATGTGTTGCATGTTGAGAAATGGTGCACACATGCCCAGTTGTGGCCTGAAATGATCCAGATGCATAGAATGAAAGTGCAGCTGTAACCTTCACTTCAACTGACAAAGTAGTCCTCCTGATGCTTCTAGGTTGTAGGTCTGCTTTTACTAACTCTCAGATCTCAGTTACAACTTCTTTGTGGAAACGCAGCCTTCTCTCAGTCTGCATCACTGCAGATATGAACGCCTGTCTCGATATACCTGATGTGAGTAAGACCTCCTGCCCATCATCCTACGTGCTCTGAGGTTCTTCATGCAATGATGTTGAATCAATAGTTTCCTCTGAAGTACCATCATGCAGAAAGCTTTCACATTGTCAATATTGCCCCCATAATTAAATTGTACCTTTGCAAGAAGCTCAAAACAGCAGGACAAGATGTTAAAGCTTCTCTGCTCGCTCGATCTCCCCAAGGTCATGCCCTAATATGGACCACACCCTGGTATGCGCATGCGCAATAAGCTTACTTAGAACAGAAAGCTAAGCATTCAAATGAGGACATTTGGGGCAACGAAGTCGAATGTAATTCTTTAATTTTAGATTTTTTTCAAAGTACTACCACACAACCAACCAAACGTCTCCTCACTGGGTTCGAGGGTCGGCCGGTAGAATCGCTCCCTTGCCCAGACATAGGGGCTCGGCAAGCACCCACGCTCCCACCCCCTAGCCCCGATCCCATGTTCGGGCGAGGGAGTGATTCTGCTGGCCGACCCTCAAGCCCAGTGAGGAGACGTTCGCTGGTGGCATGGCTCTTTGAAAAAAATTTAAAATTAAAGAATTGCATTCGACTTCCATTTTTTCTGTTTTAAGTTTGAAAGAATGAAGCTTCATGATGCATATTTAATGTCTTCTTGGCAACCTCCAAAACGTCAAATAAAAACAATGGTGTCTTTCTGCGCCGATTTTTTAATGTGCGCTGGTTTTTCTTAAATGCCCAGAAGGTTTTTTGGGAGTGGTCACGTACGCCTTCCTAGGAGAAATGTAAGTTGGCTAAACTTGCATAAATCTGAAAAACTGGTGCAGACATCTGGTTACGCAAAAAATACAAACATAAAAAAATCGTAACTGAGTTGCGCTGGCGCACAAACTTTGGGGAAACTTGGATATTTTAATTTAGGCCAAAAGAAGCGGCGCGTGCTAAAAAAACGGCGCAGATAACTGGGGAAAATTGAGCCCATAGTGACTGAATACTTGGACAAGTATCAGCATATCAAACAGAATCAGCATGGATGTGAAGGGCAAGTCAAATTACGAATTTAGTTGAATTTTTTTGAGGTCAGTAGCATGGTGGATAGGAGTCTATAAATATTGTCCATGTGGAATTTTCAGAAGGCATTTGGCAAGGTTCCACACACAAGATTACCACCAAAAATACGTGCGCATGAAATTGGAGGTAGCCTTGTCACATGGGTGAGCATTGGTTGGGAGGTAGGAGACAAAGTTGGGATAAAGGGTTCATTCTCTGAAAGGTGCGACGTGACAGTTGTGTTCCCCAGGGATCTGTGCTGGGGCCTCAGCTTTTCACCATATATACTAATGACATGGATGAAGAAAGAGAGAGAGTTTTATATTCTAGATGACACAAAGTTAGTGGGTACAGTAAGTTGTGTGAATGGGAGGATGAAGTTAAAAAACGACACAGGGGATTAAGTCAGTGGGCAAAACTTTGACAGATGGAGCTCAATGTAGGGAAGTGAGGTCATCCACTTTGGATCAAAGACAAATTGGAATATTTTCTTAATGGTGAGAGACTAGCAGCTGCGGAGGACCAAAGGGATTTAGGTGTCCATGTACACAAATTTCTAAAAGCTAGGAAGTGATGCTTCAGTTAAACCTCGCCTGGAATACTGAGTTCAGTTTTGGGCATCGAACCTCAAGAAAGATATATTGACCTTTGGAAGGGATACAGTGCAGATTCACCAGAATTATACCAAGGCTTAAAGGGTTAAATTATGAGGACAATTTGCATGAACTTAGCTTGCATTTCCTAGAGTTCAGAAGGTTGAGGGGGTAATCTAATCAAGGTCATTAAAATGATCCAACTATTTTCTCTAGTGCGGAAATCCAGAACAAGAGGGCATAATCTTAAAATTAGAGATAGGCCATTTAGGAGTGAAATCTGGAAGCAATTTTTCACATACAGGGTAGTGGAAATCTGGAACTCGCTCCCCAAAAGACTGGATGCTAGTTCAATTGAAATTTTCAAGACAGAGATTGATAGAGGGTATCAAGGGATATGAAAGAAAGGCAGATAAATGGAGTTGAGGTACAGATCAGCCATGATCTAATTGAATGACTGAACAGGCTCAAGGCGCTGAATGGCCTACTCTTGTTTCTTCGTTCCTAATAAATGGCTGCAGCTCCACAAAAAAAATTGAAATACAAGGTCCCATATGTCTTCATGCAATATGTACAATGATACCTTTCACGAACCAAAAGGTATTTTGTTCTTCAATAATAGTGAAAACACACCAGTCATGTCATTAGCACGAAGCAGTATACTATCTTCAGTCAGTATTGGAGGTCACTGCTGCACAGCATGGTTAATAGCACCGTATATATGAAAATGTAGGCCTGTATCTTTGCATTCGCCCCCAAGGGCATTGCGATGCATTAAACAATTATTCCTCTCTGCAATTTCAGCTTTAATACTAGAACTACTGCATATAACATTATAAAAGTACAGACTACTGTGACTATGATGTATGTACACAACTCACATGTCATTATCACCCCAACGGTCACAACCACATTAGTTGCAAAAGTAACCTTTCCATTAATGAGTTCATAAATGCCAGCTTTCAGGAAGAATCAGTTAAAAGTAGGAAATTTGCAACAAAAAATGACAGCATAGAGCACAATTTGGAGGACAAGTAAATGATACAATATCCTGAATTCTGAGACTAAAGGTTTCATTAAAGAAAGACTTGCATTTATATAGCGCCTTTCATGACCAAAGCACTTTACAGACAAAGAAGTACGTTTGGAGTGTAGTCGCCGCTATAATGTGAGAGACATGGTAACCAACTTGCGTACAGCAAACACCCACAAACAGTAATGTGATAATGACCAGATAATCTCTTTTAGTTATGTTGATTGAGGGATAAATATTGGCCAGGACACCGGGGATAACAACCCGGTGTAACTATTTGTACTGAACTTTTTTTTGACAGAGAGGGGGGCAGGGACGTGGGGGCCCAGGGGCGCGCGGCCGAGGAGGGCAGGGGCGCAAGCAAGAGAAAGATTGTTATATTTGTTATAAATGTTTGAAATAGATTAAAAATTGAGTACAATGAAGTTTGTTTCCCACTATTTAATTGGGAAGTACGTATAATAATTCAACATTTTTCGTGATAAGAATAAGGATTAATATTGTGGTGAATGTTAGAGAGAAAAACGTTAGAAGCGAAATTCAGAAATTAACAACTTTATGTCAACATGTTAGTTAACATTTCAAAGTTAGTCTGATTGGTTCTCCTGTCCAGAAAGAAAGAGGAATGTTTATTTCTGTTAAATCATAGCCTTTCCTGCTTTTTGTTTTTAAATTGGTGACACAAATTGTGTGCACGTTTTTCTGCACTTGTGAATAAATGCTGCATTTCTGACATGTTACATGGAGGGTGCACTGGTTCAAGAAGACAACATTTATTAATGGAAGGGATTGAAGTTGGAAATACGGATACCAGTTTTTGTTCAATTCTTCTATACCACTTTATATTTGATGGTTGTCCGGTTGCATTGTGATTAATATTCTAATTACTTATGTGGACGTACTGCACGTCAATGCCATAGGAAAGCCACTGTTCTTGCTGCCATTGCTATAATGGTATGAGGGATGGGCTAATATGTTGAAAACTTTAAAATTAGTACAAATTGCACGAATAGATATGCCTCTTTCAGCTTTTGGATCGTTTGTCGATGCACATCATCATAGTCAGTCCCTAACCGACGTTAGCGTCCTCGATCAGCATCGAAGCACTGATCACACTTGTAGGGTGTATCGGTACAGTCATACATCGACCTTCCGTGGTTCGGAAAATTCTCTGGGTCGGCACCGGTCAGATCCCGAGGGTGCCAGACCACAGAGGTCCAACCTGTAGTGCTCTAGAGCACCAACACATAAAGCAATCACATATAGGTTTGCCTACAGAGTCCCTCTCTCATATCACAGCAAGCAACACAACTTAAACATATTCAAATGTTTTCTATGTAAGTCTTAAGGCAATTCTAGTGGTTCAGATCACAGGAGATTGATGTTTATGCATCACCATAAACTGTTTAATTGTAGATCCACATTTTTGTTTTAGTAGTCAGTATAAGAGAGCTGATTATAGCAGCGTAAGCATAAGGAGCTGGTATAAGAACAACAGCTTGAGCTAATTAATTGCCAAATGTAAAAGCATCAGAACAGAGCTGGTAAGTACATGAAACCTAGTTTCCATACCTTTCAAGTTTAGACTTTGCTTTCTCCTGGTTTTTCTTGATCTTTGTATTTGCCCTTTTAGGAATGATTGTTGGTTCCAATCCAAACAGTTCTTGTAAATGTGCATACAGGTCATAACGATTGTAAACATGAAATTCAAAGCCATTCACTGTTATATACAATCTAGTTTCTGCTTTTGGATCTAAAACAAAAACAAACAATAGATACAATCTTGGTTAATGTATCACGTAAAGTGCCATTGCCTAAAATTATGACATGTTGTAGACTAAACTGGAAAACTGTACTTCTAAAATGATCCTTGTTTTAAAAAAAGCACCTTGGCTCCACAGTGATTGTTTTACAAATTGATTAAAAATCACAACACTAACATTTTAAATAACATTTTATTTCGTGTCAGCCTCAGCACAGTGAGAGCACACTTGCACATGTCAAAAACTCATGGTTTCACAGCCACCTCCAAGGACTTGAGTAGAGTCTAGGTTCACGCTTCAGTGGAGTACTGAAAGAAAGCTAGTCTTTCAGGAGAGACATTAAACCAAAGTCCTGACTTTGTGGATGTAAAAGATCCCATGACATCACTCAAAGGCCAATATTTTTCTTTCAATCAACACCTACAAAAGACAGATTAACTGATCATTTATCTCACTGCTGTCTGAGACCTTGATGTGTGCCAATTAGCCACCTGTATTTGGCCTCCAAAATAACAGTGACATGTCAAAAAAACAATTCACTGTGAAGCATTTTGGAGCATCCTGATGTGAAAAGCACTGTATGAAATGCAAGTTCTTCTTTCAACACGTTGTGAATACATTATATTCCAACAGATCATAGAAATTTACAGCACAGAATGTGGCCCTTCGGCCCATCAAGTCCACACCGGCCGAAAAGAGCTATCCAGCCTTATCCACTTTCCAGCTCTTGGTCTATAGTCTTGTTGGTAATGGCACTTCAAGCGCATATCCAAGTACTTTTTAAATGCTATGAGGGTTTCTGTCTCTACCACCCTTTCAGGCAGTGTTCCAGACCCTCACCACCCTCTGGGTGAAAAAAAACTCAACTCCCCTCTAAACCTTCTACCACTTACTTTAAATCTATGTCTCCTAGTTATTAACCCCTCTGCTAAGAAGAATAGGTCCTTCTTATTCATTCTATCTCGGCTCCTCATAATTTTATATACCTCGATTCGGTCTCCCCTCAGCCTCCACTGTTGCAAGGAAAATAACCCAGCCTATCCAATCTTTCCTCGTAGCTAAAATTCTTCAGTCCAGGCAACATCCTTGTAAATCTCCTCTGTATCCTCTCTAGTGCAATCTCATCTTTCCTGTAACGTGGTGACCAGAATTGTACGCAATTCTACTCTTGCTGTGGCCTAACTAGTGTTTTGTACAGTTCAAGTAAAATCTTCCTGCTCTTATATTCCATGCCTCAGCTAATAAAGGCAAGTATCCATATGCCTTCTTCACCGCCTTATCTACCTGTCCTGCTACCTTCAGGGATCTATGGACATGCATTCTAAGGTCCGTCTGTTCCTCGACACTTCAGTGTCCTACCATTTATTGTGTATTCCCTTGCCTTGTTAGCCCTCCCCAAATGCATTATCTCAAAACTCTACGGATTGAATTCCATTTGCCACTGTTCTGCCCACTAGATCTAAATACATACATATTACTATTGTAAAAGGGTACAGATGTAGTATACACCCGAGCTCCTCTTCACCTCTGAATGGAGAGGTTTCCAACTATTGCTATAATCCCACGTGAAAGTAACGTGCTAGACAGTCCCAAAGCTTATTGTATTCATTACACCAAGGTGGGTTTTTTTCCACAGAAGATGTTTCCCTGATAAATCTGGATTCTTTTTTTGGGGGGGAAATTAGCATTAAGGACAAAGGTGAGGGGGAAAATCTCCATTAAGTGGAAGTGGTAAGATGCAGGAGTCTGAAATGAGTACTACCATGGTTGACAAAATATTTTGAAACATTAGATATTGGGGCTGAATTTGTGATTGGAGGCTTCCCACGGCCTGTCCCTCCGACCTGCAAAAAATCTCCGAACTTACCTAATGGTCCGGGAGGTGGTGTGGCGACTTGCGCTCCTGGGCCTCTATGTCAAGGCCTGCATAGAGGTCCACATATCCCAGGAGCACTTGTGGTTCACAAGCATCCCATCCCTGGGATCACATGGGCTTGCCCAACCAATCAAAGAAGGGAATCCCCATTTATAATTATGGGAATTCCATATGTACAGAACTCCCATAAGTATGAATGGGGATCACATAAAAAATACCTCTACACATCAAATAAATAAAAAACATTACATATTTTAAATTAATTAAAATGCCATTTAATTAAATAGTTAAAACAAAAATCACATTTTTTGAAAAATAAATGTACATGTTTTAACACGGCTAAAAATAAACTTACAGGGTTTTTTTATGTATAAATTGTGGTGGCAGGAGACAGTATCATTCGGGGGATAGATACGGTTCTCTGCAGCCAAGAGCCTGCGTTCCGAAGGCTGTGTTGCCTGCCCGGTCGGTGCCGGGGTTAAGGGCATCTCCTCAGGGATGGAGAGGAACTTGGAATGGGAGGAGGAAGATCCAGCTGTCGTGGTCCACATGGGTACCAATGACATAGATAGGACAAAGAAAGAGGTTCTGCTGAGAGAGTATGAGCAGCTAGGGGTCAAATTAAAAAGTAGAACCACAAAGGTAATAATCTCTATTACTATCTGAACCACAAGCAAATTTGCATAGGGTAAATAAGATCAGAGAGTTAAACACGTGGCTCAAAGACTGGCGTGGAAGAAATGGGTTTTGGTTCCTGGGACACTGGCACCAGTACTGGGGTAAGAGGGAGCTGTTCCATTCGGATGGGCTCCACTTAGACCATGCTGGGACTAGGGTCCTGGCAAATCAAATAACTCTGGCTGTAGAAAGGGCTTTAAACTAATTAGTGGGGGGGAGGTGGAGGATTCAAGTGAGCGAAAATTTAAAAAGTCAAAGAATAAGGAGAAGGTAATAGAGCAGGGTAGCACTAGGGGAAATGAAAACCAGAACATACCAGGAAGGGACAGAGCGTATAAACTTAATGGTGAATCAGAAAATGGGGTCAAAGCAGGGAAAAATGGTAAACAAAAACAAATTTAAAAGCTCTTTATCTGGATGTACGTAGCATTCGTAACAAAATAGATGAGTTGATGGCACATATAGATACAAATGGGTATGATCTGATAGCCATTACAGAGACTTGGTTGCTAGGTGACCTGGACTGGGAACTAAATATTAAGGGGTATTTGACAATTAGGAAGGACAGACAGAAAGGAAAAGGAGGTGGAGTAGCATGGTTAATAAAGGATGAGATCAGTACATTAGTGAGAAACGATATTGGCTCAGAAAATCAAGATGTTGAATCAGTTTGGATAGAGATAAGGAATAATAAGGGGGAAAAGTTGCTGGTGGGTGTACTCTATAGGCCCCCTAACAGTAGCTACACTTTTAGACAGAGTCTAAATCAAGAAATATTGGAGCCTTGTAAAAAAAAAAAAGGAACGGCAATAATCATGGACGATTTTAACCTTCATATTGATTGGACAAAGCAAATTGGCCAGGGTGGCCTTGAGGAGTTCATACCCTGCGGAACCAACCAGGGGGCAGGCTATCTTATATCTGGTATTGTGCAATGAGACAATTAATAAATGATCTCCTAGTGAAGGATCCTCTAGGAATGAGTGACCATAACATGGTTGAATTCCAAATTCAGTTGGAGGGTGAGAAAGTTGGATTTCAAGCTTAAATAAAGGAGACTACAAAAGTATGAAGGCAGAGTTGGCTAAAGTGGAATAGGAAAATAGATTAAAGTATGGGACAGTTGATGAGCAGTGGCAGACATTTTAGGAGATATTTCATAACTCGCAACAAAAATATATCCCACTGAGAAAGAAAGCCTGTAAGAGAAGGGATAACCATCCGTGGCTAACTAAGGAAAAAAGGGATGGTATCAAATTGAAAACAAGGCATACAAAGTGGCCAAAATTAATGGCAGGCCAGAGAATTGGGAAACTTTTAAAAGCCAGCAAAGAACTACTAAAAAAAATGATGAAGCGAGGGAAGATAGATTATGAAAGTAAAGTAGCACGAAATAAAAAAAACAGTACGAGTTTCTAAAGTTACATAAAAAGGAAAAGAGTGGCTAAAGTAAATGTTGGTCCCCTAGAGGATGACACTGGGGAATTAATAATGGAGAACAGGGAAATGGTAAACATTTAACAAATATTTTGCATTAGTCTTCACAGGTAGAAGACACTAAAAACATCCCAATAGTGGATAATCACTAAAGAAGTAGAACTCGGTAAAATAATGGGACTAAAGGCTGACAAGTACTCTGGGCTTACATCCTAGGGTCTTAAAAGAAGTGGCTGCGTAGATATTGGATGCATTGGTTGCGATCTACCAAAATTCCCTGGATTCTGGGGCAATTCCAGCGGATTAGAAAACCGCAAATGTAACGCCTCTATTTAAAAAACGAGGCAGACAATAAGCAGAAAACTATAGACCAGTGAGCCCAATATCTGTCGCTGGGAAAATGCTGGAGTCCATTATTAATGAAGCAGTAGCGGGACATTTGGAAAAGCATAATTCAATTAAGCAGAGTCAGCATGGTTTTCTGAAAGGGAAATCATGTTTGACAAATTTGCTGGAGTTCCTTGAAGATATAACGAGCAGGGTGGGTAAGGGGGAACCAGTGGATGTGGTGTATTTGGATTTCCAGAAGGCATTCGATAAGGTGCCACATAAAAGGTTACTGCACAAGATAAAAGTTCACAGAGTTGGGGGTAATATATTAGCATGGATAGAGAATTTACTAATTAACAGAAAACAGGGAGTTGGGTTAAATGGGTAATTTCCGGTTGGCAAACATTAACTAGTGGGATGCCACAGGGATCGGTGCTGGGGCCTCAACTATTTACAATCTGTATTAATGATTTGGATGAAGGGACCAAGTGTAATGTTGCCAAGTTTGCTGATGATACAAAGATGGGTGGGTAAGCAAATTGTGAGAAGGACACAAAAAAATCTGCAAAGGGATATAGACAGTGAGTGGGTGGGCAAACATTTGGCAGATGGAGTATAATGTGGGAAAATGAGAGATTATTTCTTTGGCAGAAAAAAGTAGAAAAGCAAACTATAATTTAAATGGAGAAAAATTGTGAAGTGCTGCAGTACAGAGGGATCTGGGGGTCCTTGTGCATGAATCACAAAAAGTGAGTATGCAGGTACAGCAAGTAATCAAGAAGGCAAATGGAATGTTGGCCTTTATTGCAAGGGGGATAGAGTATAAAAGCAGAGAAATCCTGCTACAACTGTACAGGATATTGGTGATGCCACACCTGGAGTACTGCGTACAGCTTTGGTCTCCATATTTAAGGAAGGATATACTTGCATTGAATGCTGATCAGAGGTGGTTTACTAGCTTGATTCCGGAGATGAGGGACTAATGAAGATAGGTTGAGCCTATACTCATTGGAGTTCAGAAGAATGAGAGGTGATCTTATCGAAACATATGAAAATGAGGCAGCTAGAGGGATGCAGAGAGGATATTTCCACTCATTGGGGAAACTAAAACTAGGGGACATAGTCTCAGAATAAGGGGCCGCCAATTTAAAACTGAGATGAGGAGGAATTTTTTCTCTGAGGATTGTAAATCTGTGGAATTCTCTGCCCCAGAGAGCTGTGGTAGGTTGGGTCATTGAATACATTTAAGCTGGAGATAAGACAGGTTTTTGAGCGATAATGGAATATAGGGTTATGGGGAGCGGGCAGGGAAGTGGAGCTGAGTTAATGATCAGATCAGCCATGACCGTATTAAATGGCAGAGCAGGTTCGAGGGGCCAGGTGGCTGACTCCTGCTCGTATTTCTTCTGTTTCTTATGTTCTTATGAATGAAAACATTTTATATTTATGTTTTTTTTTAAAAAGCTCTTACACTGGGAAAAGCAGGCCTCTACACTTTTGCCAAGCTTAAGAATTTCACGGGCATTCGCAAGGCAGAAGTTGGGCAAATAGCCAAGCTCTTCGCCTGCGGAGGCCCATTCCTTCGGATTTGTACGATCTGTCACTTGCCTAAACCCGGAACTTGCATGGCCCCTAAAGGCGCATGCACACCTCATGTGCGTACCATAGGTGCCACAAATTCAGTCCCATTATGTGTCTGAAGTTGGAGGCCAAGGATGGTGATGCTTATCTAGAATAAAGCAAGACCACTTCAAAAAGGGGTTCAAAATTTTAAAAAACTGACAATCTTGAAAGTAGAATTAATGAGTACTAAGGGCTGGTCTTTCACATCAGGAGCCTGGCTTCAAATTAGCTCAGATTGTCTCCTGGCTGTATGAAATGAGTTGAGGTGGTCTTAACCCAGTTCCCATTGAACACTAACCCAAAGCACAACATTTGCCCATATTTGGTATCAATCCGCATCATCATTCAAAAAGGCCACAGCATGGCTGGTGTGGTTAAATGGCACAGTAGTGTAGGGTAGGGTGCTCTTCGGAGGTTGAGGCACGCTGCTGGGTAATAGCCAGGGGCGGATTAACCATGAGGCGGATGGGGCTGCAGTCCCAGGCCCACCAAATAAATAGGTCAGACCAGCTATCTCAGTCATAACCGGCCCAAGACACGTCACATACAGGCAGCAGAGTTTTGGATGAGCTCAAGCTGATGGAGAGTGGAGGATGGGAGGCCGGCCAGGATCGTAGTAGATAGGGACAGGTAGGTAGAGTTAGTTAACACACTGTTTATAACTTCTGAGACCAGAGTCTAGGCTCACACAAAGAATGGTCATTTGGGTCAAGTATTAGAGTGAGCCAGTCAGTGCCGATGGAACCATACCCCAAGGAATCAGTCCTTCAGGAGGGTAGGGTAGAACAAAAATGAAATTAAAAGGTGATAGAAAAGGATTTGCCATAATTAGTTGTGACTTTTTTTTTTAACATTGTGAGAAAAGTAATATATATACATGTCTGGAATCTCTTGCACTCTAGATATAATCAGCTGTATTACTAAATTACTAGATAGAAATCATAGAAACCTACAGCACAGAAGGAGGCCAGTCAACCCCTCGTGCCTGTGCTGGCTCTTTGAAAGAGCAGTCGTGCTTAGTCCCACATTCCCACTGTCCGTAACCCTGTAAGTTCCTCATCCTCAAGTACCTGTCCAACTCCCTTTTAAAATTATTTATGGAATCAGCTTCCATCACCTTTTCAGGTAGTGTTCCAGATCCCAACATCTCAGTGGTAACATTTATCTTCATCTCCCCTCTAGATCTTTTTCCAATGATCTTGAATCTAGGACCTCTCGCTTATTGACCCACTCGCTGGAGGGAATATTTATTCCCTATTTACTATCAAAACCTCTCAACATCTTAAAAATCTCAATTCGGTCACCAAAGAGAACAGTCCTAACTTTTCCAACCTCTCCTCATAAATGAAGTCCTTCATCCCTGATAACATCCTGGTAAACCTCTTCTGTACCCTTTCTCATGCCTTTACATCTTTCCTGAAGTGTGGTGCCCTGAATTGTCCACAGTACTCCAACTGAGGCCGAACCAGTGAGTTATAAAGTTCTAGCATGATCTTTTTCCTTTTTATTCTATTCCTCTATTTATAAACACAAGTAACCCATATGCTTTTTTAACCACCTTATCAACTTTCTGTAACAGCTTTAAGGATTTGTGTCTACGGACACCAAGGTCTCTCTGCTCATCTACACTTTTCAAAATTGTGCCATTTATAGTTTACTGTCTTTCCATATTAGTCCTTCCAAAGTGCATCACTTACACAGCATTGAACTCCATCCGCCCATTTCACCATCCTGTCTATGTCATCCTGAAGCCTATAACTACCCTCATCATGGTCTACTACTTTGCCAAGTTCAGTATCATCTGCAAACGTCATATTGCTGCTTCCTTTACCCGATTCTAGGTCGTTTATAAAAATTGCATAGAGTAATAGACCCAAAACCAATCCTCGGGGAACACCACTACAAACCACCTCAGTCTGAAAAACTGATATTGATTCACTGTTTGAAATCAACATCACCACCTTGCTTATGGAAGCATTCAAAATAAGCCGTGCAGCCATTTGGAACAACATAAGAAATGGATGCATATATCATACAACCGTGTACTGCTGTGCATTCTTGAAAATTATTGTGCTAATGATTGCCTTGATGTAACTTTTCATGTAACCTTGGAAATGTAGTTATCAGCACTGCTAATGTTTGTGTGTGCATGTGTGCCCATCATTGAACAACCTCATTCATGTCTTTCTCAATTGAGCAGAATGGGAATGTGCAAACAGGTGGGCATTATAGGTCGAGGTTAAAGGGAGAAATGGTGTTGATGTGATAACAAAACAAACTTGTGACCATAATCAGATCAGTGCACAGATGACCTTGTGTTTTCAGTTGACTAACAGATGAGACTGGTTAGTGTTTGCAGTTAAGTATCTTAGAAATGACTATACTCCTGTGAAAATAGAGAAGGGGAAAGAGGATATATATCCAGGACATAGACCGGTCTTAAATGTATGCTAAACCATTAAACTTATGAAGTCTCACAATGATTTTTGAGTTAAGAACCAGCCACGACTCAAATAAGTTATGAAGAAACTACAGAATTAGAAACTCACCATGCTGCTTCTGTTTAGGATTGTATATTTTCCACCATCTGAAGATGAGAAATCCATCTTGGATTCTAACAGAATAAAATTGCAACAGGACTTACAACACTGCAGTAAGTAACAATTTTGTCTTAAAATGTTCATTGCGCTAGCTGCATATTTGATTAATTCTCAACCTGTTGAATATATTCCATTTCATTGAATACTAGCACTTTTTTTTTTAAAAAGAGACTGAAATTAAGGTTTGATATTGAATTTTGAGGAGAGTTGTATAGAAACATTTAGTGGATGCTCACATGATAAACACCAGAAGGTACAAGGTTCAATTAGTAGTCAGTGCTGAGATATCAAATCTCTACAGTAAAGTGCTACAAAATGGCACACTGTCCTGGGCAGTGGAGGGAGGGAAAGTTAGCAAGGATTCCTGCTCCCAATTGATACCGTGTGACTGCTTTTGGAAGCACACTATAGGCGAGTACAGGACTAGGACTCAGCTGTGATGTCATTAAATAGCACATGGTTATATGCTCAAATGACCTTCATTCCAGGTGTCAATGGGGATGTTGCACTTTGAGGGTGTCCTTGTAACGTTTCCGCTGCCCACCTTTGGCTCGTTTGCTGTGAAGGAGTAAGGTACTGAATGGCTGAAAGCATCCTAGAACAATACTGCAGCATACATCAACAACTTCAATAAGGGATGGAGAAAAAAAAGGGAACAAAATTGAAAAATAAATGGCATACATTAAATTAAAATATTGCAAAATATTTTAGGTGGTCCGTTGGTGAATCTGATCAATAACACCAAAATTATATTTCAAACCATAATTATATGGAGCTTTGCCGCATTGAAAAAACATCAATGTTATGTTTTTATTTATTTCAACTAGCATATTACAGGC
Source organism: Pristiophorus japonicus (assembly GCF_044704955.1). Classification (NCBI taxonomy): domain Eukaryota; kingdom Metazoa; phylum Chordata; class Chondrichthyes; family Pristiophoridae; genus Pristiophorus; species Pristiophorus japonicus. The sequence continues at coordinate 317,332,518 of NC_091978.1, read as the reverse complement.
AATTTTTAGTCAGCAGTCATAGAACAAGCAAATTCAAAAATCAAAAATTGTAGATAGCATAAGGTGTCAATACACAACAATGATGAAATATCCACTTTATCTAGTCCATAGAAATAGGTCAGTTGCCTCACCATAGTATAATAGAAGCAAAGCATTTCTCAGGCAAGTCTCAAAACGGCAGCCAAAACAGAGGAGGATGCGCCATAGTCCCTCGCGGTTAACAGTGTCACAGGCCTTTGTAAGGTCAAAGAAGGCCACGCACAAGGGTTGGCGTTGTTCCCTGCATTTCTCTTGCAGTTGTCACGCCTTAAAGATCATGTCCGTTGTGCCCCGTAGTGGACGGAATCCGCACTGTGACTCCGGGAGGAGCTCCTCAGCCACAGAGAGAAGACGGTTGAGGAGGATTCGAGAGATGCCCTTCTCAGTGGCTGATAATAGGGAGATTCCTCTGTAGTTGCCGCAGTCTGACTTGTCCCCTTTTTAAAAGATGGTCACGATTACTGCATCTCAGATCTCCCGACATATCTCTCATCTGGAAGGAGGAGAGCACGAGTCCATGCATTCGTGCCAATAGTGCCTCTCCGCCATACTTTAGTGCCTCAGCGGGGATTCCATCCACTCCCGTTGCCTTGTTCTTGAGCTGACGGATGGCCTTTTCTACCTCGTGAAGAAGGGCTGGGGGTTTGCTGAGATGGTGGCGGGTAGCATGCTGCGGGATGGAGTCGAGGACACTCGAGTCAAAGGCAGAGTCTCGGTTAAGGAGATCTTCGAAGTGCTCCTTCCAGCGGGTCCTGACTGCCTCGGTGTCCTTGATGAATGTCTTGGCCAGCAGTGGGGTGGGGCCTTGGAGCTTGGGCCGTAGGTGGACTTGATCGCAGTGAAGAATCCTCGCACATCATGGCTGTCGGCCAGCTGTTGAATCTCCTGTGCTTTCTCTACCCACCATCTATTCTTTAGGTCACGGACTTTTTGTTGAACCTCGGCCTTAAGCCGTCTGTAAAGCTGCTGTGCTGATCCCAAGTTGGGTTGCTGTTTTAGGTTCAGAAGTGCCTTGCGCTTGTAATTTATTAGCTCTTGGATCTCCTGGTCATTCTCATCAAACCAGTCCAAGTGTTTCCTGGTTGAGTGACCGAGTGTTTCTTCGCAGGCACCGATTATGGTGGCTTGGAGGGCAGAACAAGCGCTGTGGGCATTCTGCATCTCGGGGTCATCAAGGATCGTCAGGTTAGCAGTGACACGCTGGCTGTATAGGGCTCTCTTAGCTGGGTCTTTGAGTGCCCCGGCGTTGATTTTTTTGCAACACTGCTTCTGTTGCCGTCGCTGCTTTGGGGCTATGTTGACGTTAATGATGGAACGGATTAGGCGGTGGTCCATCCAGCAGTTGTCGGCTCCTGTCATGGCGCGGGTGATGCGCACATCTTTGCGATCCCTGGCTCGAACCATGACATAGTCGAGCAGGTGCTAGTGTTTGGAGCGAGGGTGTTGCCACGATGCCTTGTACTTGTCCCTCTGGTGGAACAAGGTGTTAGTGATGACAAGGTCGTGCTCTAGGCATTTTGTCAGGAGCAGGGTACCGCTGGAGTTGGTTTTCTCTACCCCCTCTCTACTGATCACGCCTCCCCAGAGGTCTATGTCCTTGCCGACTCTGGCGTTGAAGTCGCTGAGGAGGATCAGTTTGTCGTCTGTGGGGATGTGGAACAGGAATTGTTCGAGGCTGGAGTAAAATCTCTCTTTGGCCTCATCTGTTGCGTGGAGTGTTGGGGCGTACGCGCTGATGACTGTGGCGCACTGGTTCTCGGATCGGGTGAGTCGAAGAGTCATGAGACGTTCGCTAATCCCGCAGGAGGAGTCTGAGGCGGCTGACCAGATCATTCTTGATGGCAAAACCGACTCCATGGAAGCGGCGTCCTTTCTCTGGTTTGCCTTTCCAGAAAAAGGTATAACCTTCACTTTGTTCTTTGAGCTGGCCTTCCTCTGCCCGCCGGGTCTCACTTAGGGCGGCGATATCGACATCGAAGCGTCTAAGTTCCCGGGCAATGATGGCAGTGCAGCGTACCAATCTGTCGCTATTGGAGTTGTCCTGACGTTCGAAATCCAGAATTTCATTTTGGAGGGTGGACAATGCCTGTTCTTTTAACGTGAGGTGGCCGTTGCAACCGGCTACCACATGGGCTTAACAGAGCAAGGTCTTGGTCCAGTGGCAAGGGGGTCCAAAACGACTGGAGACCAGGCACTGCTGTAGGAGCCTAGTTGCTTACGGCGGTATGCGAGCCGTAAGCTTGGCGCTGAGCAGTGCCCTTCTTTGAGATGGTGAAAAAACCGAGGCCTGGCTGAGGGCAGGCACTGGGAAGGTCAGAGGTCCACATTGTGGGAGGAGAAGAGGTCAGATAGATCAAAGTTACCAGTCATTGTGCACACCACGTGCTCGACAGGGATTTCGCCGTTGAGTGGGGCCAGCAGCCAGGACGTCGCCGGAGGGTCGCAGGCCCAAGCACCGCCAGGGAGTTTGGAGGCCCAAGCACCGCCAGGGAGTTCGGAGGCCCCAGAGTCGTTGGAACTGGTCAAAGGCTCACCGCAGTTGGGATCGCTGGAGCAGCTGAGTCGGCCAGTGTAGAGCCAGAGTCCAGGTGGAGGGCCCTTGGTAGTAGAGAGGTCGACCTGGAAGTCTCAACACCTCCTGGTGGACAGCATGGAGTGTCATGAGAGGTTTGGGAAAGGTCCAATTGCCCTCTCAGATGCAGTGGGTACAGGGACCAGGAGACAAGGGAGACATTGGGGAGCAAATGGCTTTTTTTGTAACTCTGGACCAAAAGTAAAAGTCAAAGTTCCATTGAATGCCAATACTGATGCTTTAATCCCATACTCTAACCACCAATACTGAATTAGACTATAATCATCACAGTCTGTTGCTGAAAACCATACCACGATCTAGTATTATCATTTATCTCAAATACTGTACACAACATTGCATTCATACTACATTAGCATCCTTATCCAGGCTTTAATAAGTACAAAAATTACAATAAATGCTATATAATATAAAATAAATATATAAATTTAATACAGAAAACATTGGTCGCAAATCCTAATATTTCAGTGAAGTAACGCTCATTCTAATTACCACTACCCTAATACTGGACCAATGTGATTTTCAAAGCAACGTCTGCAGCATAGGGTAATGGAGATTGCAAAACAGAAAATTAAGAACTGAATTATAGTACTATGTATTCAATCCTTATATTTTTTTTTATAAAAGTGTCTTAAACCAAAATACTCAATTGCCACTTTGAATTTTGACATGTAAACGTTTGGAAACAACCTCAAGGCTCTTGTTCCATTATGACCTGGAGCCTGCCCTTCAATTCATATTGCCTCCATTCAAAGGGAATTTATGCTATAATTGTTTAACTTTCAGCTTCCACATGAATTAGCTCTTACCTGATAGACACGTCTTCATTGATATAATAAATTTCACGAAACATGACCTTTCCAGACAACACAGAGAATGAAAATGAACCTATTGAAAAGGTAGACAATTAATCTGTTTGCCTGATACAGTATCAAAGGTTTGTTAAACAGAATATGAAGAAACAAGATTTCATTTGTCATCTGTGTTCACAGGATATATGGCTCATATTTGATTAACTTTGTGCTCAACTGATAAATGTGAAAAATGTTTATATTTCTGTTGTGTGCTGTTTCACAATTGTAAATTAAATGGACAACAGGAAATCATTTATATAAATACATATTCTAAAAATGTTTTTCTATATTCTTTTGAATTTTACCATCTTCAGTAGAATGGCCGAGAAACAGAATGTTTCCAATGAAAGAAAAATTAATTTGTCCTGACTCAGGGATAGGGCAAAATGAATATTAATATGTTTTCCGAATAAATCCATAAACTGCCTGTGTTGGTGATAAACTAATAAATAAAACTTACCAATGTGGACATATCCATTTTTATAGAGTCTGTTGAGAACCAGAGTCAGTATCAGTCCTAAATTACGGGAATTGTAGTAAGTCAGATAAATGATCCATCCACATGATAAGATTGTAGCTGTAAAGAAAGAACTTGTATTTATCTGGTGCTTTATCACATCACTCAAAATGCTTTACATCCAATGAATTACTTTTTGAAGTGCAACCAACGTTTGTAAATGCAGCAGAAGACTGTACACAAATCCCACAAACTGCAAATAAGATGAATGACCAGTTAATCTGCATTTGATAAAGTTGTTGAGGGAAGAATGCTGGTTAGGATCAGAGAATAACTCCTTCATCTTCTAATAGTACCATGAGATTTTTACTGCTCACTTGAACCACAAGAACAGACAGACAATTTAACATCTCAGTTGAAGAATGGCACCACAGACCATCTATCAGTCCCTCAATACTGCCACGGAACGTCAGCCAAGATTATGTGCCCAAACCATAGCTCAAACCCAAAAACCAACAACTTCTGAAATGTTGTAACAATCCTCAAATTACTCATTAATAGAAAATACAAGAAAATAAGCATGTTATAATTATACACACACATATAACATATATAATATATTTAATCCATTTTAACATACAAGCTAAAGAGAAGGTTTCTATTATAAAGCAGAGTAATTTCCTGCAGAGGTTATTTTCCATTATCAAATCTAGCTTCTGTTCTTAAAGTTACAGCATAATCCAACCGTACAAGTATTTCTGTAAATCATTTATGACTATAAAAGTAATTTTGGAAACTAGTAAAAAGCCAAATTTGTGATATAGTGCTAATCCATTACAAATTGTTATGTCTGCAATTACCATCGAATAACACAACGAGGCCTTGTACTGTGAGTAAGAGCTGTGTGACTTCAGTCCATTTAATACGACTGTAAAGTGAGGGGCAGCATGGCTTTCCACCTTTTATATGCCCCTGCGCACCTGGGCAGGTAACCCCTGGGGCCTCCAACAGCAGCGCCCTCAGGTGGTACATTGTACATAGTTACATGGTTACATGGTGAATACAAAGAGTTTGCATACATGACAGATGACTTCATAGAATCATAGAAATTTATGGCACAGGAGACGGCTGTCTGTGCCGATTGAGGCATAAACATTCTGTAAACAAGCAGAAATCCTTCCCAATCCAGTGGTACAATTTCTGTAGTGAAAACTTTAGTACACTAGTTCCGTATATCAAGTAAAGCAGAACCTTAGGACACTAGTAAGGGGCACTCAACTATTTCAGCGCATTAAATATGGGATGACAAGAAAAAGGAAGGAAGTCGGAAAATAAAAACTTAACTGAATCACTACTCATGTGCCCGATTTACTTCACGAGAAGGACACTATGGCCATGCCTCCAGAAGTGCAAGTAGCTACTTCTCATTTATCACTTTTCCTGAAGGGACTAACCTATGCGAAGATATTATTCACATGATCACCAACTGTCCTCCAATAACTTGCAACTATTCTTCACTTGAGATTAGGCAATAAGTGCTGGTAGGATATTTCATCAAGAAGGGTATCACCACCAAGCCCAATCCTGTCCCTGTCCCTCTTCCCCACCCGCCGCCCGCCCTCCTCCTCACTCCATCTTCCACATGCACCTCCCCCATCCCCACTCTTTTCCAATGCCCCTACCTTCCCATGAAAAAGCCAATCCAACTATGGCAAAATGGAAAGGGAACATAAATAAAACAGCAGATGAAATAAACAATGGGAGAGTAAGAATTTTAATAAGCCAGTGTGAAAGGAAAACATTGCTCACTCAAGTCATTTCCCTTTCACAATCTTCAATCAAAATCAACAATACTGATCAAATATTCATTATCCAGAAACTTCCGCATTTTTCCTCAAACAAATGCAATTCAGATCTGGTAAAACATTAATATATTGTATACATATTTCACTATAGCCCTAAATTAAAATAATAATCTTACTGATATTACAATCCAGAAATATATTTCAATACCCTACCTAGATGGCTCCCAGACGGCATGCCGGATGATTAAAATTCAGAACAAAGTTAAACTTCTCTGGTAGACTACATATTCAAGTCCCTGAATCAAACAGGTCCAAGGTGTTGTTGATGACTAACCTAGCAGTCTGGCTCACGAACGGAACCAGGACAGGAAGATCACTCACTGAGGATTGGCATCCTTACTACTTGGTTCCAGTTATCCCTATAATAAGTAGGGTGTAGCTAGTTGGATACGTAGGTGGTAGCTGACCAGTATTCGGTACTGGTAACCTGTGTGTTTTTCCTTGTTAAACTCCAACAGTGCCCGTGTGTATACTTGGAGAACCCCAAGCCTCAGCTCTACCCGCCTGTGCCTGTGGGGTCAAGTTTCGGGCCGCAACATGGACGCCCGTTTTTTGAGCCTAAAAGCGCGATAAAAATGTACCTTGCAATTCTCGGGCTCCCTGCAGGTCCCTCGGAGCTCGGCGCGCAGACATCAGCAGGGGGGGGCAGAGCCACAGAGTCACACCGATTCTGCAAGTGCAGGGGGGCAGGGCTAAGTCAAATGAGAGAACGTCGTGCCGGCAGCCCTGCGCATACGCGTTGGAGCGCGCGCATGCGCAGTAGCCCATAAACATAGGCACTCGGCCATTTTTAAAGGAATTTGAAGAAAAGTGCTGACTTGTCTCGTGGACCTCTGGAAAGGCTTGGGATTGAATTTTGTTGATTTTTTGCCGTCTGAAGGAGTGCTTTTAGCAGCACTATTGAAGAAATCACCTGCTGAAATCAGTGAGTGCTGCTTTTCACTGTTAATCTTCCAGAACAGGTGCTGCATAGGTGCATGCAAAATACGGACTGTGTGTTTTGAAAAATAAAAGTGTCAATTCAATACAGCAATGGAACAACGTCCACCAAGAACAAAGAATTTCTTGTATGAGGAAATGGAGATATTAGTCAACGTCATTGAGCAGAGATGGCAGGAGCTAGATACCAGCAACAGAGGTCGCATAAAAATGCCACCTAAAGAAATGAAGAAACGCTGGAACCAAGTTGCAGAAGATTACTGCGCAATGGTGCATACCATGAGATCTGGAAGCCAGTATAAAAAAAAATGGCACGACCTTGGTCAAGTAGTTAGTGTAAGTAAGTAAGTAATTAATGTAATCGTAATTTTAATGTGACTATGTGTATGTCCCACCCTGCAGAAAGACGCACTCAGTAAAAAGTTATCTTTTACTCTTGGAACAGAGGGTAGCTGCCATGATGAGTTGTACATGGAGAAAAGCAATCAGAAAAGCCCGCACGCGAGAAAGAGGGTAAATCTTGAAAATGCATCGTGGCCCTTCAAATCAACCTGCTATGTGTGAGAGTACTCATGCCACCCATCCTGCCCCCTCCCTTGCTGTTAAACATTTGACGACGACGACGACGATAATCCTGAGGATCCTGAAGATACAGAACAAGAAGCAGTACAACCAGATGCAGACGATCCAGACTGGATGATGGCGGCGATGACTGAAATGTCTACAGGGGAGAGCTTCCAAATTAATTTTTATGAGCCCCCATTAAGGGGCATCAGAGTTTCAACCCCTGGCATAGGTTCTGGTTCCATCTTCCATGGTTTTGATTCCGATGTTGCAGGTCCCAGTGGTGCTGCTGGTGTAATGCAGCAGCTTATAGCCAGTGCACCACCGTCCGGGCCTGTGCCTCCCACTCGCATAGGTTCTGGTTCCACCTTCCACGGTTTTGATTCCGACGTTGCGGGTCCCAGTGGTGCTGGTGATATAATGGAGCAGTACACCCATTCACCCACCATCTCAGCCCACGGTTCGCACTCGAGTGCTGCCGTCTGGAACACCGAGCGCCCCAACGTCCCAGCCCGTGCCTCTCTCTCTAGTACTGCCGTCTGCAACAACGAGCGTCCCACCGTCCCGGCCCACGCTTCCCTGTGTAGTGATGCCGTTTGGAACACCGAGCGTTCCACCGTCCCTCCCAGTGTAGTGGTGCCGTGAGGCAGACCCAGGCAGAAGAGATTGGAGACACACTCTCCTGAGATGCAGCGTGCAACAGATGTGGCTCAGGTTGTGGCATTCGGTGTGGAGACCAATGAGCTTACCCGATCACTCATCGGTGGCGTCAGTGCAGTGGGTGAAGAGGTGATGACCCCGACGGGAGAAATAGAGGTAATGACACGGGAACTTAGGGAGGGACTGCGATCAAAGGCACAGGCCATCAGGGAGGAAATGCAAATGACGGCACAGGTGCTGCAATAAGGGCACACAGTCCCGCCAATCAAATGACACCCCCATGAAGAAGTGAACATTCACGGAGATGTGGATGAGACATGGTTGCAGCCTTTTTTTGTTGCTTTTGTTCTTGTTCTTGATGTAACTGTAATAGCGTTTTTCAAATTGAAATTGTTTTGTAACTTTACAACGTAAGTGATCTTAGGGTTTTTAAGTGATCTTATAGTGTAAATGCTCTCACATTCTGTAACTTATTTAATTTTGCATCTAAAAAGTGAACCTGAAGTTTAAGTGATCTTGAGAGTGTAAGATTTTTCAATTTGAAATTGTTTTGTAACTTTACAAGTTTATAAATGATCTTAAAGTTTTTAACTGGTCTTCAAGAGTCATATTAAAAAGTAAAGTTTGATGCAACAAATATTTTATTACAGTGATGTTAACTTTTCAATAAAATATTTTTTCATTAAAACTGAATCATGATTCATTAACACAACACAACGTAGAAACAACTCCAAAGAATAAACATGTCCATGCGCAACAGTGGTTGCAAAGCCCTCAAGCATCAGTAATTGAAGCGTTCACGGATGAGCTGCTGGCGCAGGGCTTGAGCAATCGTTAAAGGAGCACGATGGACGGCCCTCCTCCGACCTCGTGCTCCGGCATCAGGCACTTGCATGTTTTCCTGATCGTCGTCATCATCTTCATCCTGCTCTTCCAAAATACTATCAGGCACTGGACCCTCACATGGGTCTTCTGGTTCCACTACCAGCTTCTGCTGCCTCATGATGGCTAAGTTATGGAGCATACAGCACACAACAGTGAAATGACCAACAATCTGAGGAGAGTATTGAAAGTGGCCTCCGGAATGGTCCAGACATTGGAAACGCTGTTTCAATATGCCAATGGTCCTCTCAATGATGCGGCACGTCGCAATGTGTACCATGTTGTATTGACGGTTAGCTTCTGTCCGTGTCACACGTAGGGGCGTCATGAGCCAGGTGGCCTGGCCGTACCCTTTGTCTCCCAGTAGCCAGCTCTGCCCTTCTGGTTGCTGCTCAAACATGTCAGATATAACACGTAGGATGAACGCATCATGGGTAGCTCGCATCGACTGACATGATGCGCTGCTTGCCGTCACACATGAGCTGCACATTGATGGAGTGGAAACCTTTTCTATTCCTGTACTGCTCGGAATCCTCCACAGGTGCTCGCAAGGCAATGTGGGTACAATCAATGCAGCCCTGTACCTTTGGGAAGCCATGAATCCTGAAGAAGCCCACAGCCCTCTCATGGATCGCTTGTGCAGTCATTGGGAAATTGATGAAGTCACTCCTCCACGCATACAGTGCAGCCGTGACCTGGTAAACGCAGGCATGTATTGCCCATTGAGAGATGGTGCACACATCTCCAGTTGTAGCCTGAAACCATCCCGAGGCATAGAAGGCAAGTGCAGCTGTTACCTTCACTTCAACAGACAAGGCAGTTGGCGTTCTGCTTTTGGGCTGCAAATCTGCTCTCAGCATATCACAGATCTCAGCGACAACTTCTCTGCGGAAACGCAGCCTTTTGACACAATCAGCCTCGCTCATGTCCAGGTACGAGTGCCTGGCTCAATATTGCCGACGTGAGTAAGGTCTCCTGCCCATCAGCCTATGGGCTTATGACATTCCTGGTGCGGTGAGCTCTAATCAATTCTCTCCTATGCAGTGAATTGCTGGCGAACCATAGCATAATCCATGGTGTTGATAATGCAGAACACATTCTGCAATTACAAATTTAATTTTCAAACGAGCTATCTGGCTGCCTCTCCCTGTCCCCTGGCCGAATGGCCTCAGCCTCCCTTGCAGCTCGAAGGCTGCTTGCTGTGTCTTCAGCTGCTGTCAGCCACTGCTGCCGTCCCTATCCCGTGGACGAATGGCCTCAGCTTCTCTCGCAGCTCAAAGGCTGCTTACTGTGTCTTTGGCCGCCGTCAGCCACAGCCACCGCCCCATCCTGTGGCCGAATGGCCTCAGCTTCTCTCGCAGCTCGAAGGCTGCTTACTGTGTCTTTGGCCGCCGTCAGCCACAGCCGCCGCCCCTATCCCGTGGCTGAATAGCCTCAGCTTCTCTCGCAGCTCGAAGGCTGCTTACTGTGTCTTCGGCTGCCGTCGAGTCACTGACGCCACCCCTGTCTCCTACATGGAAGGAAGGCCTGCCTGAAGCACCGCAGCTCGAAGGCTGCTTGCTGCTGTTGTTGTTGGGCTGCCGTCGAGTCACTGACGCCACCCATTAAATACATGGAAGGCCTGCCTGAAGCATCGCAGCTCGAAGGCTGCTGCTGCTTCACACAGGTAGGAATATTCAATAGTTTGCCTTTGCTTTGTTTATAATTGTTTCTTCAGGGTGGTTCTTTATTTGTATAATAAATGCTTATAGAATTTAATTACTTCCCTTCCCTCCCCCCTCGTTCCCTATGCCTGATTTGTAACCTACGTCTGATTTCTAAAGTGGAGGCAAGGTTTTTCTGAGCATACAAAAATCTACACTTACTCCATTCTAAGTTAGTTTGGAGTAAGTTTTCACTGCCTAAACTTTCAAAACAGGCGTAAGTGGCCGGACACGCCCCCTTTTGAAAAAAAATCTGTTCCAAAATTAAACTGTTCTAACTGACTAGAACTGGAGCAAACTATATGCCGAGAATTGCAATTTCTAAAATACTCCATTCTAAACCAGTTGCTCAAAAAAAATAGGAGCAACTCAGGCCAAAACCTGACCCCTATGTTTCTAGATTGGGATGTCAAACTCAATTTATGTGGTGGGCCTGCTCCAACATCCTGGCACTTGGCATGGGCTACATTCAGCAAAGGTTATTTGGACACACTGGGGTCAGAATTGGTACACATATCATTTTTTGGGCGTAAAACAGGTTCAATGCATAGCAGTTTCTGGGCGTGAGGTCTTAAGCCTAATCTATGCCGGCGGCATTAGTCCTCACTGTTTGCCTGGCGGTCTCCAGAAATCAGCGTTGGATCAATTTAAATATGCAAATAAGAGTTCTGCACGTGTTTTAGGACCATTCTACAAAATACATGAAAACTGAGATGGAGCAGATTTTTTTCCAGTTCTATGACGGCCTAAACCATGATCTTTAAAGAATCTACTGGAGGCTGTTAAAGAAATGGCAGATAAAGCTTTTGCTTTTTACTTTACCTTCTGTAGAGTGTGGAGGAGCAGGAGTGATCCTCCCAACTCCACAACACTACTATGAGATTAAAAACAGATTAAATATAAAACAAATAAACACTCACCAACAAAGAGCCACACAACATTAGAATTATGCTCTGTGAGAAAGCCTTCCAATTCTGTAAGGGATGGGACAATGCTCTCATTTTCTCTTGAACTATATTCCATTATTGTGTGAAGTAGGAGCTGAGGGGAGAAGAAGAAAGAAACAAGTTAAACCTTGTTAACATAAATTATTGAAGAACATATAGAGTTGCATTAAAAGAGAGACTGTTCTGGAACGGAGCACCTGCTGTATGCTTGCACAGTAAGGCATGGCGAAATTCAAAAAAATCCTCAAAATACTTGTATACCTCATTACTATGTAGAAATGTTATCCGTATATATTGCCACCGAGTCAAAGAGCCAACAAATAGCCAGGCTAAAGATACTTAACTATCAACCTGTAAATTTCAAGTATGACGACACCACAATATAATAAAATTAAGAATTGTCCAGAACACAACTACTTAGGCATTATATAGCATTACTCAAGGTAATTCTGCAAGGTGTTTCCTTCACCTCCATTTTGTAGGCATCATCCCCACGGCCTTACTCAACCATTTTCACAATGTTTTCTTCTTTTGCCTTTTTATTACCTGATTCAAACAAACAACAGTTTTGGTGGTCATTGTATTAACTGCTTTTCTGCAATAGGTTGACTTGACTTCTGCCCTGCTGTTCCTCCCCCTGCTGCTTAGTTGGGTTTAGTCCTATGAAGTGATTCGTCCGTCTTCAAATTCTGATGAAGATTCAACAGCCGAAGCATTAACCTGACTTCTTTTTTTCCCCACAAGGGATCGGTGTATTTCATGCCTCATCTGTTTTTATTTCTTTGACTCCTACCCATTGAACTTCCCCTCCCCTCTGCACTTGGTTCAGTACAAGCTGCTGCTTTTTATATTGGTTTCTTGCCATTTTAATTGCTGCCGGCTCCTGACATGTGGTAAACATGCTGGATCCGACAAGGCCGGTAGCTGGGATATCGTTTTCTTAAAAAACAAAATTCAACTGGGTATCCCAATAGCTGGCCTTAGTGTCTCAGTGGCTGGCCTTAAGTATACCTGGCAAGCTAACTTCAGGGTTACCATCAGCTGTAAGAGACCCATATGTCAGGAGCCAGCAAGAAAGCAACATAAAAGCAGCTATATAAGGAACTTAAGTTTATTTCCCAATACCTAAATGGAAGGATCCAAGTGAAAACATTTGACAAAGATGTTGCACTCTAAATATCAACGCCCCTGTCGTGCATTACCCGCAACTTGCGTTTTATTAATTTCTACCATTTACAGTTTTCTTCCTCCGAGTCAGCAGATTTCCCTTTGTGTCAATGCTTCATTACAACGAGCAAGGCTCGCGCTACCTCGGCAATGGGACATATCGAACCTAACAAATGGTGTCCAATAAGAACTCGAATTGACTGCGTATGCACAGTCATTGTATCGCTGAGACTACTTATGTTTAAGCCATCAATGTCAGTAGTCTCCCCTGTATATTGATAGGATAAACCAAATTGGCGGATCCCCTGAAATCTTCTCATGGACCCCCCAGGGGGCCCGGGCCCCCGGTTGAGAACCCCTGGTCTACAGGCCTCCGGATAGCAGCAATGAAGTGGCAGAATGCATTAATTCAGAGATTAAAGGCTTATAACAAAAGCAAATATGTTTTAATGGAAGATTTTAATTTTCATATCGATTGGGCAGAGTAGCTCAAGTCAGAAAGGTAGTGATTTCTTGAGTGCATTCAAGATAGTTTTCTGGAGCAGTATGTTCTAGAATCAACAAGACGGCAGGTCATACTGCATTTAGTAATGAGCCAGACTTGTTTAATAATCTAACAGTAAGGAAACATTTATCTAACAGTGATCAAAAATATGATCTAATTCAATATTAGGTCTAAAAGGGAGAAACTTAACAGCTACTAAGGTTCGAGATTTTGGTAAGACTACCCTTAACAGGATGAGACAGAGACTGATGACAGCAAACTGGTCAAAACGGTTATCGGGTAAAATTACAGATGAACAGTGGAATTTTCAAAAAGTAATTTTGTTTAACACAGGATCAGTATATACCCCAAGGGGAAAGAGCTCTACTTACCAAATAAAACAGCTATGATCGACAAAAGAGGTGAGAGATAACATAAAACTAAAGGAATAAGCATATAAAAGTGCAAAGATTTGTGTTGATCCAGTGGACTGGGAGGGATATAAAGAAAAGCAAAGGAAGACAAAAAAAATACCGAGAGCTGCAAAAAGGAAAACGAAAAAAACTTGCAAGGGTTATCAACATTAACACAAAAAGTTTTGATAATTATATTAGAAGAGAAAGGGTAGTCATGCGGGCCTTTAAAAACAGATCGGAGAAATACTGAAAAGGAAAATAAGGAAATGGTAGACTTGTTGGATAATTACTGTGTGTCAGTCTTCACAATCGAGGAAGAGGATAAAATAGAGCTGCTGAGGAGATTGGTTAGGCGGTAGAAGACAAAGCGCAGGGATAATGGGTATTTACTCAAATTGGAAGGAAGTGTCCCACAAGAATCTGTGCTGGGCCTCAACTATTCACTATATTAATCAATGACTTCGATAACTGCAATAGAGAGCCATATATCCTAGTTTGCTAATGACAAAGATTAGTGGCACAGTAAATAGTGTGGATGGGAGCATAGAAATAAAACAACATAAATGAGTGGGAAAACCTGTGGCAGATGGATTTCAATGCAGGCAAGTGTGAGGTCAGCCATTTTGGACCAAAAAAGGATAGACCCGAGTATTATTTAGATAGTACCCGAAGCGTACGAGTATGGGCCTTACACTAAACATTCGTAAGACAACGGTTCTCTACCAACCTGCCCCGCCACACAGTACTACCCCCCAATTATCAAGATCAATGACGAGGCCTTGGACAACGTGGACCATTTTCCATACCTCGGGAGCCTACTGTCAACAAAGGCAGACATCAATGACGAAGTCCAACACTGCCTCCAGTGTGCCAGTGCAGCCTTCGGTCGCCTGCGGAAGAGGGTGTTTGAAGATCAGGACCTCAAACCTGGCACCAAGCTCATGGTCTACAGAGCAGTAGTGCTAGCCGCCCTCCGATATGCTTCAGAGACATGGACTATATACAGCAAGCACCTCAAAGCACTGAAGTACCACCAACGCTGCCTCCGCAAGATCCTGCAAATCCATTGGCAGGATAGGAGCACCGTCAGTTTTCTCGCTCAGGTCAGGCATTGACCATACTCAATCAGCTCCGATGGATGGGCCACATCGTCCGCATGTCCGATACGAGACTCCCAAAACAAGCGCTGTACTCAGAGCTCCGACACAACAAGCGAGCCCCAGGTGCGCAGATGAAACGCTTCAAAGATACCCGATAAGCCTCCCTGAAAAAGGGCAACATCCCCATCAACACCTGGGAATCCCTGGCCCAAGACCGCTCAAAATGGAGGAGAAGGATCCGGGAAGGCACCGAACACTGAGTCTCTTCGCCGGGAGCACACGGAAGTCAAGCACAAACAGCGGAAGGAGCGCACGACTACCCAAGCACCCCACCCACCCGTCCCTCCAACCACTGTCTGCCCCTGTAGGTCCCCCATTGGACCTGAGAACTAATTTTAGTATGGAAGCAAGTCACCCTCGACTCCGGGGGACTGCCTAAAAACAAGATTTTAATAGTCCAAAGAGATTTGGGGATCCATGTAAACAGATCACTAAAATGTAGACAAGTACAAGAAATAACCAAAAAAGCAAATGGAATGTTAGGCTTTATAACTGAAGGACTGGAATATAAAGGGGGGGGCGTTTTACTACAGCCATACAAAGCCATGGTTAGACCACATCTGGAGTACTGCACAGTTCTATAGATATGTAAAGAGAAAAAGGTTAGTAAAGACAAACGTAGGTCCCCTGCAGTCAGAATCAGGGGAAGTCATAACGGGGAACAAAGAAATGGCGGACCAATTGAACAAGTACTTTGGTTCGGTATTCACGAAGGAGGACACAAACAACCTTCCGGTTATAAAAGGGGTCGGGGGGTCTAGTAAGGAGGAGGAACTGAGGGAAATCCTTATTAGCCGGGAAATTGTGTTGGGGAAATTGATGGGATTGAAGGCCGATAAATCCCCAGGGCCTGATGGACTGCATCCCAGAGTACTTAAGGAGGTGGCCTTGGAAATAGCGGATGCATTGACAGTCATTTTCCAACATTCCATTGACTCTGGATCAGTTCCTATAGAGTGGAGGGTAGCCAATGTAACCCCACTTTTTAAAAAAGGAGGGAGAGAAAACAGGGAATTATAGACCGGTCAGCCTGACATCGGTAGTGGGTAAAATGATGGAATCAATTATTAAGGATGTCATAGCAGTGCATTTGGAAAGAGGTGACATGATAGGTCCAAGTCAGCATGGATTTGTGAAAGGGAAATCATGCTTGACAAATCTTCTGGAATTTTTTGAGGATGTTTCCAGTAGAGTGGACAAGGGAGAACCAGTTGATGTGGTATATTTGGACTTTCAGAAGACATTCGACAAGGTCCCACACAAGAGATTGATGTGCAAAGTTAAAGCACATGGGATTGGGGGTAGTGTGCTGACATGGATTGAGAACTGGTTGTCAGACAGGAAGCAAAGAGTAAGAGTAAATGGGTACTTTTCAGAATGGCAGGCAGTGACTAGTGGGGTACCGCAAGGTTCTGTGCTGGGGCCCCAGCTGTTTACACTGTACATTAATGATTTAGATGAGGGGATTAAATGTAGTATCTCCAAATTTGCGGATGACACTAAGTTGGGTGGCAGTGTGAGCTGCGAGGAGGATGCTGTGAGGCTGCAGAGTGACTTGGATAGGTTAGGTGAGTGGGCAAATGCATGGCAGATGAAGTATAATGTGGATAAATGTGAGGTTATCCACTTTGGTGGTAAAAACAGAGACAGACTATTATCTGAATGGTGACAGATTAGGAAAAGGGGAGGTGCAAAGAGACCTGGGTGTCGTGGTACATCAGTCATTGAAGGTTGGCATGCAGGTGCAGCAGGCGGTTAAGAAAGCAAATGGCATGTTGGCCTTCATAGCAAGGGGATTTGAGTACAGGGGCAGGGAGGTGTTGCTACAGTTGTACAGGGCATTGGTGAGGCCACACCTGGAGTATTGTGTACAGTTTTGGTCTCCTAACCTGAGGAAGGACATTCTTGCTATTGAGGGAGTGGAGCGAAGGTTCACCAGACTGATTCCCGGGATGGCGGGACTGACCTATCAAGAAAGACTGGATCAACTGGGCTTGTATTCACTGGAGTTCAGAAGAATGAGAGGGGACCTCATAGAAACATTTAAAATTCTGACGGGGTTAGACAGGTTAGATGCAGGAAGAATGTTCCCAATGTTGGGGAAGTCCAGAACCAGAGGTCACAGTCTAAGGATAAGGGGTAAGCCATTTAGGACCGAGATGTGGAGGAACTTCTTCACCCAGAGAGTGGTGAACCTGTGGAATTCTCTACCACAGAAAGTTGTTGAGGCCAATTCACTAAATATATTCAAAAAGGAGTTAGATGAGGTCCTTACTACTAGGGGGATCAAGGGGTATGGCGAGAAAGCAGGAATGGGGTACTGCAGTTGAATGTTCAGCCATGAACTCATTGAATGGTGGTGCAGGCTAGAAGGGCCGAATGGCCTACTCCTGCACCTATTTTCTATGTTTCTATGTTTCTGGGCACCGTATCTTGGAAAGGATATATTGGCCTTGGAAGCAGTGCAGTGCAAATTCACCAGAATGTTACCAGGGCTCCAAGGGTTAGAATATGAGAGATTACATAAACTAGGCTTGAATTCCCTGGAATATAGAAGGTTAAGGGTTGTGATCTGATGGAGATTTTTAGGATTTTGAAAGGAAATGATAGGATAGAAATAAGTTCTTCAGAGGCAATCAGTTGGCTATTTTAAAGACTGCAGGATCAGATAGTAAAAATTATAAAATGAAGATTTGCATTTATATAGCACCTTTCATGACATCGGGACATCCAAAGTGCTTTACTACCAATTAAGTACTTTTGAAGTGTAGTCACTGTTGTAATGTAAGATTATGATTAATACTACTTAAACGTGTGCAAAGAAGCAGGTAATGCAATTCATTTAATGAATAGGAAAGCTGACAAGAGTGCTATTTCACTACACTGAATTTCTTTAAATGTGAAAGAAGGTCAAAGCAGTGGGTCAATGAGGAATGTACACTTTGCTCAGTTATTTTTTGTGGAAGCACAAATTATTTTTCCTGTATGGACACCCCTCGAATCAGACCTCCCTCCCTATTGGGCAGATCAAGTATACAGCCAGAATATCTCTGCAGGAAACATCAGTATCCATAGCTTAATACCAGCCTGACAACAGCCATTCAACCCCGTGAAACCATGCTGTCAGCAGTAAAATGTGCTGACAGCAAAATTATCCATGATTTGGCAGTTCTCAAGGTTGGGTAAAATCACAGCCTCTGCTGCTTATGGAGCTGCCCCTGAACACAGGCACATTATCAGAATAGCCTAACAAGCAGAGAGATCCAACATGACTATCTCCATGCACTAATTTGAATGGAGCACTAGAGCAGCAAGACTGAAGCACACTGAGCATGTACAGAAACCTCAATATTAGAGGATGAAAGACCTCAACAACTGCAGTTATATGTTGAACCGGTGCTGTAGAACTTCTCACTTTTTCAGTAATTATTATCCTACCAAAAAAATTCCCTGCAAAAATAAACTTCTTTGGTGTCTCGTCTCCTTCTCTCTATCACTTTCCTCCCGAGTTCCAGTGCTCGGCTTCTCCCCACCTACCTGAACAGAGGAAGTTACACGGTGGTACAGCAAGTAGTTCGCGTACAGTCAACATGTTCCCTGCACACCAACACTTTAACGTGTTTTGTTTAAAATTAGAGCCTTTAATGTTTAAACTGCTATCAAGCAGACTCCATGTTGACTAACACCAACCCTTACCTTTCCTCAGTTAGGTGGATGGTGAGAGGCAGATGTTGATGATTGCATGATATAAGTGCTGAGAATGAGTAAAATGCACATGAACATGCAGTTGAGTGCAAAAGAACAGACCGAGATCTAGACTCAACTCACTCACTGGGAAGCACAGACCTGAAGGATTTATCTTGCAATGCTGCTTTGTTCACTGCAATGTGAATGGCTGAGTCCAGAACCAAGAGCACTGGCTAACTCACTCACCCTCCTGTTTCTTTCTCTATATTTCCAATTTTATTCTTATATTATATTGGCTTCAATTGTTTGAACTCCAACAATGAGGAAGCAGCAGGAAACACAGATCATTCAAAACTATCAACTCTGGAAATTCAAATAGGCAAACCCAAAAGCATAAAAAAAGAAAATAGAAAGCAATCAGCAAAGCCAAAAAGTTCTACCAGTGCTGACATATTTAAATAGGCAATCATTTTTGCTCAAACTGGGGTGCATTACAGCCCTAAAGTGAATATGGAGGGGCCGTGAATGCCCCAGTCGCATGGGTAAGAATATTGATTTTTTTTTACAAAGACAGAATTCTATGAAGTTATTACTTAAAATGGGCAAGTACTTTAAACGGAAATTACTATTTCTAGACTTTCATTCTCATTTAATGAAAGTCTCTACTATGTACATCAAGAGGCTGACCTGATAATTATTGATGGACAAGATATCAAGATAATATTTATAATTGACCTTCAAATAAAAAAATTAATAGCAAATATTTTTGTAGTTCACAGCTTTCAACACAGGACTTCTATTTCTAGTGTTATTTTTCCACATGTACATAATAAGTAGAGGATTGTAAGCAGAAAACCTATTCAGAACATTTATCCAACAGTTGGACCCATCCAACTAACAACCAATGAAGTCATGAGTCTCCATTCAGTCCAATCTCTCTGTTGAGTGAAAATCCTCTCAAAATGGCTCATATTGATAATACAAGTATAACAGATTTCCCTTGAACAAGGAAGAGCTACAAAATAGAGTACATAAATCAGGTAATTTCACCACAAGTTATAGTAACATGGCACAAATTACATCATACAGGATACGAGTACCAAAGAAGCAGCAACGGTATTGTCCTTGTTACTATTGTAATTGGTTAGTTTAGGTAATCTAGAGTGTCAGAAACATGACTGCTCAGGGAACGAATGCTGCATAAGACAGGACTTTCTCCAGCTTATAAAATTGAAGGAAAAACAGAATTTCATTATTTCATTTTAAGTTCTATTTTGCCCATACATGGAGAAGAAATAGTTATGTACAAAAAAATGACATGTACAATGTAACCTTTGGCATGAAAATCAATCAATAGTTTCAGTGGCATTATCACAGAGAAAAAAAACAATGCATCCAAAATTCTAAAGAAAACCCAGAGAAATTGACCTGGAGAGAATATTTCAAAATTACAGTTGATTTAATCATAAATATTATAAATGATGAACATGGAATGCCCTCAAAAATTAACTGGTCAAATGTATATTTCCCCCCTCCCCCCTAAAAGAACCATCACTTTTCCTATGAAAATTTTGGTAGGAGAGTCAATATAAATGAACTAGTACAATTTTAAGGGGGTACAGTAACAGAGAGACCTGGGAGTGTACACACATAAATCTGTTAAAAAAGCATACGGGATCCTTAGCTTTTTAAATAGCAGCATAGAGTACAAAAGCAAAATGCTGCGGATGCTGGAAATCTGAAATAGAAACAGAAAATGCTGGAAGTACTCAGCAGCTCAGACAGCAGTTGTGAAGACAGAGAGTTCACATTTCAGGTCGATGACCTTTCATCAGAATTCGAAAAAGTTAGAGATGCAACAGGTTTTAAGCAGCTCATCATCATCATAGGCAGTAGCTCGAAATCGAGGAAGACTTGCTTCCACTCTAAAGGTGAGTTCTCAGGTGACTGTACAATCTAATACGAGAATTACAGTCTCTTGTCACAGGTGGGGCCGGGGACTCGGCCGGGCGGGAGCATCGGGGCCGGGGACTCGGCCGGGCGGGAGCATCGGGGCCGGGGACTCGGCCGGGCGGGAGCATCGGGGCCGGGGACTCGGCCGGGCGGGAGCGAGCAGCGGGGAATCGACCGAAAAAGCACAGTACAAATAGTCACTTCGTAAAAACATGAGGGTCACATCTCAGGAGAAAACACAGTATTCAAAATTTACAAAGCAAGGTAGTGATACTATTTTGTGCAATTCCTCTATTATATAGCAATCCTGAGGGGCTGGGCTGTGGAAAGGTAGTGTTGTGCTTCCTTCCACCCTCAGGAAACCGTGAGGGCAGGTGGGTGGGGGGAGTAACCGTAACTCCAATCCCTCAAGATCATTGCTGTTGCAAACGAGGAGAGAAAATAAATTGAAATTCAAATCACATGACACTCGAAAACAGTCAATGAGATTCCTCACAATAGGACAGGAAAAAGACCGTTGTGGTACATCTGGCCAGCCTCTGCATAAAACTTCATTTAAAATCAGAACTGAATCAAACTCTTTTACCATCCAACACCCATTGTCTACTGAAAACAAAAGAAATGATTGCATCTGACTTATTTCTTTTGTAAAGATCACCGACTACATTCTTTCCAATCAGGAGCTTTATGCTGCCCCCATCCTCTCAAGTTCCTAGAGGAAATTATGCCCTCATACTTTGACCACAATATAGAACTAAGGGGCCCAAGTTTCGGGCCGCGCCTTGAACGGCTCAGCCCCGACCTGGACGCCCGTTTTTCGAGCCACAAAGTGCGCCGAAAAAAAAACTTAGATTCTCCGGCTCCCTGCAGGTCCTCTGGCCCTCGGTGCGGCGCAGCACAAGCTGTAGGGGGCGGAGCTAGGTCCCTGCGCTGAAAACAGTGCCTGGACTTCTGCACATGCGCGCTACAGTGGGCGAGCATGTGCAGTAGCTCCAGGCGCCCGAAGCACGCACCCCCTAGCCCTGGCCGAATGGCCTCACTGGGGCTGCGTGCATAAGGCTCCTCCCACGCCCAGCTCCTGCTTCCTCCCGACCCGACTCGACTCCCGCTCCCCCCTGGACCCGACCCCCACCCGACCTGACCTCCCTCCCTCCCCCACAACCCGAACCGACCTCCCTCCCACCACCCCCCCGACCCGCGCTCCCGAGCCCCCCCCCCCCCCCAAACCCGGACCGGATCTGACCCAACCCAACCTGATCTCCCTCTCCCCCGCCCCCGACACGAACCGATCCGACCTCCCTCTGCCCCCACCCCCCCCCGACCCGCGCTCCCTCCCCCCCTACCCGAACCAACCCAACCTCCCTCCTCCCCCCCCACCCGAACCAACCCGACCTCCCTCCTCCCCCCCGACCCGCGCTTGACCCGCCCCAATGTCACCTACCTGTAAATCTGGTGCTGGGGACGGGCCCTGCCCGAAGTCTTGGTGCTGGGGACGGGCCCTGCCCGAAGTCTTGGGCCTGGCCGGACCCGGCCCGTTCAGCCTCCCTCCCCCTTCTCCTTTCCCCCCTCTCCCTCCCCCCAGACCTCCCTCTCCCCCCCACCCCGACCCGAACCGACCTCCCTCCCACCACCACCCCGACCCGACCCGCGCTCCCGAGCCCCCCCCCCCCCCCCATCCGGACCGGATCTGACCCAACCCAACCTGATCTCCCTCCCCCCCCCACCACGAACCGATCCGACCCGACCTCCCTCTGCCCACCCCCGACCCGCGCTCCCTCCCTCCCCCCTACCCGAACCAACCCGACCTCCATCCTCCCCCCCCACCCGAACCAACCCGACTTCCCTCCTCCCCCCCAACCCTGACCCGCGCTTGACCCGACCCAATACCACCTACCTGTAAATCTGGTGCTGGGGACGGGCCCTGCCCGAAGTCTTGGGCCCGGCCGGGCCCGGCCCGTTCAGCCTTCCTCCCCCTTCTCCCTTCTCCTTTCCCGCCCTCTCCCCCCCTTCTCCCTTCTCCTTGCCCGCCCCCTCCCCCCCTTCCTCCCCCTCCTTTCCCCCCCTTCCCCCTTCCTCCCCCCCCTCTTCTTTCCCCCCTATTCCCCTTCTCCTTTCCCCCCCTTCTTTTCTTTCCTTCTCCTCCCCTCTCTCCCTCTACCCCCCTCCTCCCGCTGTCAGAAACACAGACACTGACAGACAGAGAGTGAGAGGCACACACAGACAGACAGAGAGATAGAGACACTGACAGAGACACACTGGGGGGGGGGGGGGCATCCCAGCACGCTGTTGGAGGGCTCCCGGTGCTGCAGTCGGTAAGTAGAAAATGTTTTATTTATTAATTTTTTTTGATTGATTTATTGGTTGATTTATTGATGTTTTTATCATTTATTATTGATGATGGCTCTTTATTTGTAAAACTGAAATGTTTAATGTTTGTAAACTTCCCTTTAAACCGCCCCCCCTCATTCCCTACGCCTGATTTGTAACCTACGCCTGATTTTCTAAAGTGTAGACAAGGTTTTTTCGAGCGTACAAAAATCTTCACTTACTCCATTCTAAGTTAGTTTGGAGTAAGTTTTCACTGCCGAAACTTTGAAAACAGGCGTAAGTGGCCGGACACGCCCTCTTTTGAAAAAAAAATTCTGTTCCAAAGTGAAACTGTTCTAACTGACTACAACTGGAGCAAACTAAATGCCGAGAATTTGAATTTCTAAGATACTCCGTTCTACACCAGTTGCTCCAAAAAATCAGGAGCAACTGAGGCCGAAACTTGGGCCCAAGGAAACAGGATTCTAAAAGAAACACTGGAAGCAACTTATGCCCCCCCCAGCTAAGAATAGTCAAACATGTCATGATGTAATTCCAAAATTAACAAAAGGCAGAGGATCGAATGTCAATGACCCACCATAGAGCACGTGGCTAATGGACATCAGTAGAAAAACCTACAGAACACATTCCCAAATAACAACTTGCATTTATATCGTGTCTTTAACGTAGTAAAAAGTTCCAAGATACTTCACAGGAGCGTTATCAAACAAAATTTGACACAGTCACATAAGAAGAAATATGGGCTGATGACCAAAAGCTTGGTCAAAGATGTAGGTTTTAAGGGGCGTCTTAAAGGAAGAAAGAGGTAGAGAGTGGCAGAGGTTTAGGGAGGGAATTCCAGAACTTCTGGTCAGGACAGCTGAAGGCATGACTGCCAATGCTGGAGTGATTAAAATCGGTGATGCGCATGAGGCCAGAATTGGTAGTGCACAGATATCTTGGAAGGTTGTAGGCCTGGAGGAGATTAGAGACAAGGTGGAGCGATGCCATGGAATAATTTGGAAACAAGAATGAGAATTTTTAAATCGAGGCATTGATTAACTGGGAGCCAAAGTACTTTGGGTGATAGGTGATGGAATAACATCATAATGGTAGGTACCCTGTCCAGGGGTCACCACTGTAATTTATTGGAACATTTCTTTCAGGCATGTTCGCGCTCTCGCGCCAGGTAAACATTTAGAGCAGGCTAACTGCTCCTTGCTGGGTGAAAAAGGAAGATCATCTCTAGGTATCTCTGCTGTATCCTTATAGCAAAACAGAGAAGAGCAGTGATTTTACGAGAAAGGAATGGATTGATGCTGACTTTTCAGCTTTGAAATTAGATTTATCATAGGGGACTTCAGTGATCAATGAAAGATACTCAACAGAGAGAGAAAATAAACATAAAGAATACTTTGATATGCCAGAGCTGCAAAGCAAGTGGGCACAGGCTAATGTGTGAGATGGACAAATTCATGGCAAAAGTCAGGAGATGTTTCTTTGCATTGAGGGTAATCAACAGTTATAACAAGTGAGTAGCAACAGGGTTTAACACCAGGGCATTGGGCTCATTTAAGGAACGGTGTAATGGGGAGACAGAAGGACTAGCATTCTGGAAGAATGAAATGAAATGGCCAAAAGGGTTGTCATCTTCATCTCAACCTATCTTGTCACTCCCCTCCGCCCCCAGCAGCTGTTTCACACTAGGGCCTTGGAACAGATCGTTCACAATCTTGCCTGAGGCTAGTGTGCACTACAGGAAAGAAAGGAAATAAACTGAAAAAAGGGGAAGTCTCAGGGCCCAAGTTTTGGGCCGCACCTAGAACGGCGCAGCCCCAACCTGGACGCCTGTTTTTCCCGCTGGAAAGTGCGGCGAAAAAATACTTGCATATTCTGCGGCTCCCTGGAGGTCTTCAGCAGCTTGGCGTGACGCGCACACAACAGCGGAGGGCGGAGCAACAGACTCGCACCGATTCTACAAGTAGTGGGGGGGCGGGGCTAATTTAAATAAGGCAACGTCGTGCCGTCAACCCTGCACGTGCGCGTTGGAGCACGCGCGCAGTGCCACATAAACATCGGCCATTTTTAAAGGGACTGGAGGAAAAGTGAAGATTTGTCTCGTGGATCCCTGGAAAGGCTTGTGATTTAATTTTAGTGATTTTTTGTGTGTCGGAAGGAGTGCTTTTAGCAGCACTGTTGAATAAATCACCTGCTGAAATCAGTGAGTGCAGCTTTTCGCTGCTAAACTTGCAGAACAGGTGCTGCATCAGTGCATGCAAATTAAGGACTGTGTGTTTTGAAAAATAAGAGTGTCAATTCAATACAGCAATGGAACAATGTCCACCAAGAACAAAGAATTTCTTGCATGAGGAAGTGGAGATATTAGTCAACGTCATTGAGCAGAGATGGCAGGAGCTAGATACCAGCAACAGAGGTCGCATAAAAGTGCCACCAAAAGAAAAGGAGAAACGCTGGAACCAAGTTGCAGAAGATTACTGCGCAGTAGTGCATACCATTAGATCTGGAAGCCAGCGTAAAAAGAAATGGCACGACCTTGTTCAAGTAGTTAGTGCAAGTAATATTTTCCATTTTTAATGTAATCGTAATTGTAACGTGACTATCTGTATGCCCCACCTTGCAGAAAGACGCACTCTGTAAAAAGTTGTATTTTACTCTTTGCAGAAGAAATTGGCCAACAACAAAAGGGAAGCAACTCGGATAGGAGGAGGCACACCCAATCTGCATCCACTGACACCCTTGGAACAGAGGGTAGCTGCTATGATGAGTCATACATGGAGAAAAGCAATCAGTACTGCACAAGCTGGGCCCGCACGCGAGGAAGAGGGTAAGTCTTGAAAATGCATCGTGGCCCTTCAAATCAACCTGCTGTCGAGCCTGCTATGTGTGAGAGTACTCATGCCACCCATCCTGCCCCCTCCCTTGCTGTTAAACATTTGACTGTTCTGATATATTTTGCAGAACATGATGATGATGCTGCTGCTACCAACCCTGAGGATCCTGAAGATAGAGAACAGGAACCAGTACAACCAGATGCGGACGATCCAGACTGGATGATGGCAGCCATGACTGAAATGTCTGCAGGAGAGCGCTTCCAAATTAATGTTTATGAGTCCCCATCAAAGGGCATCAGATTTCAACCCCGAGCATAGGTTTTGGTTCTACCTTCCATGGTTTGGATTCCAATGTGGTGGGTCCCAGTGGTGCTGCTGGTGTAATGCAGCAGTCTAGAGTCAGTGCACTACTGTCAAGCCTGCGCCTCCCACTCGCATAGAAGGTGGAACCAGAACCTATGATTTTGATTCCGACTTTGCGGGTCCCAGTGCTGCTGGTGATATCATGGAGCAGTTTACACCCATTCACCCATCATCCCAGCCCACGGCTCGCACTTGAGTGCTGTCATCTGGAACACCTAGCGCCCCACCATCCCAGCCCGCGCCTCTCTCTCTAGTACTGCTGTCTGGAACACAGAGCATCCCACTGTCCGTGCCCGCATCTCCCAGTGTAGTGATGCCACGAGGCAGACCCAGGCAGAGGAGAAGGAGATTGGAGACACGCTCTCCTGAGATGCAGCGTGCAACAGATGCGGCATTGGGTGTGGAGACCAATGAGCTTATCCGATCACTCATCGGTGGCATCAGTGCAGTGGGTGAAGAGGTGACGGTCCCGACGGGAGAAATAGCAGTAATGACACGGGAACTTAGGGAGGGAATGTCCGAGGGAGTGCAATCGACAGCACAGGCGATCAGGGAGGGCAGGCAAGTGGCGGCACAGGCCGTCATAGAGGTAGCTGCTACAATAAGGGCACACAGCCCCGCAAATCAAATGACACCCCCATGAAGAAGTGAAGTTAACATTCACTGAGATGTGGATGGGACATGGTTGCAGCCTTTCTTTGCTGCTTTTGTTTTTTGGTCTTGATGTAGCTGTAGTAGCGTTTTTCACATTGAAATTGTTCTTAAAGTTTTGTAACGTTACAACTTATAAGTGATCTTAGATTTTTTAAGTGATCTTATGGTGTAAATGCTCTCACATTCTGTAACTTATTTAATTTTGCATCTAAAGTGATCTTGAAGTTTAAGTGATCTTAAGAGTGTAAGATTTTTCACATTGAGATTGTTTTGTAACTTTACAAGTTTATAAGTGATCTTCAAGAGTCATATTAAAAAGTAAAGTTTGATACAACAAATATTTTATTACAGTGACGTTAGCTTTTCAATAAAATATTTTTTCATTAAAACTGTTTCACGTTCCATTAACACAACACAACGCAGGAACAACTGCAAAGAATAAATGTGTCCATGTGCAACAGTGGTCGCAGAGCCCTCAGGCATCAGTAGTTGAAGCGTTCACGGATGAGCTGCTGGCGCAAGGCTCGAGTAATCGTTAAAGGAGCACGATGGACGGCCCTCCTCCAACCTCGTGCTCCGGCATCAGGCACTTGCATGCTTTCCTGATTGTCGTTATCATCCACATCCTGTTCTTCCAAAATACTATCATCAGGCACTGGACCCTCACGTAGGTATTCTGGTTCCACTACCAGTTCCTGCTGCTTCAGGATGGCTAAGTTATGGAGCATGCAGCACACAACAGTGACGTGACCGACAATCTGAGGAGAGTATAGCAAGTGTCCTCCGGAATGGTCCAGGCATCGGAATCGCTGTTTCAATGTGCCAATGGTCTTCTCAATGATGCTGCGCGTCGCAATGTTCGCCATGTTGTAGTGATGCTCAGCTTCTGTCCGTGTCACGCGTAGGGGCGTCATGAGCCAGGTGGTCTGGCCGTATCCTTTGTTTCCCAGTAGCCAGCTCTGCCCTTCTGGCTGCTGCTCAAACATGTCAGATATAACGCTGTCGCGTAGGATGAACGCATCATGGGTGCTGCCAGGGTATCTCGCATCGACTGACATGATGCGCTGCTTGTCATCACACACGAGCTGCACATTGATAGAGTGGAAACCTTTCCTATTCCGGTACTGCTCAGAATCCTCCACAGGTGCTCGCAAGGCTATGTGGGTACAATCAATGCAGCCCTGTACCTTTGGGAAGCCGGCAATCCTGAAGAAGCCCACAGCCCTCTCATGGATCGCTTGTGCGGTCATTGGGAAATTGATGAAATCATTCCTTCACGCATACAGTGCAGCCGTGACCTGGTAAATGCAGGCATGTATTGCACATTGAGAGATGGCACACACATCTCCAGTTGTAGCCTGAAACGATCCCGAGGCATAGAAAGAAAGTGCAGCTGTTACCTTCACTGCAACAGACAAGGCAGTTGGCGTTCTGCTTCTGGGCTGCAAATCTGCTCTTAGCATATCACAGATCTCAGCGACAACTTCTCTGCGGAAACGCAGCCTTTTGACACAATCAGCCTCGCTCATGTCCAGGTACGAGCGCCTGGCTCAATATTGTCGACGTGGGTAAGGTCTCCTGCCCATCAACCTGCGGGCTATGACGTCCCTGATACGGTGAGCTCTAATCAATTCTCTCCTATGCAGTGAATTGATGGCGAACCATTGCATAACACGTGGTGATGAGAATACAGCACCCATTCTGCAAATTTAAGTTTAAAAGTGTCTATCCGTCTGCCTCTCCCTATCGCGTGGCCGAATGGCCTCAGTCCCCTTCGCAGCTCGAAAGCTGCTTGATGTTTCTTTGGCTGCCGTCCAGCCACTGATGGAAGGAAGGCCTGCCAAATGGACACCTGATGTAGACAAACAGCCCCTTGTGCGTGGTGATGGTGGTCAGTAGCTTGGATTCTTCGGCCAGTTCCTGGGTCATGTAGGCTGAAGTGAGGTCCAGCTTGGTGGACAGCTTGCCGCCTGCCAGCGTGGCAAAAAGATCCTCCGCTCTCGGAAGCGGGTATTGGTCTTGTAGTGACACTGGGTTGATAGTGGCCTTGTAGTCGCCACAGATCCTGACCGAGCCATCCGTTTTTAGGACAGGGATGATGGGGCTTGTCCAGTCGCTGAATTCAACGGGCGAAATTATGCCTTCTCTTAGCAACCTGTCCAACTCACTCTCAATTTTTTCCCGCATCACATACGGCACAGCTCTGGCTTTATGGTGCACTGGTCTGGCGTCCGGGGTGATGCGTATTACTACTTTGGAACGTTTGAAAGTCCCGACACCAGGTTGAAATAGTGACTCAAATTTCTGTAGGACCTGTGAGCATGAACTTCGCTCCACAGATGAAATGGCGTGCACATCCCCCCATTTCCAGTTCATCTCGGCTAGCCACCTCCTCCCCAAAAGCACGGGACCATTTCCCGGGACAATCCAGAGTTGCAGCCGGTTCTCTGATCCATTATGTGTGACCACCAACATTGCACTTCCTGGCACTGGGATGATCTATTTGGTGTACGTCCGTAATTGCATGTCAATGCGTTCTAGTTTGGGTCTGCTAGCTCTGAGTGGCCATAGTTTCTCGAATTGTTGGACACTCATAAGTGACTGGCTGGCTCCTGTGTCCAGCTCCATGTGTACCGGGATGTCGTTTAACAGCACTCTCATCATCATAGGTGGCGTCTTTGTGTATGAGCTGTGGATGGTTGCCACCTGAACCCGCTGAACTTCAGCGTCCATTGCTGTGTCCCAAGCATAACCCTGCCTTGCAGACCCCTCTTGAGGTTCATCCACTTTGTAAACCAGCCTCGCTGCAGGCTTCCTGCACATTCTGGCTAAATGTCCACTTAAGTTACAATTTCTGCAGATAAATTTTTGAAACCTGCAGGTTTTCGCAGCATGTCTGCCCCACACCTCCAGCAGGAGCTGAGATTGTTGTGAACAAAAGAGCTGTTACCAGGCATTCCTCTCTGATTGTCTCTTTGATTGCTCTTGAGCACTCTGTTAGTGGGTGTCAATGGCCCTATCCCGGGACATATTGTCTTTTGTGATGGTGTAAATGTCCATTCAACCTGCCATTGTCTGTATTGAGGACCCACCCTAGAGTGTGTTACTGCCTGGTTGGTGTCGAATTGCTCTTGCCTGCTTGCGGGGTTCTGAGTCGCGTTTACCATGTTAACTCCCTGCTCCATCACCACATTGGGAGCAGGGTTGCGCGCATATATGATCTTGGTTTCCTCCTCCCCCGACATGAAGGTTTGAGCCATCAACGGCGCTGCTTCCAAGGTCAAGTCCTTGGTCTCAATTAGCTTCCTAAAAATCCCAGCATGACCAATGCCCTCAATGAAGAAATCCCGTAACATCTCCCCCCTGCAGGCATCTGTGAACTTACAGAGGCTGGCCAAGTGCCAAAGGTCCGCAACAAAGTCTGGTATGCTCTGCTCTTCCCGACGTCGGTGCGTATAGAATTGGTGTCGGGCCATATGTATACTGCTCGCCGGTTTGAGGTGCTCACCGATCAGTTTGCTGAGCTTCTCAAAGGTCTTGTCCGCCGGCTTCTCGGGTGCGAGCAGGTCTTTCATCAGCGCATACGTCTTAGGTCCACAGCTGGTCAGTAGATGCGCCCTTCGCTTGTCAGCCGCTGCCGCTCCCAGCCAGTCCTTCGTGACAAAGCTCTGCTGGAGCCTCTCAACGAAATCATCCCAGTCCTCACCAACACAGTACCATTCCTCTGTGCTGCCGGTGGCCATTCTTGTGAGTTGTTGATTCCCGTTTCTCGTCGCCAAATGTTATGTCCTTACACTCTACTGTAAATCAACACGAGGCACATACTGGAGACAAGGTCACTCTGTGACCTGTACCTTTATTCACAGGACCAAGAAGTGATGACCCTGCGTGGGACCTCCCTTTATATACCTGGATGACCAGGTGAGGAGTGTCTCCCACAAGTTCACCCCTTGTGGTCAAGGTGTGCATTTTTTAGGTGTATACAGTGTATAGTGTTGTTACATGAAGGTTACAGATACATGAAGGTTACATACATGACACCCTCTATAGCAAGAATGTCCTTCCTCACATTCGGAGATCAAAACTCACACAATACTCAAGGTGTGGTCTCACCAAGGCCCTATACAACTGCAGTAAGACCTCCCTGCTCCTATACTCAAATCCCCTCGCTATGAAGGCCAGCATGCCATTTGCCTTCTTTACTGCCTGCTGTACCTGCATGCCTACCTTCAATGACTGATGTACCATGACACCCAGGTCTCGTTGCACCTCCCCTTTTACTAATCTGTCACCATTCAGATAATAATCTGCCTTCCTGTTTTTGCAACCAAAGTGGATAACTTCACACTTATCCGCATTATACTGCATCTGCCATGCATTTGCCCATTCACCTAACCTGTCCAAGTCCCCCTGCAGCCTCCTAGCATCCTCCTTGCAGCTCGCACTGCCACCTAGCTTAGTGTCATCTGCAAACTTGAAGATATTACATTCAATTCCTTCATCTAAATCATTAATGTATATTGTAAAGAGCTGGGGTCCCAGCATTGAACCCTGCGATACCCCACCATTCTGAAAAGGATCCGTTTATTCCCACTCTTTGCTTCCTGTTTGCCAACCAGTTCTCTCTCCACGTCAATACATTACCCCCAATACCATGTGCCTTAATTTTGCACACTAATCTCTTGTGTGGGACTTTGTCAAAAGCCTTTTGAAATTCCAAATACACCACATCCACTGGTTCCCCATTATCCACCTTGCTCGTTACATCCTCAAAGAACTCCAGCAAATTTGTCAAACATGATTCCCCTTTCATAAAACCATGCTTACTCTGCTTAATTTGGAAAAGCGTGATTCAATATCCCACTATTGATTCCTTAATAATGGACTCCAGCATTTTCCCAATGACAGGCGTTAGGCTAACTGGTCTATAGTTTCCTGCTTTTTGTCTGCCTCCTTTTTTTTAAATAGGGGCATTACATTTGCAGTTTTCCCATCTGCTGGAACCGCCCCAGAATCCAGGGAATTTTGGTAGATCACAACCAACGCATCCACTACTCTTAAGATCCTAGGATGCAAGCCATCAGGTCCAGGGGACTTGTCTGCCTTTAGTCCCATTATTTTACCTAATACTACTTCATTAGTGATAGTGATTGTATTAAGTTCCTCCCTACCCATAGCCCCTTGATTACCCACTATTGGGATGTTCTTAGTGTCTAAATGGTAGCCTTGCCAGTGAAGCCCACATCTCACAAACTAATTTTCTTTAATAGAAAAAGAAACAAGAGTGAACAGCAGAAACGGAAATATGGTGAATTGGAGTCACATTCGACACGGACATAGAAATAGAGATGAACAGAGAGAAAGTGGATTGAGAGAGAGGAATAAAAATAAGACAGAATTTTTTTTTAAAAACAAGCAGAAGGAGACATTATAACCCATTGTAATTGGAAATTGTTGTATTGGTCCTGAGAAGTTAATAAGTGAATGGCAGGGTTGGTGTGCAAAACATATAAACACTCTTACTCATATACTGTATCCCAAAATTATTTTCTGAAAGAAATCTAATTTGCATTTCTGATACTTGTATATTTGCAAACTAATAATGGCGGGCCCCGTGAATTCATCATTATTTTTTCAGCAATTTGTCATCCATTATAAAAAGGAAGTACTTCAAATAAAAATTATTCACCTAAATTTTTCTTTCTATTTAAGTGTAAAATTAGCAAATCTCAATGGAAATAACAGATTTGTTTTTGTTAAAGAGCTGTAATTATCAAAGACTTGCAGCCTTTCACGACCACCGGATGTCTCAAAATGCATTACAGCCAATTAATTATTTCTCGAGTGTAGTCACTGTTGTAATGTGGGAAACGCGGCAGCCAATTTGCACACAGCAAACACCCACAAACAGCAATGTGATAATGACCAGATAATCTGTTTTGTTATGTTGATTGAGGGATAAATATCAGCCAGGATACCGGGGATAACTCACCTGCTTTTCTTCGAAATAATGCCATGGGATATTTTACGTCCACCTGAGGGGGCAGACAGGGCCTCGGTTTGACCCCTGATCCAAATGACGGCACCTTCGACAGTGCAGCACTCCCTCAGCACCGCACTGGAGTGTCAGCCTAGATTTTTTTTTAATGTGCTCAAGCTCGTGGAGTGGGACTTGAACCCACAACCTTCTGACTCAATCATGTGCCATAGACGCCCTCAAAAATAAATCGATGATATATTGATTAAAAGTACTACTCATTTTTAAATTAAAAGTTATCACTTTGAAAAGATGTTGAAGTAATGATCGCTTGGTCACATTTTTCTCATTTATGCTGCTAATGTATTCAGGGTGCTGTATCATTCAGTTTTCATCAGTGGTTTTTGTTCATCGTGAACAGGCTACATATTAGCGAACTGAAGTACACGTTGTACCACACCAGTCAGGAAACCTCAGGTAATGAGCAATAGACAGTGAAACCAAGAAATACAACTTTCCAACAATAGCTTTCACATGAATATCAACAACGTGGAAACAGTCTGTGCTTGCCTTTCTTATCTCCAAAGTCCTTCTTTTTCAGTTTTTAAAATTTTCCATAAATTTTACTATTTTAAAAAGAAATAGCATCATAAAATGATGCAGCACAGAAGGAAACAATTTGGCCCATTGTACCTGTACAGACTCTTTGGTGGAGTTATCCAATTAGTCCCACTCCCCAGTTCTTTTCCTATAGCCCTATATATTTTTTTCCCTTCAAGTATCCATCCAATTCTGTTTTGAATGGCACTATTTCAGGCAGTGCATTCCAAATTCACAACTCGCTATGTACAAAATATTTCCTCATCTCACCTCGAGTTCTTTAGCCAATCACCTTAAATTTGTGACCTCTGGTTACTGACCCTTCTGCCACTGGAAAGTTTTTCCTTAATTACTCTATCAAAACCATTCATGGTT
Organism: Pristiophorus japonicus; assembly: GCF_044704955.1. Taxonomy (NCBI): domain Eukaryota; kingdom Metazoa; phylum Chordata; class Chondrichthyes; family Pristiophoridae; genus Pristiophorus; species Pristiophorus japonicus. The sequence continues at coordinate 317,299,023 of NC_091978.1, read as the reverse complement.
TCAACACCTCTATCAAATCTCCCCTTAATCTTCTCTTCTTGAAGGAGAACCACCCCAGCTTCTCCACAGAACTGCAGTCTCTCATCCTGAATACCATTCTAGTACATCTGCACCCTTCCTAAGGCCTTCAGATCCTTCCTAAAGTGTGGTGCCCAGAATTGAACACAATGGGCCCAAGTTTCCACAGGATAAAAAACGGGCACCCCTTCGAGCTGGGCGCCCGTTTTTCGCGCCTAAAACGGCGCCAGAAAAAAAACGCGCCATTCTCGAGCGCTTTGCAACTCCTTGTCTGTTTGGCGCGGCGCCCGGGGGGGCGGAGCCTACACTCGCGCCGATTTTGTAAGTGGGAGGGGGCGGGTACTATTTAAATTAGGTTTTTTCCTGCCGGCAACGCTGCGCGTGCGCATTGGAGCGTTCGCGCAGTGAAGGAAACATTGGCACTCGGCAATTTTTGTAGTTCTTTGTAGCTGTTTAATTTTTGAACATTTTTTAATAAAAGCACATTGCCATCAGCACTGAGGCTACCCTTCTCACTATCTCCTTCCCCTCCCCACCCGCCACGGCAACAAACGGCGGTTTCCTCCCCCTCCCTCCCCTCCGCGGCGGCAACAAACCGCTGTCTCCTTTCCCTCCCTCCCCTCCACGGCAACAAACGGCGGTTTCCTCCCCCTCCCTCCCCTCCGCGTCGGCAACAAACCGCTGTCTCCTTCCCCTCCCTCCCCTCCACGGCAACAAACGGCGGTTTCCTCCCCCTCCCTCCCCTCCGCGTCGGCAACAAACCGCTGTCTCCTTCCCCTCCCTCCCCTCCGCGGCAACAAACGCCGGTTTCCTTCCCCACCCCCCGCGGGAACGAACGAGGGCTGAAGCACTTTCACACAGGTAGGAAGATGGTTTATTTAATCTTTTCTTTGCTTATAAATGTTTATTCAGGTTGGATTTATTTGTATAATATTTGTAGAAGTATAAATAAGGATTGATTGTAGAATTTAATGACTTCCCTTCCCCCCCGCCTCCCCCCCCCCACTTCGTTCTGGACACCTAATTTGTAACCTGCGCCTGATTTTTTAATGTGTAGAACAGGTTTTGTCAGTTCTACAAAAATCTTCACTTGCTCCATTCTACTTTAGTTTGGAGTACGTTTTCACTGTGGAAACTTTGAAATCAGGCGTCAGTGGCCGGACATGCCCCCTTTTGAAGAAAAAATTCTGTTCCAAAGTAGAACTGTTCTACCTCACTAGAACTGCAGAAAATAAAATGTGGAGAATTGCGATTTCTAAGATAGTCCATTCTCCACCAGTTGTTCCTAAAAATCAGGTGCAAATCATGTGGAAACTTGGGCCCAATATTCCAGCTGAGGCCTTACCAGTGTTTTATAAAGATTTAGCATAACTTATTTTCTTTTGTACTCTATTCCTTTATTAATAATAAGGATTCCATGTTTTTTTTTAAATCAGCCTTCTCAACTTGTCCTGCCACCATCAACGATTTATGTACAGACATACCCAGGTCTCTGTTCCTGCACCCCTTTTAAATGTGTGTCATTTAGTTTGTATTGCCTCTCCTCATTCTTCCTACCAAAATGTATCACTTGACACTTCGCTGTTTAATTTTAACTGCCATGTGTCTGCCCATTTCACCAGTCTGTCTATATCATCACATCTGTTGCTACCCTCCTCACACAATAAATCCACAGGGTTGGCGAAGAGGCTAATTCAATTGCAGAAAATTTCTGCAAAATCTTTTACACACTTAACACAGTTAAATAGAAAGAGTAGAACTAAATTACAAGTTTTATTTTAAAGATCACATCAGAATAAATTTAACTCAAATCACTTACCATATATTAACTTGACAAGTCCCTTGTACACAGGTTTCACGGCATAAATAGGGTCTGGAAGGATATCTGCACGGTGACTGAAAATTCTTGACAAACATCCTCCACTTAGACCATGAAATCTAAATGTAATAGATTTTAAATAAAAGTTACTCCACAGTACTCACAATCCAGCAAACTGCATTTTAATTCAGTTTCACATGTTACTAAATATAAATTCAGTTATACTGAGGTATTCAGAATCTAATTACAAAGATCCAGCAATAAAACTTCAAAATAATTCAGCTAAATAATTCCAGACTCTGGGGGAAAATTATTCTAACGCAAAATCTCTATTCATCTTAATTGTAAACAAAGTTTGCAAATATTACAATATAATTCTGTTCATTTAAGGTGTCACAGCCAGAAAGTTGAGAGTTTAAGCCACACTCTAGAGACTGGAGCACATAATCCAGGCTGACACTTCTGTGCAGTACTGAAGTGTGTTGTACTTGTGGAGGTTCTATCTTTCGGATGAGACGTTAAACTGAGGCCCTATCTGCTCTCTCAGGTAAATGTAAAAGATCCCACGGCACTAAGTTTCTCCCAGTGGCCTGGCCAACGTTTATCCTCTAACCAACACCTGAAACAGATGTTCTGCTCAGTTTGTGGGAGCTTGCTGTGTGCAAATTGGCTGCCGTGTTGCTTACATGGCTACACTTCAAAAGTACTTCATAAGCTGTTAATTACTTTGGGACATCCTGATGTCATAAAAGGCACAATATAAATTTAAGTCTCCCTTTCTCTTTCTTTACTTTACTTCAACTCCTCTCATAAAATGGGCCAGATTGCGACTGGGTTTTCGGCGCAATTTAATCCTCCGCAGCAAAAACCCGGTCGCAAAGTCCGGCCGGGATCCTCGGGTACCTGTTTGCGGCGGCGCTGTCAAGTACCGCCGGGGAGAGGTGCGCCGACTTGCAACGACGCAGATTGCGTTTGTGTCGTACTTTCGGCTCTCTCCCAACCCGTACATGACGCCCAGAATAGCGACAGGTCAAACCCGTCGGTGCAGCCTTGCCTGCAGCGGTAAGTATGAAAATCTGCAAAAAAGGTAAGTTAAAGTTTTTATTTTTTAATTATTTTTCAGCGATTTGCTGGCTAAGGGTTTTGTGAATGTTTTTGCCAATTTTTTTCCCCCTCCCAAGGCCTCTCTCGCAGCACTCCCTGCCCCAGACTATCTTTGTTGAAACTGTTGAAAAACAAATCCTTGTGCAACGCCCCCCCTTACCGTAGATGTAAACCCCGAAAGTTGGCCTAAAAACGGTAGCGCAGCGAAAACGGTACGTTTCATGTATCACTACCATTTTCACCAAAAAACAGAAATCTAGCCCATTATGTTCCAGTGCTTGTACCATCAGAAAAATCTTGTGTAACATATCATAGAAAGACCTTTTTTCATGCAGTAACCATTCAGCCCATCAAGCCCGTGCTGGCTCTCTGCAAGAGCACTTCATCTATTCCCACACTCCCTTTTCCCCGTAGCCCTGCAAAATTCTTTCCTTCAGGTTCTTATCCAATTCCGTGTCGAAAGCCGTGCTCAAATCTGCCTTCACCACCCTTTCAGGCATTCCAGATCCCAACCACTCACTGCCTTTGGTTCTTTTCCCAATCACCTTAAATCTATGTCCTCTGGTTCTCGACCCTTCTGCCAATGGGAACCGTTTCTCTCTATCTACTCCATTCAAACCCCTCATGATATTGAACACTTCTATCAAATCTCCTCTCAACGTTCTGCTCTAGGGAGAACAACCCCAGCGTCTCCAGTCACTCATCCCTGAAAGCATTCCCGTAAATCTTTTCTGCACCCTCTTTAAGGCCTTCACATCTTTCCTAAAGTGCGGTGTCCAGTGTTTTATAAAGGTTCATCATAATTTCCATGCTTTTGCACTCGATACCTCTACTTATGAAGCTCCGTGTCCCATAAGCTTTTTTAACTGCTTTATCAATGATTTGTGCACATATACCTCTAGGTCTCTGTTCATGCATCTACTTTAGGATTGTACCCTTTAGTTTATATTTTCTCTCCTCATTCTTACTACCAAAATGTATCACTTCGCACTTTTCCACATTAATGTTCATCTGCCACGTGTCCGCCCATTCCATCAGCCTGTCTATGTCCACTTGAAGTCTATCACTATACCCCTCACTGTTCACTATACTTCCCAGTTTTGTGTCATCTGCATATTTTGAAATTGTGCCCTGTACACCCACATCCAAATCATTAATATATATCAAGAAAAGCCACGGTTCTAGTACCAATCCCTGGGGAACACCACTGTATACCTTACTCCAGTCTGAAAATCAACCGTTCATCACTACTCTCTATTTCCTGTCAATTAGGCAATTTCGTATCCATGCTGCCACTGTCCCTTTTATTCCAAGGGCTTCAACTTTGTTGGCAAGTCTATTATCTGGTAATTTGTCGACTACCTTCTGGAAACCCATGCACACCACGTCAACCCTCTCTGTTACCTCATCAAAAAACTCGGTCAAGTTGGTGAATCACGATTTGCCTTTAACAAATCCATCCTAGCTTTCCTTAATTATTCCACACTTGTTCAAGTGACTGTTAATTTTGTCCCTGGTTCCCAATACCAAGGTTAAACTGATTCTCCTGTAGTTGCTGGGTTTATCCTTGCATCCTTTTTTGAACAAGGATGTAACATTTGCAATTCTCCGGTCCTCTGGCACCACCACTGCATCCAAGGAATGGAAGATTATGGTCAGTACCTCCGCAATTTCCTTCACTTCCCTTAGCTTCCAAGGATGCATCCCATCTGGTCCTGGTGACTAAGTACAGCCAGCCTATGTAGTACCTCCTCTATCAATTTTTATCCCATCCAGTATTTCCTCTACCTCCTCCTTCATTATGTCTATGGCAGCATCTTCTTCCTTGGTGAAGACAGATGCAAAGTACTCGTTTAGCACCTCAACTATACCCTTTACCTCCATTCATAGGTATCCATTTTGGTCCTTAATCAGCCTCACTTCCTCTAACTACCCGTTTACTATTTATATGCTGATAGGAGACTTTTGGATTACCTTTTATGTTGGCTGCCATTCTATTCTCATACTTTCTCTTTGCCCCTCTTAATTTCTTTTTCACTTGTCCTCTGAACTTTTCATATTTAACCTGATTCTCAGATGTATTCTTGACCAGACAGGTCATTCGCTACATTCTACAGCTTTCACAGCATACAGCTGGTCATTATTCCGCCATTCACACCCTTTCTAGATTGACCTTTCTCTAACTCCGGCTATTACCATTTCAATTCGGCACATCATCCCTTTTGTCTCTCGAATCGCTCCTGCCTTCCACCTTATCACAGACCTTCCATTTTGTACTTTCTTCCCTTCCCCCTTTCAGTGCTTCTTAAGAATGTGTTCTTTTCGAACATTCGCCAGTTCTGACGAAGGGTCATCATCTGTTTTTCTCTCCAACGATGCTGCCTGACCCGCTGAGATTTTCAACTAAAAGAGTATTTGAAGACCAGACCCTCAAAACTGCCACCAAGCTCATGGTCTACAGGGCTGTAGTAATACCCGCCCTCCTGTATGGCTCAGAGACATGGACCATGTACAGTATACACCTCAAGTCGCTGGCAGATGAAGTACAATGTGGATAAATGTGAGGTTATCCACTTTGGTGGTAAAAACAGAGAGACAGACTATTATCTGAATGATGACAGATTAGGAAAAGGGGAGGTGCAAAGAGACCTGGGTGTCATGGTACATCAGTCATTGAAGGTTGGCATGCAGGTACAGCAGGCAGTTAAGAAAGCAAATGGCATGTTGGCCTTCATAGCGAGGGGATTTGAGTACAGGGGCAGGGAGGTGTTGCTACAATTGTACAGGGCCTTGGTGAGGCCACACCTGGAGTATTGTGCACAGTTTTGGTCTCCTAACCTGAGGAAGGACATTCTTTCTATTGAGGGAGTGCAGCGAAGGTTCACCAGACTGATTCCCGGGATGGCAGGACTGACCTATCAAGAAAGACTGGATCAACTGGGCTTGTATTCACTGGAGTTCAGAAGAATGAGAGGGGACCTCATAGAAACGTTTAAAATTCTGACGGGGTTAGACAGGTTAGATGCAGGAAGAATGTTCCCAATGTTGGGGAAGTCCAGAACCAGGGGACACAGTCTAAGGATAAGGGGGAAGCCATTTAGGACTGAGATGAGGAGGAATTTCTTCACCCAGAGAGTGGTGAACCTGTGGAATTCTCTACCACAGAAAGTTGTTGAGGCCAATTCACTAAATATATTCAAAAAGGAGTTAGATGAAGTCCTTACTACTAGGGGAATCAAGGGGTATGGTGAGAAAGCAGGAATGGGGTACTGAAGTTGCATGTTCAGCCATGAACTCATTGAATGTCGGTGCAGGCTAGAAGGGCCGAATGGCCTACTCCTGCACCTATTTTCTATGTTTCTATGAAGAAATACAACCAACAATGTCTGCACAAGATCCTATAAATTCTCTGAGAATTTCAGCTTCCTGTACATATGAATACTAATTACTGAGATGGCTGGGCAGGACCTGGCACAAGCTATGTAATTAGTACAGATCTAAAAGCTGGCCACTCAGTTTACTGTCTTTGATCGTTAATAAGTAAAATGACACAGAAAATATAAAAGTTACGAATGGTTTAATTAAGTAGGTTTATGGTTATATAAAAATAAAATTTTAGGCAAAAACAACTGCAAGACAGCAATTCCGTAAGAGCAGGCATTGACGACGAGATCCAACACCACCTCCAGTGCAGTTTTCGGCCGCCTGAGGAAAAGAGTGTTTGAAGACCAGGCCCTCAAAACTGCCACTAAGCTCATGGTCTACAGGGCTGTAGTAATACCCACCCTCCTGTATGGCTCAGAGACATGGACCATATACAGTAGACACCTCAAGTCGCTGAAGAAATATCACCAACGATGTCTCCGCAAGATTCTACAAATCCCCTGGGAGGACAGGCGCACCAACATCAGCGTCCTCGTCCAGGCCAACATCCCCAGCATTGAAGCACTGACCGCACTCGATCAGCTCCGCTGGGCAGGCCACATAGTCCGCATGCCAGACACGAGACTCCCAAAGCTAGTGCTCTACGCAGAGCTCCCTCACGGCAAACAAGCCAAAAATAAACAACGGAAACGTTACAAGGACACCTTCAAAGCCTGCCTGAAAAAGTGCGACAACCCCACTGACACCTGGGAGTCCCTGGCCCAAGACCGCCCTAAGTGGAGGAAGTGCAGCCGAGAGGGCGCTGAGCACCTCGAGTCTCATCGCCGAGAGCATGCAGAAATCAAGCGCAGGCAGCGTAAAGAGCGTGCGGCAAACCAGCCCCACCCATCACTTTCCTCAACGACTATCTGTCCCACCTGTGACAGAGTCTGTGGCTTTCGTATTGGACTGTTCAGCCACCAAAGAACTCACTTCAGGAGTGGAAGCAAGTCTTCCTCGATTCCGAGGGACTGCTGATGATGATGATAATCAAATCTTGTAAGAACCAATTTTCAGTTCACCATATAACAATTTTCAAACCCCCATAAAGATTATGTTAATAAAGCAGCCTAAATTTATCCAAGTATGGCACAAAAAAACACATTTTAGCATCGATGGGGGCGGGCAATCAACTCAGCTGCAAGGAACAGATCCTCTTTTTGGGCCAGCTGCTACTTCCAGTGATACGCATGCGCCTGTCAAGAAGCGCAATGGCTGCCGGGAGACGTAGTCCGTCTGAATTGTTTTTAACATTCGCTCCTTCGAGTTACACTCGCCACATTCCGCCAACCGTCTGCCCCGCGGGCTCGGGGACGTGCCTGTACCCATCTCTCATTTTTAAATCAAAGGGTCGGTGTTGTGAAACGGGTTTATCATTCCGGCCTTCCGCCTTCCGCCTCCCGTCAGCAAAGAAATGCAGCCCTTCCCCTGCCGCTCTCCGTCCAGTGTCAGCGTCTCCTCTCCCTCTGCCTCGCCCGGCCCCTGGTTGTCTCCTTACCGTGCTGTCCTGGGAAAGAGGGCGCCGGCTCTCCAGGCTCCATGGTCAGCCGGAATCTGAGGACCTGGGATTTCCTGTAATTCGCGCGGCGCCGCGAACTGGACCTGATCTCGCGAGATGGACGGTGAGCGGTGCGCGCGCACGCGGAGGCGTGGCTGCTTTCCCAGCAGCGTTCGCTCAGCTTCAACTGTGGGCCAAGCTCAGAGGCACTGGGGTGGAGACGATCATTCAGGCTTGTTCCTCTTCTAAAGCAGGCAATACTAAAAAGTCAAACCCATTTTAACATGTCAGTTCAACACATGACCATTTTGGTAGAAACACTCAGCAGGTCAGGAAGGATCGATGCAGAGAGAAACAGAGTTAATGTTTCAGGTCGATGGATCTTTTGCAGTTCTGACAAAAGACCGTTGGCCTGAAGCGTTAGCTCTGTTTCTCTCTCCGCAGATACTGCCTGACCTGCTGAGTATTTCCAGCATTTGTGTTTCTATTTAAAATTTACAGTGTCTGCAGAATTTTGCTTTTGTTTGAAAACATTTATAAATTCACAAAGGTTTGCAGCACAGTAATTGGCCCTGCTCTCTGAAAGCATTCTGCTCACTCACAATCCCCATCCCTCATATTTAAAGTATTTTTCAAATATTTATCCACTTTCCTTTTAAAAGCAGACTAATTATAGTTTACTTATTGATTCTACTTTGGCACTATATCTGGTAGGACATTCCATGTCATAACAATCCTCTATGTAAAGGAAAAAATCTCCGAACTACCTTCACTTTTAGAAACATAGAAACATAGAAAATAGGTGCAGGAGCAGGCCATTCAGCCCTTCTAGCCTGCACCGCCATTCAATGAGTTCATGGCTGAACATGAAACTTCAGTACCCACTTCCTGCTTTCACGCCATACCCCTTGATCCCCCGAGTAGTAAGGACTTCATCTAACTCCCTTTTGAATATATTTAGTGAATTGGCCTCAACTACTTCCTGTGGTAGAGAATTCCACAGGTTCACCACTCTCTGGGTGAAGAAGTTTCTCCTTATCTCGGTCCTAAATGGCTTACCCCTTATCCTTAGACTGTGACCCCTGGTTCTGGACTTCCCCAACATTGGGAACATTCTTCCTGCATCCAACCTGTCCAAACCCGTCAGAATTTTAAACGTTTCTATGAGGTCCCCTCTCACTCTTCTGAACTCCAGTGAATACAAGCCCAGTTGATCCAGTCTTTCTTGATAGGTCAGTCCCACCATCCCGGGAATCAGTCTGGTGAATCTTCGCTGCACTCCCTCAATAGCAAGTATGTCCTTCCTCAAGTTAGGAGACCAAAACTGTACACAATACTCCAGGTGTGGCCTCACCAAGGCCCTGTACAACTGTAGCAACACCTCCCTGCCCCTGTACTCAAATCCCCTCGCTATGAAGGCCAACATGCCATTTGCTTTCTTAACTGCCTGCTGTACCTGCATGCCAACCTTCAATGACTGATGTACCATGACACCCAGGTCTCGTTGCACCTTCCCTTTTCCTAATCTGTCACCATTCAGATAATAGTTTGTCTCTCTGTTTTTACCACCAAAATGGATAACCTCACATTTATCCACATTATACTTCATCTGCCACGCATTTGCCCACTCACCTAACCTATCCAAGTCACTCTGTAGCCTCATAGCATCCTCCTCGCAGCTCACACTGCCACCCAACTTAGTGTCATCCGCAAATTTGGAGATACTACATTTAATCCCCTCGTCTAAATCATTAATGTACAATGTAAACAGCTGGGGCCCCAGCACAGAACCCTGCGGTACCCCACTAGTCACTGCCTGCCATTCCGAAAAGTACCCATTTACTCCTACTCTTTGCTTCCTGTCTGACAACCAGTTCTCAATCCACGTCAGCACACTACCCCCAATCCCATGTGCTTTAACTTTGCACATTAATCTCCTGTGTGGGACCTTGTCGAAAGCCTTCTGAAAGTCCAAATATACCACATCAACTGGTACTCCTTTGTCCACTTTATTGGAAACATCCTCAAAAAATTCCAGAAGATTTGTCAAGCATGATCTCCCCTTCACAAATCCATGCTGACTTGGACCTATCATGTCACCATTTTCCAAATGCGCTGCTATGACATCCTTAATAATTGATTCCATCATTTTACCCACTACTGAGGTCAGGCTGACCGGTCTATAATTCCCTGTTTTCTCTCTCCCTCCTTTTTTAAAAAGTGGGGTTACATTGGCTACCCTCCACTCGATAGGAACTGATCCAGAGTCAATGGAATGTTGGAAAATGACTGTCAATGCATCCGCTATTTCCAAGGCCACCTCCTTAAGTACTCTGGGATGCAGTCCATCAGGCCCTGGGGATTTATCGGCCTTCAATCCCATCAATTTCCCCAACACAATTGCCAATATCTTACGTTGATGTCCTCTAGTCATTGGCTCACCAGTTAATGTTTCATACCCTTTGAAAGAACTCTTGCTTCAGAACTTTTATAAACCAAATGTTACTAAGTTACTAGGCCTGGCACACCTGTGCAGGTAACTTACAAGTTTCCCATAGTAGTGCCCTCTGGTGGAAGATCATATGTAATAGCACAAGCAGTAAACATGTCTGGATACATGACATAGCCCATATGGCTAAATACTCTATACAGGAGTTACAAATGAACATGGAGTCTGAACATATTGTATAGGGAGTTGGGAATTCGTTCAGGAGTATGACTATGTACGCTACCGCTGCTAGCTTGGCCTGCTGCGCACTTAAAGCATTGGGGAGTTTTATGGCTTTCTCTATCCCTGCTTCAGGATCGTAAATCCCGCAGCCTGTTTTTCTCTCTCCTTTTATACTGAACTAGACCCATCTACATAGATGTCCCTGTCTGTCAGCTGTTCTCCTGCTTTGAATTCCACTTCTACATCCCACACTACTTCCACTGAACACACATGAGCTGCCCCTGGATAAACCAGGTTCAGGGCTAGCTTTGGTTCTCCTAGCCTTTCTACCTTCAGGTCGAACTGAGTAAGCACAATGTGCGGCGAGCAATCCTGTTACTGCTCATTGCCCCATCTTTCATTCTACTGTCCAGTAACATTTGTGACAGATCAGTAAAGTTACTGTAGCTAACCCTGTGAGTGATCGAAAATGCTTTACTGCCCAAAAAGTTGCTAACAGATATCGTTTGCAGTTTGAAAAGCTCTTTTCTACTTCGATGAGAACCCGGGAGGCATAGGCCACCGATCTCAGCTTGCCATGTCGTTCGTGGAGTAACACTGCACGCAACCTGTCCCCAGTCGCTGCTACCTCCAGACTAAAGTCCTGGTCCCTATTTACTGCTCCCAACGCTGGTGCTGCCTGTAACACCTCTTTTAACCAAACTAATGTTTCTTGACAACTCGCACTCCATTCCCACTCTACTTTCCTAAGAAACCTCAACAAAGGAGCTGACATGGCTGCATATCCCTCTATGAATTCCCTGCAGTAACCCGTTATTCCCAGGAAAGACCTTACTCCAGACACGTGCTTAGGAACAGGTCGTTCCTGGATTGTCTTTCTCTTAGCTCCATCTAAGGCTCTCTCCTGCCCTAATGGTCAAACCTAGAAACTGCACCTCCTCTTGGCCAACTTGAGCTTTCCTCGGATTTACTTTAAAACCTGCTTCCTTCAACAAATGCAATAACTCACTCAATAATGGCCCATGGTCCTCCGCACTATCGGAGAATAGCAATAGGTCGTCCACATATTGGACTAACCGATCTGGCTGACTAAAACTTTTTAATGCCTCGGCCATACTTTGGTGAAAAATCGAGGGATTATTGTGAAACCCTTGTGGAAGACATATACTGCTGACTCTTAAAGGTAAAGGCAAATTTATACTGGTCCTCCCGTCTCAGGGGAATGGACCAAAACCCATTTGAAATGTCTAGCAAGGTGAAAGTTGTAGCGGTTGCGGGGATACTTCCTTTAAAATCTGCTACCACTGCTACCATGGGTCCACAGGCTGGAATATTTTTATTCAGGACTAGGTAATCTACCATGGCCCTCCATGAGTTATCAGGCTTCTTTACTGGCCATAGGGGTGAGTTTACATGTGTGGCTATGGTTCTTAACACACCTTGATCCATCAGGGAATTTATAGCAGTTTCCAAATCCTTTTCTGCTTCCCGGGGAAAATTATACTGTTTCTGGGGCCGTGTCATCGGATCCCTGTCTATCTTCACCTCTATCCCAGTTACTCCCCCGCAATCATGCTTGTGCATGGCAAATGCATCCATATTCTCCCGTACATACCTTTGATACCGAACCGGAATGTTATTGAATAATCCTTCTAAGTCATAACTCCCTTTCGGCTTCATCGTGCAGGTGCTGCCTTTGTCTGTACTGTCCCTGGGAATCACTATGATCTCTCCCATCCTATCTGCATCAACTGTCCCCCATAGACAATTGTTTTCATATCCACTATGGCGCGGTGTACCAACATGTAGTCGGCCCCGAGAACTCCTGAACCGGGCTGTCCCCACTTCATTAAAATGCACTCCCATTTCATTATGTTAGGTCCTAACTCTATGGTTAAGGGTTTCGACACTGCCCCAGCCTGCTCATTACCCATAAAACACGCCAGTGTGAATAGGACTCCGCTTGACCACGGGGAGGTGGTCGGATTCGGTGAGTGGACAACTGTGCTGGAGACTCCTGTATCCACTAAATACCTTCCCCTAACTGTTTCCACCTTCACATCCACACATGGCCTGTCCCACTCATCATATATGAGCGGACACAGGTATTCTGGCTGGGCGCAACGTCAAAAGCGAGAGTGCTGACACATTGGGTCCCTTTTCTCCCACTGCTGCGTCCAGCTTTCCTCCACCTGTGCCCATAACCTGCTGTAATGCAGCCACTAAAACCTGTACTGGGTCGTCGGCTACCTTCTGGCTTTTTCCTGCCTCAGCAACCTCGTACCCTGGCTTCCCTCCTTTTGAGAGCCGACGATCCTTGCTCCAGTGTCCCAACTTCCCACTGTTACAACACCCGCCTTTAGATCGACCTGCATTACCTCCCTATTGTCTCCATTCTTTCTTTTGCCTAACCTCTCCTTCAACTTTGTGCACTTTCCCTTTTAGTTTCTCCTCTTCCCCTTGCCTGGACTTAAAAGCTAGAGTTAATCTTCTCAGCAAGCCTGCCTCTGTATTCTGGAGATCGTCTAGGTCAAACCATGCTTCAACCTTTGCTCTGAGCCATGGCAAACTGTTAGCCATTACGGTACTCAGCCAATGGTTTTTGCCCACACTAGATTTCCTCTAGTGGCCCTTAAATAAATAGGCCACAGTCTATCTGCAAACATATCGGGTGATTTGTTTACTTGCTGCCGAGTCTGTTCTACCTGCCAGAACGGACTACCCTGACTGTACCCTAGTGCTGCCATGATTTCCTCCTTTAAGCCTTGTGGGATTCCTCCACCTAACTTGGTGGTTGTCTACAAGCTCTGGTAAAGCTTCCCCTCCAGCGAGAGCAGTGTTAGCTTCACTTTCTCCTCCTCGCTGCAGTTATTTATACCCCCTATCTGCTCTATGTTAGCAAAATGAATGGTGGCATCTCCACCTTGCTTTAATTTTACTACACCCGTCAGCATCTCCTGCAGCTGAAGCGGCGTGTACGGGATCACGTAATCGCTCTGTAATTGAGCCAGACCACCATTTGGTCGGGGTGGGCCAAATTTCTCTTGTCTCAAAGGACATATCGGTTTTGGGGGTCCCGGTGCCCCGGGAGCCGGCTGATGCTCGCTATACTTGGGCCCGTCTGACTCTTTCCCCTCTGGATCCCAACCTTCCTCGCCCATTCTGAGTGCCAGGAGACAAACCATCCCTTTGGCCCCGTCTAACTCTGCCGTTAGCTTGCGGATTGTTTCCTTACAAGGTCCGTGATCTGCTCTCTCGTAACCCTGTTTCAGTGCTACCTGATAGGCTATTGATTTTCCTGAGCTGTTCCTCTGCCTCTTTGGCTTTTTCTAAGTACCTTTCACTTTGCTCATTGTAGGTCTGCTGCTGCTTTTTACACTCAGTCACTTGGCACTGTAAATACTCTGTGATTCTGCGCCGTTTCCTCCTTCATACCTTGGTCCTGCCTTTCTTTCTCAAAACTGGCTACCTTGCCTTTTAACTTTTTATTCTCCTCCTCCAGCTAGCCTACCCTTTCTCTTAACAGTTGTGCCTGCAGGCACATGAGCCAAATCGCCTTCTCTTTTGACCCTTTGTGGTTGCTACTGACTGTCCACTCTGCCGCTTTATCCTGCGGATCCCCAGAGTGCAGTATTTCCCGTACCCACGGCTCTGAAATGTCTAATTTGTTGCATATATATGCAGCTACCTTAGCCTCCATGGACTTTCTACGACTGTTCTTAGCCACGGGCTCTACCGTGTTTTGCTGCAGTGAGTCCATTTCCAGTGCCACTGGCTGAGAAATTCTCCTTAACTACCTTGGTCTCCCCTGAGACCACCTCGCAGTGACCTGCGGTTCCCATTACTCAGGCTTTTCTCTGTGTCTACCCTATTCGACCCGAGACTACTCTGGCCTGTCAGAGACTGTTTCTCCCCTGGTCCCCTAGTCGCACTTGAGATCACCCTTGGCCTCCTTGAGACCCTTTTTCATTCGCAGACTACCTGCGACGACTTCTCCCGTTGGCTGCCCTAGTCAGCTGGAACTCTTCAGCTACCCTAGTCCCCCTTGGGATCTCCCTGAGACCCCTTCGCAGACTACCTGCGGCTTTCTCGATGGCTACTCTAGTCAACCTGGGACTACTCCAGCCTACCAAGACTGTTTCTGTTATATATGTAAACTTGTATATACTCTGTACAGCCACCAGAGGGCTTATCCCCTGGAGTCTCAAGGGATCCCATAATCTCTTGGGAGCACAGGTATTTAAGGAGGCCTCACAGGTTGGGGAGGCACTCTGGAGACCTGCAATAAAAGACTACGGTCACACTTTACTTTGAGCTCACAGTATTCAGTCTGATTCTTTCTTCATACATAACAACTGGCGATGAGATACAGATAGCGAACCCAAAGATGCAGAGAACAGTGGGCATCCTGGAGAAATTCTCGGAGGGAGATGATTGGGAAACCTTTATGGAGCGACTCGACCAATACTTCGTAGCCAACGAGCTGGATGGAGAAGAGAACGCTGCCAAACTAAGGGTGATTCTCCTCACCGTCTGCGGGGCACCAAAGTATGGCCTCATGAAAAATCTGCTTGCTCCAGCGAAGCCCATGGAGAAATCGTACGATGATTTGTGCACACTGGTCCGGGAGCATTTGAACCCGAAGGAAAGTGTTCTGATGGCGAGCTACCGGTTCTACACCTACAAAAGGTCTGAAGGCCAGGAAGTGGCGAGTTATGTCGCCGAGCTAAGATGCCTTGCAGGACATTGCAAATTTGAAGGACATTTGGAGCACATGCTCAGAGACTTTTTCGTACTTGGCATTGGCCACGAAAGCATACTTCGCAAACTGTTGACTGTACAGACTCCAACCTTGAGTAAGGCCATAGCGATAGCCCAGGCGTTCATTGCCACCAGTGACAATACTAAGCAAATCTCTCAGCACACAAGTGCTGCTACAAGTACTGTGAACAAAGTGATGTTGTTTTCAAATCGCAATGTACAGGGCAGGTCACACATGCCTGCAGCTGCACGCCCGCAGATGTCTCAGAGTCCACCATCAAGGGTGATGAATGCAAGGCCATTAATACTTTGTTGGCGCTGCGGGGGTGATCATCGTTTCCATTCATGCCGCTTCAAAAGGTGCGTTTGCAAGGGCTGTGGAACAATGGGACACCTCCAACGTATGTGCAGGCGAGCTACAAATCCTGTTAATCCTACAAACCACCATGTTGCAGAGGAGGACAGATCCATGGCGATCACGACGAACCAGAGCCTCAGACCGAGGAGGCAGAGGTACATGGGGTGCACACATTTACCACACAGTGTCCCCCGATAATGCTGAATGTTGAACTAAATGGACTCCCGGTGTCAATGGAGCTGGACACGGGTGCGAGCCAGTCCATCATGAGCAAAAAGACTTTCGAAAAATTGTGGTGCAGCAAGGCCTCAAGGCCAGTCTTAACTCCAATTCGCATGAAACTAAGGACTTACACAAAAGAACTGATTCCACTCATTGGCAGTGCTACCGTAAAGGTCTCCTACGATGGAGCGGTGCACAAGATACCATGCTGGGTGGTACCGGGCAATGGTCCCACGCTATTCGGCAGGAGCTGGTTGGGAAAGATACGCCGGAACAGGGACGACGTCCGAGCGCTATCGCCCGCTGACGACACTCCGTGTGCCCAGGTCTTAAACAAGTTCCCTTCGCTGTTTGAACCAGGCATCGGGAAATTCCAAGGAGCAAAACTGCAGATCCACCTAATTCTGGGGGTGGGACCCATTCATCACAAGGCGAGAGCAGTACCGTCCATGATGAGAGAAAGGATAGAGATCAAGCTGGACCGGCTGCAAAGAGAGGGCATCATTTCACCGATCGAATTCAACAAGTGGGCCAGTCCGATCGTCCCAGTCCTCAAGGGCACTGTCAGAGTCTGTGGCGATTACAAAGTAACTATCAATCATTTCTCCCTGCAGGACCAATACCGACTACCAAAGGCCGACGACCTCTTTGCAATGCTGGCGGGAGGAAAGGCGTTCATGAAGCTGGATTTGACTTCAGCCTACATGACGCAGGAGCTGAAGGAATCATCGAAGGGCCTCACCTGCATCAACACGCACAAAGGTCTCTTCATTTATAACAGATGCCCATTTGGAATTCGATCAGTGGCGGCGATATTCCAGAGAAACATGGAAAACTTACTGAAGTCGGTCCCGCGCATGGTGGTCTTCCAGGACGACATCTTGGCTACAGGTCAGGACACAGTCAAGTATCTGCAGAACCTGGAGGAGGTTCTTAGTCGACACAATCGCGTGGGGCTCAGGTTGAAACGCTTGAAGTGCGTTTTCCTGGTGCCTGAAGTGGAGTTCCTGGGGAGGAGGATTGCGGCGGACGGCATTAGGTCCACCGATTCAAAGACTGAGGCAATCGAGAACACACCGAGGCCACAGAACGTGACGGAGTTGTGGTTGTTTCTTGGACTCCTGAACTACTTTGGTAACTTCTTACCGGGTCTCAGCACACTGTTAGAACCACTGCATGTCTTACTGCATAAAGGGGATGAATGGGTATGGGGCAAAAGCCAATAAAATGCCTTTGTAAAAGCTAGAAAATTGTTATGCTCAAACATATTGCTTGTGTTGTATGATCCATGTAAGCGTTTGGTACTAGCATGTGATGCGTCGTCATATGGCGTCGAATATATATTGCATCAAGCTAATGATTTTGGGAAATTACAACCGGTTGCTTATGCATCCAGGAATCTGTCTAAGGCTGAGAGAGCCTACAGCATGATTGAAAAAGAAGCATTAGCGTGTGTCTATGGGGTAAAGAAAATGCATTAATATCTGTTTGGGCTAAAGTTTGAATTAGAAACTGACCGTAAGCCACTTATATCCCTGTTTTCCGAGAGTAAGGGGATAAATACTAACGCATCGGCCCGCATTAAGAGATGAGCGCTCACGTTGCCCGCATACAACTACGCCATCAGCCACAGGCCAGGCTCAGAAAACTGTGCCGATGTTCTCAGTCGGCTACCATTGCCCACCACGGGGGTGGAAATAGCGCAGCCTGCAGATTTAGTCATGGTTATGGAACCATTTGAAAGTGAGCAATTGCCCGTCACAGCCCGACAGATTAAAACCTGAATGAGCCAGGACCCCTTATTGTCCCTAGTTAAAAACTGTGTGCTTCACGGGAGCTGGTCCAGTGTCCCAGTGGAAATGCAGGAAGAGATAAAGCCGTTCCAGCGGCGCAAAGATGAAATGTCTATACAGGCAGACTGCTTTCTTGGGGTAATCGGGTAGTGGTTCCCAAGAAGGGCAGAGACACCTTCATCAATGACCTCCACAGTACCCACCCAGGTATCGCAATGATGAAAGCGATAGCCAGATCCCACGTGTGGTGGCCCGGTATCGATGCGGACTTAGAGTCCTGTGTTCACAGATGTAATACATGCTCGCACCTGAGCAATGTACCCAGGGAGGCGCCACTACATTTATGGTCTTGGCCCTCCAAACTATGGTCTAGGGTCCATGTCGACTATGCAGGCCCATTCTTGGGAAAAATGTTCCTTGTGGTTGTAGACGCATACTCCAAATTGATTGAATGTGAGATAATGTCAGCAAGCACGTCCGCTGCCACCACTGAAAGCCTGCGGGCCATGTTTGCCACGCACGGCCTGCCCGATGTCCTTGTGAGTGACAACGGGCCATGTTTTACCAGTGCTGAGTTCAAAGAATTCATGACCCGCAACGGGATCAAACATGTCACATCTACCTCGTTTAAACCAGCATCCAATGTTCAGGCAGAGAGAGCAGCACAAACCATTAAGCAGGACTTGAAGAGGGTAACGGAAGGCTCACTGCAGACTCGCCTATCCCGAGTCCTGCTTAGCTACCGCACGAGACCCCACTCGCTTACTGGGATCCCATCTGCTGAACTACTCATGAAAAGAGCACTTAACCACTTAAGTTCACCCCAATCTACATGAACAGGTAGAGAGCAGGCAGCTTTAACAAAGTCAATATCATGATAGCGCAAATGTGTCACGTGAGATTGAAATCAATGATCTTGTATTTATATTGAATTATGGACAAGGTCCTAAGTGGCTTCCCGGCACTGTTGTGGCCAAAGAGGGGAGCAGGGTGTTTTGGGTCAAACAGTCAAATGGACTCATTCACTGGAAACACTTGGACCAAATCAAACTCAGATTTATGGATTATCCTGAGCAACCCACTTTGGACCCTACCTTCTTTGACCCCCCAACATACACACCAGTGGCAACCGACACGGCGGTTGGCCACGAAGCAGAACCTATCATCCACAGCAGCCCAGCAGAACTCACCACACCAGGCAGCCGAGCCAGCCCAGCTGCACAGCAGCCCAGCGACCCAGCAAGGGCTCAACAAACGATTCACCAAAACCAGCATTTGCCCCGAGACGATCAACCAGGGCAAGAAGGGCTCCAGATCGACTCACCTTGTAAATAGTTACACTGTTGACTTTGGGCGGGGGAGGCGGGGGGAGTGTTGTTATATGTGTAAACGTATATACTCTGTACAGCCACCAGAGGACTCATCCCCTGGAGTCCCATGGGATCCCTTAATTCCTTGGGAGCACAGGTATTTAAGGAGGCCTCACAGGTTGGAGAGGCACTCTGGAGACCTGCAATAAAAGATTACGGTCACACTTTACTTTGAGCTCACAGTGTTCAGTCTGACTCTTTCTTCATACATAGCAGTTTTCTTCCTCTGCTGGTTGCCCTAGCTGCCCTTGAGAGTACTATGGTCTCCCTGAGATCCCTGCGCAGACTACCTACGACTTATTTTCTGCGTGGCTACCCGAGTCGACCTGAGACTACTCCTGCCTGTCAGAGATTGTTTCTCTCCTGGTTGCCCTAGCCACCCTTGAGAAGATAACTTTCGACTACCTTAGCCGACCTTAGACTTAACCAAGCCTCCCTTGGGGTTCTTGCCCTGGTTTTGTGTCCATGATTGTATTCCCAATGCCGAGTCCCTGCTGCCGGTCGCCAATTTCTGTAGGGTGTTTTTTTTTCACTCTACTCTGATTCTTGGACCTCGGAACTTATAGCGGGAAAGGACAACTCATGGCACAAAATTTAGGCTTAACCCAGTGTCAGTTTTATTACGCTCAAAAGCCGACTAAAACTGCAGGAATAGATTTCTGAGAGAAATCGACTGAAAACATACAATCACTCTTACTGGCTGTATCTATTGTCGGTTCGTGGTCATTGGTACGGTGACCGGTTGGTTCTTCTTCTGGCTGTTCTCTGTAATGCTGTTCCTTTCGTGTACGTTCCGTACTACATGTCCTTCCGTTCGTTCGTCTGTTTGTTCTGTGTCCATCTGTGTATGTGTGCTTCTACTTCTTCTGTGTGCTTCTTCTTCTGTCTGTTCCTGTCCTTCTTCCGTCTTCTGCTGAGCTGTTTCTAGTTCACATATTTATATCCAGGTTTTGACTGATCTCCTGCCACTGCGGTTTCTGATAAAGTATTTGCATCAATACATTGTTTTGTGGTCCCCTTGGTTAATTGACTGCAATAATAGACTCATCTGTTTTCCCATTTGCACATTGAGTCTGCAAGGCTCAAGTTGATTTCTCATCTTAACACCTTGTTCCAAAAAATGTACACCTGGTGTGGTTCCTTTGTTGTCCGGTCTTTTTACAGATTTGGTGTCTCCAGTGGACTTGTTTTTCCCCACCCTGGTCAATCAAGTTCAGGGTCTCATGTAACAACTCCATTGTTGTTATGCATGAAGTCAGTTTTGGTTTCTGACCACAGAATGTCCTTAATTGTCCAGCTTAATTCCAAAAGCTTGTATTAAATTCCAAAAGCTTGGATTAATCAATTTTTAGTTCATGGTCTCCTTCTGTGCTTTTCTGAAGATTAGTAACCTTACATGCTGCTGCTGCTGCTGCTCCTCCTCCTCCTCAACCTCATTGTCAGCTTCATCATCCTCCTCTTCCTCCCCTCCCCCTTCTCCCTTCAGGAGGATCTTCAATGTCCAGGGCCTGGCCCCTCATGATGGCCAAGTTGTGCAGCATGCAGCACATGACAGTGAACTGACCGACGTGGTGAGGGGTGTATTGCAAGTAGCCTCCAGAGTGGTCCAGGCATTGGAAACGCTTCTTCAGTATACCATTTGTCCACTCTATGGGCCCAAATTTGACCAGTACAAATTTCTGGTGCACTCACCAGAGGTGCTCCGCTTTTCTGGAACAAAAAGGGTACCAAAAATCTTCAGGCCGAGTTTGGCCACTCCCCAGCTTCTCCTCGATGTTGGAGCAGCGTGGCAACTGGATTCGGGGATGGAGCCAGGTCCCGGCGCTGAAAACAGTGCCGGGACCTCTGCACATGCACGCTAGAGTGTGCGCACATGCGCAGTAGCTCCTCGCCACCAGAATCTGTGAGTGTGCTCTGCAAGCTGTGTGGGAGGGGTCTGAAGTGCGCCGTCCCTATCCCTGGCCGAATGGGCTCCCTCATCGGCGGCCCGCTGCCTTCCCTTCACATAAAGGTAGGACTTCTATTTTTTATTTGTTATTGATTGATTGCTTATTACTTTAGTCTTGGTGCTTTAGTGCAGGGTTCCTTCTATTTTTTATTTGTTAATTAATTACTTTTTGTGCTTTATTTCATGTTTAGTAAGTCTTGGTGCTAGATGCAGGTCCTCTCAGCTTCCTTGTATTTTTTATTTGTTATTGAATGCTTATTTTTGTGCTTTGTGCTTTGTGCTTTAAATGTACTTATTTGTGCTGATTTCATAACTCTCCGCAAGGGTTTTGTGTGCGGGCCACAAGTGGCCACATACGCTGGCCTAAGTTAGTTTGGAACAACTATTAGCTGTCCAAACTAGCTTAAATGGCCAAAACAGGTGTAGGTGGATGGTAACGCCCCGTTTTGAAAAAAAATCGAAACAAAAAAAAATCCTAACTAACTCACTTACACTGGCGCAAATTAAATCTGCAGAATTGCGATTTTTAAGATACTACAAAAAAATCAAGTTGCTCCAAAAGAAATGGAGCAACTCCTGGCCAAATTTGGGCCCTATGATGCTCCGTGTCATTATGTGCAACATGTTGTACCGACACTTTGGCTCAGTGCGGGGATTGCATAGTGGGGTGTCATAAGCCAGGTGGTAAGCCTGTACCCTTTGTCCCCGAGCAACCAGCTCTGCCCTTCTGGCAGCTCCTGAAACATGGTGTAGACTCTCGCATAGGATGAAAGCATCATGGATGCGACCTGGGTATTTGGCATCCACTACCATGATCCGATGCAGATTGTCACAGACGAGCTGCACATTTAGGGAATGGAACCCTTTCCTGTTGCGATAAACCTCAGAGTCGTCCAAAGGTGCTCTCAAGGTGATGTGGGTACAGTCGATTGCACCCTGTACTTTTGGGAAGCCAGCAATTCTGGAGACTCCCACAGCCCTGTCTCGCATTGCCTGCATAGTCATAGGGAAATTGATGAACTTGTCCCTTTTGGCATACAGTGCAGCAGTCACCTGTCGAATGCAGCAATGTGTGGTGTGCTGCGAGATGCAGCACATGTTTCCAGTTGCTGCTTGAAATGAGCCAGAAGCATCGAAGGCAAATGCTACAGTGACCTTCACTTCCACAGATAAAGCAGTCCCCCTGCCATTTCTTGGCTGTATGGCTGACCTGACTAGCTGGCAGATCTCGGTGATGACCTCCTTTCTAAATCGCAGCCTGCGAATGCAGTCTGCCTCACTCAGGTGTAGGTATGAGCGCCTGTCCCTGTAGATTCAATCAGGGTATGGCCTCCTCCCCATTAATGCCCGAGCAATCTGGTTTGTGCGATGACAGTGTTGTTGTATTATCCGTCGCCTCCATATGCTATGCGTGTAAACCAACCTTATCACATGAGGCATAGTAAAATGTGCACCCATAATTATTATTATTAACTTTGTTATTCTTGTTATTGTGAGACTTACTGAAGCACGGCACACACAAACCTTTGCTGGGTGATGCTCTCGTAGAATGGACCACACCTTGGTCTGCGCGCGTGCGCAACACTAAGCTCTGTCTCTCTGGAGATGCGATGCACAGAGATTTATGGCACTTTAGTTATAGCTTGTGCCGAAATGTCTATGTTTGCAGCTGTGTTGTGCTATCTCTGATGCACAGTTCGGAGTGCATGCCGGCAGGATTGCTCCCTCGGCCGGACAGAATTACAGGAGCTCGGCGCTTGGATTCCACCCGCCACCCTCCTGGGCTTCTTTTCAAGCTGAACCCGGGGGTGGGGGGGTGGAATACAATTACCGAGCTCCTGTGCTTCAGTCCAGCCAAGGGAGCGATCCTTCGGCCGGCCCGCACTCCTCCGACCCGTGCCTGGAGCCCCGTTAGCAGAGATTCAGTGGTGTGGTGGGATGGAATCTCAATTTGCCCATTCTCAAAAACATTCTGTGGGAAAAATGAACTTTCCGAGTTATTTTCCGAGTTCCCTCTGCAAAAATCATCATGAATTTGTGTTTTAAATTGTCTTCTTCCCTCTCTCCAAAAACTCAGAAATATACTCAGCGCCAATTTCCTTAAGTTAACGTAGGGTTTTTCTGATCGGTACTCAAGGCCACGGTGCGTTGTTAGCGAAAATCGTTTAAAAGGCCAAAAACGGCGCGGAAATCAGTTTTCAACCAGACCTGCGCCAAAAAAATCTTGCATACAAAAAAACGCCGCTGACAGTCACCACCGACGTACAAACTTTGAGGAAAATTGCAAAATCATGATTGCTCCAAAAAAAATCAGCAAACGCCAAAAAAACGCTGCCCAATGGTGGCAAAAATAGATCCCTTATTACCTTTGATATTTTAATAACTGTGCTTATAATGGTTCTGGGCTAAGTGTAACACTGCCTGTAATGTTCTACATGTGGTGTGGCTTACTTATGAATTAATAAAACCAGCTGTTGATGTATCAACACTTGAGGAACTGAATTTAACTTGCAAAATAATTTTAAGTGTTTTGTTGTCGGATTTCTGCATTAAAAATGTTTCTAATGTACAATATTGTGCAATAGTATGATGGCACATGAACATTTAAGCAATAAATTATTCAGCAATAAAGTATTAAGCAATAAATTATTGAGCAATCTTGAAGTTGTGATAAATCACTTGCAATGTTAACTATAGGTATTTAGAAGCTTCTAAGGCAAAGATATGAAGGCAAAATAATTACAAGTTAAAGACCCAGAAACTGCCTCAAAAATAGTGAGCTGAAAATTCCGGCCTCGCTGGGTCTGTATGAAGAGCGCACGGACCCAGCGAGGCCTTGCAAAAGCCGGTTTTTGGGGCGCGATGCGCATGCGCTGAAAACCGGCTTTTCCGATCTGTCAAGATTTCTCTTGACAGATCCTTCGCATCCCCGGGAGAAGGACATTCACGCGGGAGAGACTGGGCTATTTGCTCAACTCATGCCCAGTGAATGTCCTTCAAACTTTTACGCCTGGTAAAAGCAGGCGCATAGCTTACTTTTACCAACATAAGAGTTTTTAAACATATAAAAATTAAATTTAAACTCTCATTTTTATATTAAAAACCTTGTCCATTAAAGTAAGTTCATTTTTAACATTCAAAAAAATTCCAAAAAATTAATTTTTTTCTAAAACATTTAATATGTGAGGTGTTTTATTTATTTATTATGCTGTGTTTCAGTGTTTATGGGGTTTTACTCATTGATAGTACCTGTAATGGGAGCCCGTACAAATAGAGCTCCCATTTTTATCAGTGAGAATATTGCATAGTGATTGGTGGTCCAGGCCCACGTGACTCCAGCTTTTACGTACGTGTCTCGAAGACAGGTCCCCAGGTGCTGCACAGCAAATCTAGGCCTCCGACCGGGATTTTACATTTCTCCGGGACCAACAGGTAGATTCGTAGATTTTTTTCGGGTCGGATACGTTCATACGAAGGAAGCCTCCGACCGCAATTTTCCCCCCAATACTGAGTTCTCAGTGCCATTATTATGTAAAAAAAAACAGTAATATGTGGCGAGGAAGAGATACAGCATGAGTTGCGGCTGTCACAAATGGCTGGACGATTTGTGCCGCTCCAGCCATTAGCTTCGCAAAAACGGACCTTGCGAAATTTCTAGATTTGCGGCAAAAATATTAATGTCTCTCACCGCAGACATTTAGGGTTGGTATTTTAATGATATGTTATATGATCCTGACATGAAACTCAACCTTGGAGGCCCAGGTTCGTAAAATCGCGACCGTCATCTAGGCACAGTGGGAAACCAGTAGGCGACCTGTCAAATCCAGAAATCTGGGAAAAAACACTTATGATTTTAATGACTCCCATGCCGCTGCCCGTGAGAATGACATTTCCGGCCACAGTATGTGTGAAGATAAAAAAGGTTAATGTTTTGGGTATACATTGCTAGTCCAACTGGAAGAATATCCTTTGATAAAAAAGGGGAAAGGATAAAAAAAGAAAAACAGGTAAAAGTCAGGATTCCTCTCATGTACAAAAGTTAATGGATTAAATGACCAACAAATGGATATTTGAAAACATGAAAAGAAGTGAAAACTGATAGATGATATAGAAATATCAGTATCCACTACCTCCTCTTTCACTATGACTTTGGCAGCATCTTCTTCTTTGATGAAGACAAATGCAAAGTACTCATTTAGTACCTCAGCCATGCCTCTACCTCCAAATGTAGGTCTCCTTTTTGGTCCCTAATTAGCCCCACCCCTCCTCTTACTATAGGCATATAAATTTACTATTTATATGTCTATAAGAAAACTTTTGAATTCCCTTTTATGTTAGCTGCCAATCCGTTCTCATACTCTCTCTTTGCCCTCTGAATTTGTTTTTGACTTGTTCTCACTTGTATTCTCAATCTGACAACTGTCATATGCACTCTTTTTCACTGATATTGTTTCTCTGCCTCTCTACCACTCTCTCTTCCTTTATGCTGCTTCTTAGGACCTAGCTCTGTGACCAAGCTAGTCACCTGACCTAATATCTCTTTATGTGGCTCGGTGTCAAATTTTGTTTGATAATGCTCCTTTGAAGCACCTTGGGATATTTTACGACATTAAAGGCGCTATATAAATGCAAGTTGTTATTTTAAATGTAGTTCATATGTGAATATTTACTTAACATCTACCACCATTCAGTAACCAAAGAAGCAAGCACTCACAATTATCAAAAAACACTCGCACTCTGCTTTTCATCTTACCATTTTATCAACAAATGCACAAAAAGGTAAAGTATACAGGCATACACTGTGCAAAGATGAGTATTCAGATCACATGTCCAATCACATTGTCTATTACTCATATTTGATTTACTAATCAAATGCAGTTACCCACATCTAGATTTCCAATTAGCCATATGGCTAACATATTGGCACCAATATTGTAACCCCACTTCACCTGAAGACTACACTCAGCTTGACTTCCTGTGGGCAGCACCATGAGAGACTGGCTAATATATTTATTGTATTATCACACCAACCTTTGTTACTTGCCTTCAGTGTTGCTAAAGCATCATTACCTAAGAAATTCACATCAATATTTTGGAACACAGGCTCCAAATAGCAAAATCATTTTTTTTATCTTTCTCTCATAGAATCATAGAAGTTTACATCACAGAAGGAGGCCATTTCAGCACACTGTATCCGCATCGGCCAACGAAGAGCCACCCAGCCTAATCCCACTTTCCAGCTCTAGGTCTGTAACCCTGCAGGTTACTTCAAGTGCACATCCAAGTACTTTTTAAATGTGGTGAGGGTTTCTGCCTCTACCACCCTTTCAGGCAGTGAGTTCCAGACCCCCACAACTCTCTGCCTGAAGAAATTTCCCCTCAAATCCTCTCTAAACCTTCTACCAATTACTTTATGCCCCCTGGTTGTTGACCCCTCTGCTAAGGGAAATAGGCCCTTTATCCACTATATCTAGGCCCCTCATAATTTTATACATTTCAATGAGGTCTCCCCTCAGCCTCCTCTGTTCCAAGAAAACAAACCCAGCCTATCTAATCTGTCCTCATAGCTAAGATTCTCCATTCGCGGCAACATCCTCGTAAATTTCCTCTGTACGCTCTCCAGTGCAATCACGTCCTTCCTGTAATGTGTGACCAGAACTACACGCAGTACTCCAGCTGTGGCCTAACCAGTGTTTTATACAGTTCAAGCATAACACCCCCGCTCTTATATTTTATACCCCGGCTAATAAGGGCAAGCATTCCGTATGGGACCTTCAGGGATCTGTGCACATGCACTCCTAGGTCCCTTTGATTCTCTACACTTCTCAGTATCCTACCATTTAATGTATATTCATTCCCTCTCTTAATAGATGTTTTATGTAAACACTTTCTTGGTGCACTGTGATCATGTCTAATTAATTAGGCACTTCCTTATTACTGTCCTTTAAACTGTGTGGAAATTCAGGACATTTTAATTCTTCCTCTGCTTCATACTGGATTTTAATGATAATGAACTTATCCTTTGATGCTTTCATACATAAACTGGGAAGATTAGAGTTTCTTGAAGAATTAATAAACCCTCTTGCACATTTGTTTATATTAAAGGACAACAGACACATAGGAAATGTCCCCTTGTTGTTGGTATTGGTGCCTTATAAATATTAAGGGAAAGATTGAGGCTGAAGGTTTGAAGAAAAGTGTTTAAAAAAAGAACTGATAGTCTGAAAAATAACCATAAGAAAGCATTTCTATTATGTTTTCCATAGACTCAGGATGTCCCAAAGCACTTCATAGTCAATGAAGTACTTTTGAAGTATAGTCACTATTGTAATGTAGGGAGCCAAATTGTGCACAACAAAGTGGCACAAACAGCAATGAGATAAATGATTCAATCAAAAGCAAAATACTGTGGATGCTGGAATCTGCAATAAAAACAGAAAATGCTGGACATACTCAGCAGGTCAGGCAGCATCTGTGGAGAGAGAAACAGAGTTAATGTTTCAGGTCTTTGACCCTTTGTCAGAACTGGAAAAGTTCAAGATGTAATAGATTCTTAAGGAAGTGCAGAGACAGTGAATGGGGAGGGGAGGAACAAACATTAGGGAAGGTTTGTGATAGAGTGGAAAGCAGAAAAGATTTAAGAGACAAGAGGGATGGTGGGCAAAAATGAGATGGTAATGACACAAGTTAAGAAACAAAAGATGAGTCCAGATGGGTTGTGAATGGTGGAATCATCACCAGCTGCCATTGGATAGAGAGAAAAAAGGAGGAAAGGGAAAAAAATATGGGCAGAGGTTATGGTCTGAAATTGTTGAACTCGATGTTGAGCCCAAAAGGCTTAAAGTGCCTAAATGAAAGATGAGGTGCTGTTCCTCGAGTTTGCGTTGAGCTTCATTGGAACAGTGCAGGAGGCCAAGGACAGAGAGGTCAGAGTGGGAGTGGAGCGGAGAATTAAAGTGACAGGCGATCGGAAGCTCGGGGTCATGCTTACGGACTGAATGAAGGTGTTCTGCAAGCGGTCTATTTTTATCTGTGTTTGGTCTCCCCAATTTAGAGGAGATCGCATTGTGAGCAGCGAATACAGTATACTAAATTGAAAGAAGTACAAGTAAATTGCTGTTTTACCTGGAAGGGGTGTTTGGGGCCCTGGACAGTGGGAAGGGAGGATGTAAAAGTGCAGGTGTTGCATTTCCTGTGCTTACATGGAAAGATGCAGTGCGAAGGGGAGGGGGTGCTGGGGATGATTGCGGAATGGACCAGGGTGTCACGGAGGGAACGGTCTCTTTAGAATGCTGAGAGGGGAGGGGAGGGGAAGATGTGATTGGTGGTGGGATCACGCTGGAGGTGGTGGAAATGGCGGAGGATGATCCATTGAATGTGGAGGCTGGTGGGGTGAAAGTTGAGGACAAGGGGAACCCCGTCATGGTTCTAGGAGGGAGGGGAAGGGCTGAGAGCAGAAGTGTGGGAAATGTTAACCATGATCGAGCGAAATCCTCAGTTGAGGAAAAAGGAAGACATATCAGAGGCACTAGTGTGGAAGATGGTATCGTCAGAACAGATGCGACGGAGACGGAAAAACTGGGAGTTTGGAATGGAGTCCTTACACGATGCAGGGTGGGAGAAAGTGTAGCCCAGGTAGCTGTGGGAGTCAGTGGGATTATAGTGAATGTTTGTCAGTAAACTATCCCCAGAAAGGGAGACAGAGAAGTCGAGGAAGGGAAGGGAACAGTCGGAGATGGACCATGTGAAGGTGAGGGAAGGGTGGAAATTGAATGCAAAGTGAATTAAATTTTCTAGTTCAGGGCGAGAGCAGGTAACAACACCGATACAGTCATCAATGTACCTAAAAAAGAGGTGAGGGAGGGGACCCGAGTAGGACTGGAACAAAGAATGTTTCACATATCCTACGAAAAGGCAGGCATAGCTAGGACCCATGTGGGTTCCCATTGCAACACCTTTAATTTGGAGGAAGCGAGTGGAGTCAAAGCAGAAGTTGGCCATGACACTGTAGCACTTCCTTGCTCTTCTTCGAATAGTACTGTTATGTCTGCAACCCTAGGCAACCTGTATCATACTGCCACCAGAAGGCTTACCTGTTGAAATTCCAAGGGATCCCAGTATTCCTTGGGAACAATGTATATAAACAGGCCTCCCATGCTGTACCTGCACTCTGGAGTTTGAATAAAGGAGCTAAGGTCACACTTACTCATTGTCTACAGTACTCAGTTGCATCACTTTATTATGAGCTTAACAACTGGCGATGAGATAACAAACAACCACGCGAAAATGCCAAGAACCGATGGTATCCTGGAGAAATTCTCAGAAGGGAATGATTGGGAGGCCTTCATGGAGTGACTTGACCAATACTTTGTCACCAACGAGCTGGAAGGGGACGAGAACGCTGCCAAATGAAAGGCGATCCTCCTTACCGTCTGGGGCAGCATGAAGAATCTTCTCGCTCCGGTGAAACCAACAACCAAATCATGTGAAGAACTGAGTACGCTGGTCGGGGAGCACCTAAATCTGAAGGAAAGCTTTCTGATGGCAAGGTATCGATTCTACATGTGTCAACGGTCTGAAGGCCAGGAAGTGGCGAGTTACGTCGCTGAACTAAGGCGCCTTGCAGGGCATTGCAAATTCGATGGATGCCTTGAGCAAATGCTAAGAGACTGTTTTGTGCTTGGTATTGGCCATGAGGTTATCCTTCGCAAACTATTGACTGTTGAAACACCGAATCTAAGCAAAGCCATAACGATAGCACAGGCATTTATGTCCACCAGCGATAACACCAAACAAATTTTGCAGCATAAAGAGGTTTCGGTAAGTACTGTACGCAAAGTAACGTCGTTTTCAGGCGGGAATGCATATGTCAGAACGTACACGCCGGCAGCTGCACGACCTCAGATGACCCAGAGTCCGCCATCAATCGCTAATGCGAGGCAGTTAACACCTTGTTGGCGCTGCGGTGGTGATCATCGAGCCCATCAATGCCACTTCAAACACTATCGGCCCAAGTTTCCACATGATTTGCGCCTGATTTTTAGGAGCAACTGGTGGAGAACGGACTATCTTAGAAATCGCAATTCTCCACATTTTTTTTTCTGCAGTTCTAGTCAGGTAGAACAGTTCTACTTTGGAACAGAATTTTTTCTTCAAAAGGGGGCGTGTCCGGCCACTGACGCCTGATTTGAAAGTTTCCACAGTGAAAACGTACTCCAAACTAAAGTAGAATAGAGCAAGTGAAGATTTTTGTAGAACTGAAAAAACCTGTTCTACAGATTAAAAAATCAGGCGTAGGTTACAAATTAGGCGTCCAGAACGAGGTGGGGGGGGAAGGGAAGTCATTAAATTCTATAATAAATCCTTATTTATACTTATACAAATATTATACAAATAAATCCAACCTGAATAAACATTTATAAGCAAAGAAAAGATTAAATAAACCATCTTCCTACCTGTGTGAAAGTGCTTCAGGCAGGCCTTTCGGGACCGAAGGCTGCCGGCCGTCCCCAGCACCAGATTTACAGGTAGGTGGCGTCGGGTCGGGTCGGGGGGGGGGGGGGGGGGGGGAGAGAGAGGGAGGGAGAGAGAGGGAGGGAGGGAGGGAGAGAGGGGGGGAGAGAGAGAGGGAGAGGGGAGAGAGAGGGAGAGGGGAAAGGGAGGGAGGGGGGGGGAGGGAGTGGGGGGAGGTCAGGTCGGATCCAGTCCGGGAGCGGGAGTCGGGTCGGGTCCAGTGGGGGGGGGGGTCAGATCGGGGAACAGGAGCGCGGGTCGGGTAGGGTCGGGTCAGTCGGGGGTGGGGGGTGGCGCGGGTGTCGGGTCTGGTCCGGAGGTGGAGGGGGGGGAGCGGGTGTCGGGTCTGGTCCGGGGGCGGAGAGCGAGTGTCGGGTCTGGTCGGGGGGGGGAGCAGGAGCTGGCCGTGGGAGGAGCCTTATTCACGCAGCCCCAGTGAGGCCATTGGGCCAGGGCTAGGGGCTGCGTGCTTCGGGCCCCTCCCACACAGTCCGGCGCCTGGAGCTACTGCACTTGCGTGCCCACTGTAGCGCGCATGTGCAGAGGTCCCGGCACTGTTTTCAGCGCAGGGACCTGGCTCCGCCCCCCCCACAGCTCGTGCTGGCTGCGCCGAGGGCCAGAGGACCTGCAAGTCGGTGGAGAATACCGAGGATTTTTTTAGGCGCACTTTGTTGCGCGAAAAACGGGCGTCCAGGTCGGGACTGCGCCGTTCTAGGCGCGTGTGGAAACTTGGGCCCTATGTGTGCAAATGCTGTGGAACAATGGGACACCTCCAGCAAATGTGCAGATGAGCTGCAAACCCTGCAAACCACCACATTACAGAGGAGGATTGATCCATGGTGGATCAAGCTGAACTAGAGACTCGAACTGAGGAGGCAGAAGTGTACGGGGTACACACCTTCACCACGAAATGTCCACCGATCATGCTAAAAGTCAAACTGGACGGAATTCCAGTATCTATGGAACTGGACACAGGTGCGAGTCAGTCTATCATGAGCAAAAAGGCCTTCGACAGGCTGTGGTGCAACAAGGCACACAGGCCCAAGCTTAGCCCCATTCACACGCTGTGAACTTACACTAAAGAGCTGATCCCTGTAATTGGCAGCGCAGCAGTAAACGTCTCCTATGATGGAGCAGTGCACGAACTCCCACGATGGATTGTACCAGGAGATGGCCCCACACTATTCGGCAGAAGCTGGCTGGGAAAAATCCGCTGGAACTGGGACGACATCCGAGCGCTTTCATCCGTTGACAGCGCCTCTTGTGCCCAGGTTCTGAGCAAGTTCCCTTCGTTGTTTGAGCCAAGCATTGGAAGTTTCTCGGGGGCAAAGGTACAGTTCCACTTGGTTCCCGGTACATGACAAGGCATGGGCGCTGCCATATAGGATGCGAGAGAAAGTGGAAATTGAGCTGGACAGGCTGCAGCGATGGAGTTCAATGAGCGGGCCAGTCCGATTGTTCCGGTTCTCAAAGGTGACAGCACGGTCAGAATTTGTGGGGACTATAAAGTAACGATTAACTGTTTTTCGCTGCAGGACCAGTACCCACTACCCAAGGCAGATGACCTATTTGCGACCCTGGCTGGAGGAAAGACGTTCACCAAGTTGGACCTGACTTCGGCCTACATGACGCAGGAGCTGGCGGAATCTTCGAAAGGCCTCACCTGCATCAACACGCACAAAGGTCTGTTCATCTATAATAGATGCCCGTTTGGGATTCGATCAGCCGCGGCAATTTTCCAAAGGAACATGGAGAGCCTGCTAAAGTCGGTTCTGCACACCGTGGTTTTCCAGGATGACATACTGATCACAGGTTGGGACACCATCGAACACTTGGAGAACCTGGAACCTTAAGTCAGCTAGATCGCATGGGACTCAGGTTGAAAGGCTCGAAGTGTGTTTTCCTGGTGCCAGAGGTCGAGTTCTTAGGGAGAAGAATCACGGCAGACTGCATCAGACTCACCGACGCCAAGACGGAGGCCATCAAGAACGAGCCGAGACCACAGAACATGATGGAGCTGCAGTCGTTCCTGGGACTCCTCAACTATTTCGGTAATTTCCTACCGGGGTTAAGCACCTTGCTAGAACCCCTACATGTGCTGCTACTCAAGGGAGATGACTGGGTATGGGGGAAATCACAAGAGGCTGCTTTTGAGAAAGCCAGAAATGTGTTATGTTCCAACAAACTGCTTGTTCTGTATAACCCATGTAAATGTTTAGTGCTAGCTTGCGATGCGTCTTCATACGGAGTCGGGTGTGTGTTACAACAAGCTAACGAATCAGGAACATTGCAACCGGTCGCCTGTGCGTCCAAGAGTTTGTCCAAGGCCGAAAGGGCCTACAACATGATTGAAAAAGAAGCACTGGCATGCGTTTATGGGGTGGAAAAAATGCACCAGTATCTGTTTGGTCTCAAGTTTGAGTTAGAAACTGACCATAAGCCACTCATATCGCTATTCTCAGAGAGCAAAGGGATTAATACCAATGCCTCTGCCCGCATCCAAAGTTGGGCGCTCACGCTGTCTGCATACAACTATGTAATCCACCACAGACCAGGCACAGAGAACTGCGCTGATGTTCTCAGTCGGCTACCATTGCCCACCACCGAGGTGATGGATGCATTCGAAAACAAAAAGCCACCCGTTACTGCCCGCCAGATCAGGACCTGGACCAGGCAAGATCCTTTACTGTCCCTTGTAAAAAACTGTATCCTCCATGGGAGCTGGTCCAGCGTCCCAGCGGAGATGCATGAAGAGATCAAGCCGTTCCAGTGGCGCAAAGACGAAATGTCCATACAGGCAGGCTGTCTTTTGTGGGGTAATCGTGTGGTTTTGCCTAAGAAAGGCAGGGAAACGTTCATACGCGACCGACACAGTACCCACCCAGGCATAGTAATATAGAAAGTAGGTGCAGGAGTAGGCCATTCGGCCCTTCGAGCCTGCACCACCATTCAATATAATCATGGCTGATCATGCAACTTCTGTACCCCATTCTTGCTTTCCCTACATACCCCTTGATCCCTTTAGCCATAAGGGCCACATCTAACTCCCTTTTGAATATATCCAACGAACTGGCCTTAACAACTTTCTGTGGTAGAGAATTCCACAGGTTCACAATTCTCCGAGTGAAGAGGTTTCTCCTCATCTCGGTCCTAAATGGCTTACCTCTTATCCTTAGACTGTGACCCCTAGTTCTGGACTTCCCCAACATCAGGAACATTCTTCCTGCATCTAAATTGTCCAATCCCGTCAGAATGTTATATGTTTCTATGAGATCCCCTCTCATTCCACGTTGACTTTGCGGGCTCGTTTCTATCAAAATGTTTTTGGTTTTTGTGGTTGCTTATTCAAAATGGATTGAATGTGTAATAATGTCTGTAAGCGCATCCACTGCCACTATCGAAAGCCTACGAGCCGTGTTCGCCACGGACGGCCTGCCTGATGTCCTTGTCGGCGACATTGGGCCGTGCTTCACCAGCGCTGAATTCAAGGAATTCATGACCTGCAATGGGATCAAGCACGCCACAAACTTATCGGTGCCTCTCTGGGTGCATTGCTCAGTTGAGAACAAGTGTTGCATTGGCGCACGCATGACTCTAAATCTGTGTCGATGCCGGGCCCCAACACATGGGATCCGGCTACAGCTTTCATCATTACGGTAGTGGGGAAAATGCTGGAATCAATTATTAAAGATGTAATAGCAGTGCATTTGGAAAGCAGTGACAGGGTCGGTCCAATTCAGCATGGATTTATGAAAGGGAAATCATGCTTGACAAATCTTCTAGAATTTTTTGATGATGTAACTAATAGAGTGGATAATGGAGAACCAGTGGATGTGGTGTATTTGGAATTTCAAAAGGCTTTTGACAAGGTCCCACACAAGAGATTAGTGTGCAAAATTAAGGCACATGGTATTGGGGGTAATGTATTGACGTGGAGAGAGAACTGGTTGGCAAACAGGAAGCAAAGAGTGGGACTAAACAGATCCTTTTCAGAATGGCAGGCAGTGACTAGTGGGGTATCGCAGGGTTCAATGCTGGGACCCCAGCTCTTTACAATATACATTAATGATTTAGATGAAGGAATTGAATGTAATATCTTCAAGTTTGCAGATGACACTAAGCTAGGTGGCAGTGCGAGCTGCAAGGAGGATGCTAGGAGGCTGCAGGGGGACTTGGACAGGTTAGGTGAATGGGCAAATGCATGGCAGATGCAGTATAATGCGGATAAGTGTGCGGTTATCCACTTTGGTTGCAAAAACAGGAAGACAGATTATTATCTGAATGGTGACAGATTAGTAAAAGGGGAGGTGCAACGAGACCTGGGTGTCATGGTACATCAGTCATTGAAGGTAGGCATGCAGGTACAGCAGGGAGTAAAGAAGGCAAATGGCATGCTGGCCTTCATAGCGAGGGGATTTGAGTATAGGAGCAGGGAGGTCTTACTGCAGTTGTACAGGGCCTTGGTGAGACCACACCTTGAGTGTTGTGTGAGTTTTGATCTCCGAATGTGAGGAAGGACATTCTTGCTATAGAGGATGTCATGTATGTAACCTTCATGTAACTGTAACCTTCATATAACAACACTATACACTGTATACACCTAAAAAATGCACACCTTGACCACAAGGGGTGAACTTGTGGGAGACACTCTTCACCTGGTCATCCAGGTATATAAAGGGAGGTCCCACGCAGGGTCATCATTTTTTGGTCCTGTGAATAAAGGTACAGGTCACAGAGTGACCTTGTCTCCAGTATGTGCCTCGTGTTGATTTACAGTAGAGTGTAAGGACACAACATTTGGCGACGAGAAACGGGAATCAACAACTCACAAGAATGGCCACCGGCAGCACAGAGGAATGGTACTGTGTTGGTGAGGACTGGGATGATTTCGTTGAGATGCTCCAGCAGAGCTTTGTCACAAAGGACTGGCTGGGAGCGGCAGCGGCTGACAAGCGAAGGGCGCATCTACTGACCAGCTGTGGACCTAAGACGTATGCGCTGATGAAAGACCTGCTCGCACCCGAGAAGCCGGCGGACAAGACCTTTGAGAAGCTCAGCAAACTGATCGGTGAGCACCTCAAACCGGCGAGCAGTATACACATGGCTCGACACCAATTCTATACGCACCGACGTCGGGAAGGGCAGAGCATACCAGACTTTGTTGCGGACCTTTGGCACTTGGCCAGCCTCTGTAAGTTCACATACACCTGCAGGGGGGAGATTTCTTCATTGAGGGCATTGGTCATGCTGGGATTTTTAGGAAGCTAATTGAGACCAAGGACTTGACCTTGGAAGCAGCGCCGTTGATGGCTCAAACCTTCATGTTGGGGGAGGAGGAAACCAAGATCATATATGCGCGCAACCCTGCTCCCAATGTGGTGAAGGAGCAGGGAGTTAACATGGTAAACGCGACTCAGAACCCCGCAAGCAGGCAAGGGCAATTCGACACCAACCAGGCAGTAACACACTCTAGGGTGGGTCCTCAATACAGACAATGGCAGGTTGAACGGACATTTACACCATCACAAGGGACAATATGTCCCGGGATAGGGCCATTGACACCCACTAACAGAGTGCTCAAGAGTAATCAAAGAGACAATCAGAGAGGAATGCCTGGTAACAGCTCTTTTGTTCACAACAATCTCAGCTCCTGCTGGAGGTGTGGGGCAGACATGCTGCGAAAACCTACAGGTTTCAAAAATTTATCTGCAGAAATTGTAACTTAAGTGGACATTTAGCCAGAATATGCAGGAAGCCTGCAGCAAGGCTGGTTTACAAAGTGGATGAACCACAAGAGGGGTCTGTCTGCAAGGCAGGGTTACGCTTGGGACACAGCAATGGACGCTGAAGTTCAGTGGGTTCAGGTGGCAACCATCCACAGCTCATACACAAAGACGCCACCTATGATGATGAGAGTGCTGTTAAACGACATCCCGGTACACATGGAGCTGGACACAGGAGCCAGCCAGCCACTTATGAGTGTCCAACAATTCGAGAAACTATGGCAACTCAGAGCTAGCAGACCCAAACTAGAACGCATTGACATGCAATTACGGACGTACACCAAATAGATCATCCCAGTGCCAGGAAGTGCAATGTTGGTGGTCACACATAATGGATCAGAGAACCGGCTGCAACTCTGGATTGTCCCGGGAAATGGTCCCGCGCTTTTGGGGAGGAGGTGGCTAGCCGAGATGAACTGGAAATGGGGGGATGTGCACGCCATTTCATCTGTGGAGCGAAGTTCATGCTCACAGGTCCTACAAAAGTTTGAGTCACTATTTCAACCTGGTGTCGGGACTTTCAAACGTTCCAAAGTAGTAATACGCATCACCCCGGACGCCAGACCAGTGCACCATAAAGCCAGAGCTGTGCCGTATGTGATGCGGGAAAAAATTGAGAGTGAGTTGGACAGGTTGCTAAGAGAAGGCATAATTTCACCCGTTGAATTCAGTGACTGGGCAAGCCCCATCGTCCCTGTCCTAAAAACGGATGGCTCGGTCAGGATCTGTGGCGACTACAAGGCCACTATCAACCCAGTGTCACTACAAGACCAATACCCGCTTCCGAGAGCTGGACCTCACTTCAGCCTACATGACCCAGGAACTGGCCGAAGAATCCAAGCTACTGACCACCATCACCACGCACAAGGGGCTGTTTGTCTACAACAGGTGTCCGTTTGGCAGTCGTTCAGCAGCCGCTATCTTTCAAAGGAACATGGAAAGTCTGCTCAAATCCATCCCTGGAACAATCATATTTCAGGACGACATCCTTATCATGGGTCGAGACACCGAGGAACACCTCCACAACCTGGAGGAGGTGCTACGCCGACTGGACCGGGTAGGCCTGCGACTAAAGAAGTCCAAGTGTGTGTTTTTGGCCCCAGAGGTCGAGTTTTTGGGCAAGAGGGTTGCCGCAGACGGGATCCGGCTCACCGAATCCAAAACGAAGGCGATCCGTCGTGCACCCAGGCCCGGCAACACATCGGAGTTGCGTTCATTTCTGGGACTATTGAACTATTTCGGGAACTTTCTGCCGAACCTAAGCACATTGTTGGAGCCGCTACACGTGCTCCTGCGTAAGGGTTGTGATTGGTTTTGGGGGGACTGTCAGGAACGGGCTTTCAATCGGGCGCGGAACCTGCTTTGTTCTAATAAGCTGTTGACTCTGTACAACCCCTGTAAGAAATTGGTTTTGACATGCGATGCATCATCCTATGGGGTTGGGTGCGTGTTGCAGCAGAGTAATGATGAGGGCCAACTCCAACTTGTGGCTTATGCTTTCAGGTCGCTCTTCCAAGCAGAAAGGGGAAATGGGATGGTTGAAAAGGAAGCACTTGCATGTGTCTACAGGGTGAAAAAGATGCACCAGTACCTTTTTGGCAGAAGGTTCGAGTTAGAAACGGACCACAATGCCAATGCGTCAGCTCGCATACGGCGATGGGCTCTCATGCTGGCTGCGTATGACTACACCATACGGCACCGGCCAGGCACCAAATATTGCGCTGACGGGCTCAGCAGTCTTCCACTGGCCACCACTGAGGGGCCAGCGGAGCAAAGTGCTGAGATGGTCATAGCTGTCGATGGTTTCGACAGCGCAGGCTCCCCCATCACAGCCCACCAGATCAAAACATGGACAAACAGAGATCCCCTCCAATCCTTGATTAAGAAATGTGTCCTGGTTGGGGATTGGGCGCCCGCACACGAAGCATGCCCTGAAGAGGTCAGACCGTTTCACAGACGGATGGATGAACTCTCATCCAAGCCGACTGCCTACTATGGGGCAGCCGAATAGTCATGCCCCAGAAGGGAAGGGAAGCATTCATCAGGGAACTCAACAGCGAGCACCCAGGCATTGTGCTAATGAAGGCCATTGCCCGG
This sequence comes from Pristiophorus japonicus, assembly GCF_044704955.1. Lineage (NCBI taxonomy): Eukaryota > Metazoa > Chordata > Chondrichthyes > Pristiophoridae > Pristiophorus > Pristiophorus japonicus. The sequence continues at coordinate 317,260,645 of NC_091978.1, read as the reverse complement.
TCACATGTATGATGGCCGGGAATTGATGCAGACCTGGAACACTGTGTTCGCAGGTGCATGACGTGTGCCCAGCTGGGCAATGCCCCCAGGGAGGACCCACTCAGCCCGTGGCCCTGGCCCACCAAGCCATGGTCACATATTCACGTAGACTACGCGGGCCCGTTCATGGGGAAAATATTCCTCATTGTTGTTGATGCGTACTCAAAATGGATCGAGTGCATCATATTGAATTCGTGCCCGACATCCACCACAGTGGAGAGTTTGCGTGCGGTCTTTGCGACCCACGGCTTGCTGGACATCCTTGTTAGCAACAACGGCCCGTGCTTCACTAGCTATGAATTCCGGGAGTTCATGTCGGGTAATGGCATCAAACATGTCAGGATGACACCGTTCAAGCCGGCTTCCAATGGCCAGGCGGAACGTGCGGTCCAAATCATAAAACAAGGCATGCTCCGGATTCAAGGACCCTCCCTTCAATGCTGCCTATCGCGCCTCCTGCTGGCCTATAGGTCCCGACCGCATTCGCTCACTGGAGTCCCGCCAGCGGAACTACTCATGAAACGCACACTTAAAACTCGGCTGTCCCTCATTCACCCAGTCCTGTCAGACATTGTTGAGGGCAAGCGCCAGTCCCAAAATGAGTGTCATGACCGTAACTCAAAGGGGAGATGTATAGAAATTGATGACTCTGTATTTGTACTTAATCACGCTTTGGGGCCCAAGTGGCTTGAGTGTACTGTAATTGGTAAAGAGGGGAATAGGGTCATAGTGGTCAGACTTAACAATGGACAGATATGCCGCAAGCATCTGGACGAAGTAAAAAAAAGGTTCAGCATGGACACTGAGGAACTTGAGGAAAATCATGAGATACTGCCTACACCACCGCCAGTGAACGAGCAACAAGAACTTTCAGCAGCATGCACAGTCCCTGCGGCCAGCCCGGACAAGCCGGAATCACCACAGGTGACAAGGACGCATGCCAAGACTCAACAACCAGAGCCCCAACTGCGGAGCTCCACGAGAGAGCGTCGACCGCCTGAAAGACCCAAAGACGTTGCGGGGGAGGTGATGACATGTATGTAACCTTCATGTAACTGTAACCTTCATGTAACAACACTGTACACTGTACACACCTAAGGAATGCACACCTTGACCACAGGGGGTGAACTTGTGGTAGACACTCCTCACCTGGTCATCCAGGCATATAAAGGGAGGTCCCACGCAGGGTCATCACTTCTTGGTCCTGTGAATAAAGGTACAGGTCACAGAGTGACCTTGTCTCCAGTGTGTGCCTCGTGTTGATTTACAGTAGAGTGTTAGAACACAACAGAGGGAGTGCAGCGAAGGTTCACCAGACTGATTCCTGGGATGGTAGGACTGACATATGAAGAAAGACTGGATCGACTAGGCTTATATTCACTGGAATTTAGAAGAATGAGAGGGGATCTCATCGAAACATATAAAATTCTGATGGGATTGGACAGGTTAGATGCAGGAAGAATGTTCCCGATGTTGGGGAAGTCCAGAACCAGGGGTCACAGTCTAAGGATAAGGGGTAAGCCATTTAGGACCGAGATGAGGAGAAACTTCTTCACTCAGAGAATTGTGAACCTGTGGAATTCTCTACCACAGAAAGTTGTTGAGGCCAGTTCGTTAGATATATTCAAAAGGGAGTTAGATGTGGCCCTTTTTGCATGATCAGCCATGATCATATTGAATGGTGATGCAGGCTCAAAGGGCCGAATGGCCTACTCCTGCACCTACTTTCTGTGTTTCTATATTTCTATGTTTCTTACCTGTTGGAGTCCCAAGGGATCCCAGCATCCCTTGGGAGCACTGTATATAAGCAGGCCTCCCATGCTGTACCTGCACTTTTGAGTTTGAATAAAGGAGCTAAGGTCACACATACTCATTGTCTACAGTACTCAGTTGCATCACTTTATTATGAGGTTAACAAGTACCGTGGGATCTTTTATGTTCACCTGAGAAGACAGAGACTTGGTTTAATGTCTCAGCCAAAAGTCAGTACCTGCAATATTGCAGCACTCCCTCAATACTGCACTAAAGTGTCAGGCTAGATTATGTGCTAACACTCTCAGCTCTGAGTCAGAATGTTCAAATCTGGACCCACAACATTCTGACTCAGAGCTGAGAGTGTTAGCACTCAGCAAAGCTGTTCACCATAATATCACTGTGGGGCCAATTGCCCCATTAATTTAGTTCCCAACTGATATATCAAATATTACAAGGTGGCTGTGAGAGGAAATCATTTCTCAATCAGTTGTACTGCGCAGTTTGAGAAGGATTACTCAAGGATGGAGCTGCAGATTACATTTTGAGTTACTAAGTATATATTTAAAAATAATTTTTCCATAGAATTGATTATTTTCATGCCCTTTTAGATCTGCATCTCAGCTCCAGGCTGTCGAGAGTGGGGACTTGTGGCTGCTGCTTCAGAGCATCAGTCAAAAGGCCCTCCATTTTGCAGTGGAGAGGGTGGGGGTTGGGGGGTGAGAACTGAAGTTTCACACCTGCATGAATAATCTTCAGGCTTCCGCTAGGATCTCTACAGACCCTCTCTTCCATAGGGGGCTGGGGCAGGCCTTTGCACCAAGCATCTTCTGGCGCCTCTCCACTGGGGCAACCAACAAGTGAACAAAGCCGAAATTCAGGCAGGAAGCCAGATTGCCCTTTTCCAAACATTATAATACCAACACTCTGCTGCACTTATTACAAACAGGTGATAATTGTATTCAAACATTGGTCACTGTACTCATTTTTAAGAAATTGTATTTGCGACATATAGTCATTACAATTTGGGCTACTTCCCTATACTTTTTATTCATGCAGTCTGCAGAAGTCAGTTTCCATTGGTATGCCTGCAGTTTTTGTGAATAGAAACTTAACAGTGTGCACAAAATTTCTGGGATAACATAGTCATATAGTGAACAGTGAACCTTTCTACCATTGTGATTACACTGATAATAATTGTCTACCCAATTGTCTGCCTCAGATCTTTCCAAATCAGCAGAAAACACTACAGTGGTAGATCACACAGTACAACTACTAATCGAGTTGATTGATAGAAATAAAATTATACAGGGGGAAATAAATCAGCAGATGAAAATATTTCCTCACTAGTTCTTTTAATCCCGATTTATAATAACAAAATAACAACAGTGAACTTTTTACACCTTTGTGTTCATGGAGTTGCATATCCCTCCAGTGATAAAAATGCAAAAGAACTGTGTGAACTGAAATGAAGAACTATCAAAAGCTTGTCATATGTATTCCCATCGCCAGGCAGCTTCTGGCTACAGAGCAATTAATCAAAGTTTGAACAGATGTGAATGAGCAATGACACCCAGTGCCTGTAATACCTAGGAAATGCTGCTGCCCACAAAAAGAGCTCTTAGTTAACTGAATGGGAGATGTAACCTGCACACTTAAAAAAAAAATCCATCATCAAATCCTGTTTGACTATTGCAGATCTTGAAAGTCAGGTTTTCCTACCCCCTGCAAAAGCCAAAGACACAAATGCTAACTGGCATCAACTCCAAGGTCTCTTTTAACCCTTATCATTAACAAAAGGTTTCCAAGACTCTGAAAAAACTAGATAACAATCTGTTTCAATCACCTATTTCACATCAAAAACTCGCTCAGATGGTCCAAGAAACACTTCATAGAATGTCAATTGTAATGAAAGCTAAGTAGGCAAAATTCAAGTGTAGGTTACAGGATTGTTTTGGTTCATTTCAATGTTATGAACTTTTGATTCTCTGGCTGATGGAAAACACAACCTGTAAGTTAATGACTGATTACAGCTTTTGTCTAACGCTAAGAAAGACAGAAAACAGAGAAAGGTACATTGTAACAGCAACAAACCAAAGACTTTTGTCTGCTGCTAGAAAAAAACAGATACAGAATAGGAAAAGGCCTTAACTTGGAACTGCAACAAAAAAATGGACAGAGGAGGCAGAGGAGATACCAGAATACAAAATCTTAAAACTGTCTAAAAAGTGATCGACTGTGTATCAGATGGAGAGGCAACATGAAGAAAATGAAGAAGAATCGCTTCACTGGCCATTCCAAGAACAAGGGTCTGGTTAATCTGCATTTTGAACCATGTTTCCAGTTGTAAGTATTATTTAGACCTGTTGCTTATTGTTGTTCGGCAATCAACTAAAGTGCTTAGTAATCTTAGTATCAGTTTCTGTGGTTATTGTCGGCGCTCAAGTTTAGAACTAGTAATAAGGTTATTTCCCGAAACATTACACAGAATTACACAATTCACAGCACAGAGACAGAGCAGAACTTGCGGTCGGTGTGATAGCGTACTCAGAATATGCCGTCATACCGCCTTTGAAATGGACAGCAAGTTTGGGATTTCACATGTGCTAAATCCTGAATTTGTGATCTGTCAAGTTCCGACTTGACAGATCATCCTCTCCGACACTGAAATCCTCATTGCTGGTGTAGAGTTGGGCTAATTTCTCACCAATTGCCCAGCATGAAAATTTTACGGCTGATGGAATTCACTAATAATGCTGCCCCCAGCCAGCCTCAGGACTGCAGAGGTTATACATTGATCTCTGAAAGGCTGGAACTTTTGGTCAAACATTTCAATGAGCTCCTCAATAGACCATCCACAATAAGTGATGTCAGCATAGCCAGAATTCAACAGCAACTAACTCAAAACATTCTCAACCTAACTGTAACATTCTGGGTACACAAATTAAGAATGGCAAAGCACCAGCTTCCAATGGCACTCCAGTTGAAATAGCCAACTATTGCAAAGAATCTCTTCAGAACCTTCTGACTAAACCAGGATGAAGTGGTGATTCATCTACAGTTGAAGGATGAGTTCTTTCCAACATTGTAGGAAACATAAGAGTGACTGTTCCAACTATGTGACTGTTCCAACCATTATGATATTGTGCTTCTGTCTGTTGATGAAAAGATCTTTGCTAGGAGGGCCTTGAATGCCCCCAAACTAATTTGGCAGGGAGATGGGGACCAGGATGCAGCATTAGAAGAGAGAAACAAAGTGCACAACGCATGGGGAGAGACAGATAGCACTAGAGAAAGAAATAGTAAGGTATTAGATGGGGTCAAACTAAGAGAGAAGGTCTAAGACAGGTTTACAGTGCTTAGGGCCAAAATTCAGGTCCGCCATAAACCTGGCGCACTTACCGTCTTTTTTGCGCAATTACGGCCACTATTTTTGCGGCGGGCAGTTGATCGACTTTCCATGATTTAAAAAAAAATGGCTTCGGCGGTAATGACCAGCAGGAATTGGGAATTTGCAGCAGTGGGGGTGGGTTGATTGGGGCGGCATTACTATGGGGAAATTTACCCTCTGGTCATTGAAGCTAACGAGTCAGCTGCTCTCTAGCCTTCTTAAAGGCCAGGGTTTTCAGCTGGGCCCTGAGGAGGGAAGGAGTTGTGTTGTAGGATGGCTGGTGATGCTGGATGTAAGGGGATAAAATGCGGTCACTAAAGTGGATACTGAAGGTAATGAATTGATTAGAAGGTTCTGAGGAATCAGGAGTTCCTGTACCTTACGGTAGGGATTGTAATCGTAAATTGACCGATTGTATGTAAAACTCGCTTGTGTATGTAAAGCACGCTTATACACTCGCTTACAATGGGTTTTAAGAAGGGGAAGCAGCAAAGCTTGCTACACAGCAAAGCTTGATGGTTAATGAACCATCCGTTGTGTTAACCTTAATGCAGACTGATTCAGTACTGAATAACACATCCACCAAGGACAGGAGGGAGTCAACAGTCTATTGTAACAACATCTGAAGGGATGTTTGGGAATATAGATAGCAAATTCTGGGAAGCAAGGTTAATTCACACATCATGAGGAACTGAGACAAAGTTGACACCACTGAATAACACATTCCGGAAGGGTGACATGTGATGGGAGATGGACAGGTGGGGGGAACCACTCGGAGCCAGTCTGATGTAACTTTGCTGATAGCAGTAGGCCAATCAGTGGTTTTGTAGGAGGGTCGCACACCTCGGAAACTGTACAACTGTAGATGTAAAACCTCTGTTCTTAGAAGGTTCATCTGTGAACACTTCCCCTGTATGCTTGAATAAAAACTGGTTGAACCGAAGTTCCGTCTGAGTGATTTCATGGTCGCTATACGGGCGAGGATATGGGCGGGTGTCGATTCTTTATTTGGCCGATAAATCTCCAGGCTGCATCCCAGAGTACTTAAGGAAGTGGCCCTAGAAATAGTGGATGCATTGGTGATCATTTTCCAACATTCTATTGACTCTGGATCAATTCCTATGGACTGGAGGGTAGCTAATGTAACACCACTTTTTAAAAAAGGAGGGAGAGAAAAAACGGGGAATTATAGACCGGTTAGCCTGACATCGGTGGTGAGGAAAATGTTGGAATCAATTATTAAAGATGAAATAGCAGCGCATTTGGAAAGCGGTGACAGGATCGGTCCAAGTCAGCATGGATTTATGAAGGGGAAATCATGCTTGACAAATCTTCTAGAATTTTTTTGAGGATGTAACTAGTAGAGTGGACAAGGGAGAACCAGTGGATGTGGTATATTTGGACTTTCAAAAGGCTTTTGACAAGGTCCCACACAAGAGATTAGTGTGCAAAATTAAAGCACATGGTATTGGGGGTAATGTACTGAGGTGGATAGAGAACTGGTTGGCAGACAGGAAGCAAAGAGTTGGAATAAACGGGTCCTTTTCAGAATGGCAGGCAGTGACCAGTGGGGTACCGCAGGGTTCAGTGCTGGGACCTCAGCTATTTATAATATACATCAATGATTTTGATGAAGGAATTGAATGTAATATCTCCAAGTTTGCAGATGACACTAAGCTGGGTGGTGGTGTGAGCTGTGAGGAGTGTCATGTATTTCACCATCTTGCAATGACTATAAGTATGTAACTGTAACTCATGCAGACTGTACCTGTACCCTTGTAATGCACACCCTGACCACAGGGAGTGAGCTCCTCACCTGGGCTTTCAGGTATAAAAGGGGAGGTCCCACCCAGGATCAACTCTCTTTAGTCCTGGGAATAAAGTGAAGGTCACAGAGTGACCGTGTCTGATATATCCATGCCTCGTGTAAGTTTGTAACAAGGTGCAGAGACACTACTAGGAGGATGCTAAGAGACTGCAGGGTGACTTGGACAGGTTCGGTGAGTGGGCAAATGCGTGGCAGATACAGTATGGTGTGGATAAGTGTGAGGTTATTCACTTTGGTGGCAAAAACACAAAGACAGAATATTATCTGAATGGTGACAGATTAGGAAAAGGGGAGGTGCAATGAGACCTGGGTGTCATGGTACATCAGTCATTGAAGTTTGGCATGCAGGTACAGCAGGCGGTGAAGAAGGCAAATGGCATTTTGGCCTTCATAGCTAGCGGATTTGAGTATAGGAGCAGAGAGGTCTTTCTGCAGTTGTACAGGGCCTTGGTGAGGCCACACCTGGAATATTGTGTTCAGTTTTGGTCCCCTAATCTGAGGAAGGGCGTTCTGCTATTGAGGGAGTACAGCGAAGGTTCATCAGATTGATTCCTGGGATGGCAGGACTGACATATGAGGAGAGACTGGATCAACTGGGTTTGTATCCACTGGAGTTTTGAAGGATGAGAGGGGATCTTAAAGAAACATATAAAATTCTGACGGGATTGGACAGGTTAGAGGCAGGAAGAATGTTCCCGTTGCTGGGGAGTTCTGGAACCAGGGGTCACAGTCTAAGAATAAAGGGTAAGCCATTTAGGACCGAGATGAGGAGAAACTTCTTCACTCAGAGTGGTTAACCTGTGGAATTCTCTACCGCAGAAAGTTGTTGAGGCCAGTTTGTTAGATATATTCAAAAGGGAATTAGAGTTGGCCCTTACGGCCAAAGGGTTCAAGGGGTATTGAGAGAAAGCAGGAAAGGGGTACTGAGGTTGAATGATCAGCCATGATCTTATTGAATGGCGGTGCAGGCTCAAAGGGCCGAATGGCCTGCTCCTGCACCTAATTTCTATGTTTCTATTTTTCTATGTTTCTATCAGGGAGTCCACCATGAAGAAGAGAAGTCTTTTTACCCTAACATTGGACCAAGAAGGGCAACGCGATTTTTGGATACCGAGCTGTAGACCCTGATGCAGGGTGTCGAGGGACGCAGGCAAGTCCTTTACACAGATGCGGGGAGACCCACTCACGGTGTTTCCAAATGCATGGAGGGAGATTGCTGTGGAGGTCTCCGGGACCTCCACTCATAACCACACCACCACACAGTGCAGAAAACGGATGAATAATATCATCTGATGAAAGTGAGTACCTGTTCCACCAACTGCTGACCTTGCATCTGGGAGCCTCCCCTTCATCCCTCTCTTATTTGCAACCTGTATAGTCACTGAAGCAGCATTTCACTGTTGAGGCCTCTATATATAATATATATATATTATACATATATCTGTGGGTATTCGCAATGGAGGCTCCTTCTCATTTCACAGTTATCACTGTATGTCAGGGACACACTTATGCACTCATTTCTGATGCGTCATCACAGTGGTACTCACCAATCATCCTATGTTTTGCAGGCTAAAATGGCACACAACAGGATGGAGCAAAGGAGGACTGGTGGTGGGAGAGCCAAGCTCCAAATCCTCACACCCTTGGAGGAGAGGGTCGAGGCGCTCGTCGGCAGACACGGTGCCTTCCCTGTGGCCACCGGTACTGCCGATGCCAATGTGGGTATTTGCTATTTCTTCATGAATGCTCCAGCGCCTACTGTGCCTTTCCCTCTGGAAGTCTGCTGGTTGCAGCCTCCATGCGTCAATCCCCCACCTCCCCCTCACGGCAGCCCTTCTCCCATTTATGCTTGCAGGTGAGATGCCCCCTGTGGCCTCCGGTACTGGCGATGCCGATGTGGGCAGCATGGATAAGTGAGGCCCTCCTTTAATGCTCTCTCTCCCTGAATGCGCCAACGCCTACTTTGCCTTTCCTTCTAAAAGTGTGCTTGTTGCAGCCTCCGTGTGTCAATCCCCTACCTCCCCCTCATGGCAGCTCTTCTCCCATTTATGCATGTAGGTGAGAAGCCAAGTGACAGCACAGGAGACAGAGAGGCACCACCTGTGAGACCAGTGCCAGGCCTGCAGACAACTCCGGAAATGAGTGGCAGCACAGGGGACAAAGAGGCACCACCTGTCAGACCAGCACGAAGCCTGGAGACAACCCCAGAACCAAGTGGCAGCACAGGGGGCAGAAAGGCACCACCTGTCAGACCAGAGCTAGGCCTCGATAAGACCCTTGAGGACAGCAGTAACGAAATGCTTAATGACGGCATCGAGGACATTGAGGGCTCCAGCCTTGCTGACACCTGGAGCGCACTTCATCTTTTGGGGACCTCAGTGATGAGGAAGAGGAAGAGGAGGTCACTGCTGGCAGCACCGCGTCACGGCTTCCATCCACATGTGCCTGCTCAGATACTGGACGGTCCGATCTAGTGCAGATAGTACAGGGTCTGCACTAGGTGTTGCACCAGGGCCTAGCGGGCTGCAGCAAAGTGACGGGGCTAGGCAAACTCAGGCGCCATCTCCCTGGAGGCGAATCTGCACCGGAGTTTTGCAGAGGAGGACTCAAGACGAGCCCGTCGATGTTGAGGCTTATGAGAGAAGGGTGGAGGCCATGCATTCCCAGATGTTGGGGCACTGGTAAGGGTGCCAGAGATCCTGTCGGAAGTGGTGAGGAGCATGGAGGAGTCCACCTCCCGCGTAGTCGACACCTCTGCGCACTCCATAGAGCCCATCATTGCCAGTGTGCAGGCACTGGTGGACTTCCAGATTGTCTGTTCGGATCAAGCTGTGATGCCGCAACCTGTAGGTGATGTGGCAGCTGCCACTGCAGCACAGGCGCAAGGGAAACATAGAAACATAGAAAATAGGTGCAGGAGTAGGCCATTCGACCCTTCGAGCCTGCCGTAAGGGCTATATCTAACTCCCTCTTGAATATATCCAATGAACTGGCATTAACAACTCTCTGCGGTAGGGAATTACACAGGTTAACAACTCTCTGAGTGAAGGAGTCAACTCAACTCCGTCCTAAATGGCTTACCCCTTACCCTTAGACTGTGTCCCCTGGTTCTGGACTTCCCCAACATCGGGAACATTCTTCCTGCATCTAACCTGTCCAGTCCCATCAGAATTTTATATGTTTCTCTGAGATCCCCTCTCATCCTTCAAAACTCCAGTGAATACAGGCCCAGTCGATCCAGTCTCTCCTCATATGTCAGTCCTGCCATCCCGGGAATTAGTCTGGTGAAGCTTCGCTGCACTCCCTCAATAACAAGAACGTCCTTCCTCAGATTAGGAGACCAAAACTGAACACAATATTCCAGGTGGGGCCTCACTAAGGCCCTGTACAACTGCAGTAAGACCTCCCTGCTCCTATACTCAAATCCCCTAGCTATGAAGGGCAACATGCCATTTGCCTTCTTCACCGCCTGCTGTACATGCATGCCAACTTTCAATGACTGATGTTCCATGACACCCAGATCTCGTTGCATCTCCCCTTTTCCTAATCTTCCGCCATTCAGATAATATTCTGCCTGTGTGTTTTTGCCCCCAAGTGGATAACCTCTCATTTATCCACATTATACTGCATCTGCCATGCGTTTGCCCACTCACCTAACCTGTCCAAGTCACCCTTCAGCCTTTTAACACCCTCCTCACAGCTCACACCGCCACCCAGCTTAGTGACATCTGCAAACTTGGAGATATTACACTCAATTCCCTCATCCAAATCATTAATGTATATTGTAAATAGCTGGGGCTCAACACTGAGCCCTGCGGCACCCCACTAGTCACTGCCTGCCATTCTGAAAAGGACCCGTTTATCCCGACTCTCTGCTTCCTGTCTGCCAACCAATTCCCTATCCACGTCAGAACATTACCCCAATACCATGTGCTTTAATTTTGCACACCAATCTCTTGTGTGGGACCTTGTCAAAAGCCTTTTGAAAGTCCAAATACACCACATCCACTGGTTCTCCCTTGTCCACTCTACTAGTTACATTCTCAAAAAATTTTAGAAGATTTGTCAAGCAGGATTTAAGGGAATGAGTGCATCAGTGCTGGTTTGGAGAGGGTGGCTGCGGCCCTGAAAGCGCAGAATGCTCGTATGCACTCTGGGCAACAGGCCACAGAGCGTCAAACTGCTGCCATTTCTGCTGACTTTGAGACTCTGGCTGCTCTCATGAGCCTCAGCTCGATGCCACCCGACACCTCAGTGTTGTCTTCGTGGCTGGGTCCACCGTGACCGATGGGGACCTTCCAGTGTGGCCTGACCTGAGCTCCCTCAGATTGGTGGTGGTGGTAATGTGCTGCCCCCAGTGAGTGACTCAGGCTCCTTGGACAAGGATACAGATGATGCGCTCCCTCAGGATCCTGGCCCCAGACTTGTCACTCCGCCAGTGCCTTCACTCATGGCCTCGCCCAAGCCAATCCAGACTGAACCCTCCAAGGGTCTGCAGCCGGGCCTTCCAGGCCCAAAGCTGGTTGAGGGCGTCCTAGAAGGCCATCTGCAGCTTCCACGCAGGAAACCCAGCAGCCTTCCCAGACCCATGAGGCAGCCACAGGGGACACACTGTGGAGTAGTAGTAGATTAGGCACGCGTAAGAGGGGTCCTAATGAAATGCATAAGGGTGAGAAATGAAGTTATTGTTTAAGTTTTTTGCACTGCTTTTTGTTATGTTAGTTTTTTGCACTGCTTTGGGTGATGTCATAAATCTTTATTTTTTGCATCTGTATCTGGCCAGGTGTATCATTTCAGAGTGGGCAATTATGAATGAAGGCACTCATTGGGATGGCCATGGAAAATAGAAGCTGAAGGGTCATGTGGGGATGAGATTATCTGAATCGAGCAGCAATCAGATGTCTCTGCACCTCTCTTGCAGGGTTGGGATGGTGACAACGCCTCCTGGGCGGGTGGCGACGGGGATCCTGGTCCTCCTCCTCCTCCGTCTTCTGTGCCTCCTCCTCAGGTGGTACTGCTGGCTCTACCTCCAGCGGCTGGTCCCTCATGAGAGCCAGGTTGTGCAGCATGCAATAGACTACCACGAATATAGAGATCTGTTCAGGAGAGTACTGCAAAGCGGCACCAGAATGGTCCAGGCAATGGAACCTCTGTTTGAAGATCCCGATGCAGTGCTCGATGATGCACCTGGTGGCATAATGAGCACGTTGTAGGCATGTTCGGCCACATTCCTGGGGTTCCGAAGTGGAGTGAGCAGCCAAGTGGACATGGGGATACCCCTTGCCCCCAAGCAGCCATCCACAATCCTGGTTTGACCCGATGAAGACAGTGGGCACACACTGCTCTGCTGCAGGATGAACAAATGGTGGCTGCTGCTTGGATACCTGGCATCAACTTCAAGGAACCTACCCTGGTGGTCGCACATCAGTTGCACATTCATGGAGTAGAATCCCTTTCTGTTCATAAAGAGTTCGGGATGGTTCAGTGGTGCCCTCAGGTGTGCAGTCGATGGCACCCTGCACTCTGGGGAACCCTGCAATCTGGACAAATCCGGCCTGTCATTCCACCTACTTCTCCCTGGTCAACAGGAAGGAGATATATTGGACTCTTCTCATACGGAGCACCGGTCAGCTGCCGTTAGGAAATGTTGGATATGTCTGCAGTGGTAGACTGGAACAAGCGTAAAAGTTGAGAGTTATGGTGACCTTGGTCTCAACAGTGAGAGCTGTCCTGAGCCTTGTCTGAGGCTGCAGATCTGCCCGCAGAAGATTGCACAGCTCCCTCAGGATGTCCTTTCTAAATTTGAGTCTTCACAGACATTGCTCGTCACTGAGCTCCAGGAATGGAAACTGACGCCAGTACACCCTTTGATGGTAGGGCCTCCTTCCCCCAGGTCTGTGCTGGGTCCCTCTGATGCCAACTGCCTGATCGTCTTCGCCCTGTTCCTACTGATGTCCCTCAGCCTCTGCAGGCTGTTGTTAGCAAGGCTTCTGATCCTGTGTATGGTGTGGGGGGACGGTGGGGTGGGGGGGTGCGTGGTGGGATCAGCATACATGACCTTCCTCACGCCATCTCCCTTCTGGCCACCCTCTCTACGTGGAGGTCTGCGGCCCTTCTCCATGTTGCCCAGCCATGGCTGCTGGCTCCCTTGCCTGCTGTCTCTGTACCCGTTGCTGACAGCGCCGCCTTCTTCTGCGTGCCGCCCTGCCTCTCGCAATGTGCACAAGGAGTTGTCCTGCCAACACTGAGCCCATTCTACCTGCAGGCTCAACCCTCATGAGCAGGCCTCTATGGAGCAGAGAATGAGGCCCACAGACCATGACTAATCAGTGAGAGTGAAACAGTGTTCTAAACTCTCAAAATGTTATCCAAAGTCCGCTGCACGTTCAGCTAATCCCTACAGAGAAATCCGAGAAATTTTCCACGAAAAAAACCTGATCACACCAAACCTCCGCTCTCTCCTCTGGCGCTCGAGAGCAGCCCAGCAAAGTGCACTGACCCAGAAAGCTGGTGGGAGCACTGTCAAGAAAAAAAGCTGTTTTTTTTACAGTGAAAATAGTTGGCAAGGCGGAGTGGCGGCGGTGCACACTTTCATGACATCATTACGGCCGCAAGCCCCATACCGCAGCGGAAAATCTGGGGTTTGGGGTGGAAGTGGACATCACCACAAAAACTCCCGCGTTGAATATGGGTCGTGGCGGCCAATGGACTGCAACACGGTGGCCACTCGATTCCGCCGCATGGCCGCCACAAAACGGCGCTAACGGCCCTTATCCGGAACCTGAATTTTGGCCCCCATGTGTGTAAATGCACGAAGCGTGGTAAATAAGGTTGGTGAGTTGCAGGCACAGATAGCCACATGGAAATATGATGTTGTGGTGATAACGGAGACTTGGCTCAAAAAAGGGTCGGATTCGGTTTTAACTATTCCTGGATATAAGTTCAGGACAGATAGGGAAGGAGAAAAAGGAGATGGGGTGGCAGTATTGGTTACGGAGAATATTACAGTGCTGGAGAGAGAAGATGTCCTGGAGGGGTCAAGGTCAGAATCTACTGGTTAGAGTTAAGAAATAGTAGAGGTGCCTTTACACTACTAGGTTTATTCTTTAGGCCACCAACTAGTGACCGTTGGACTTTAATTATACTAATATAGACTGAGATAGTTATAGTGTAAAGGGCAGAGAGGGGCAGAATTTCTGAAGTGTGTTCAGGAGAATTTTATTGATTTGCACGTTTCCGGCCCAACGAGAAAGGAGGCATTGCTGAATCTAGTTCTGGTGAATGAGGTCGGTCAAGTGAAGCAAGTGTCAGTAGAGGAACATTTAGGGAACAGTCATCATAGTATCATCAGGTTTAGATTAGCTATAGAAAAGAACAGGGAGCAATCTAGAGTAAAAACACTTAATTGGAGGAAGGCAAATTTCAGTGGGTTGAGAACAGATCTGGCCCAGGTAAATTGGAATCAAAGATTGGCAGCCAAAACTGTAATCAAACAATGGGTTGCCTTTAAAGAGGAGATGGTTCGGGTACAGTTGATGTACATTGCTATGATGGAGAAAGGTAGGGCAAATAAAGCCAGAGCTCTCTGGATGCTGAAAGAAATATAGAGTAAGATGAAGCAGAAAAGGAGTGCTTATGACAGATGTCAAGTTGAGAGTACAAGTGAGGATCAGGCTGAGTGTGGAAAGTTCAGAGGGGAAGTGAAAAAGAAAATAAGATGGGCAAAGAGAGAGTCTGAGAATAGAATGGCAGCTAACATAAAAGGGAATTCAAAAGTCTTCTATAGGTACATAAATAATAAACGGGTAGTAAGATGAGGGGTGGGGTTGATTAGGGACCAAAATGGAGACATACGCATGGAGGCAGAGGTACTAGGGACTGGATTTTTGCTGGGTCGCAAAAATGATTTTTTGGGCGTGAAAAGAGACGAACAAGATTTTGCACCCGGGCGAAACTTTTGGCTTTGGTGTTGCGGCGGGGCTAAAATTTAGCGCTCTGCCGCTGTTTTGACCGTTTAAATGATGTAAATCGTCGTGCATCGCTGCACTAGCGCTCTGGGCGGAACTTTCAAACATTTTGCCCGATTTAGTGCCCGCCCTGAACCCGCCAAGAAAAATCAGTCGAACCAGGCGCTAACTCGCCACCTTGAAAACAGAGGACAAAGCCGCAGTGGTGACTGATTAAAAGGATTGGGAGAAGAACGCTGTATTACTGTATACTTTTGATTGTGAAGTTTATGTGAGTTTCTAGTTTGTTTTATAAAGGCTATTTAAGGATATTTTAAAAGATGGGGGCCATGCTATGTCGGGAGCCAGTAATCCTGGCTGCTATATTAATATGGCGTCGAGCTGGAAGGAGGCTTATTGATAATTTGCAATGTCATCGAAGAGGTCGCAGACGTATGGGGAGGAGGCCTTACCCCCCGCCCCCCCCACGAGTTTACAGGGAACATCGCTCACACCTGCAGCTCTCTGAGGCACAGTACGTTAGAAGGTTGTGCTTCTGAAAAACGGTGGTGACAGAGATAAGCCAGCTCATACAGGAAGACCTATAGCCTATCAGGAGCAACAGGATTGCACTGCCCATTGAGGTGAAGGTGACTGTAGCTCTTGCCTTCTATGCCTCTGGCTCCTTTCAGGCATCAGCGGGGGACATATGCTCCATCTCGCAGCACGCTACACATTGCTGCATTTGCCAGCTGACTACTGCACTGTACACATGCAGGATGGACTTCATAAACTTCCCAAAGACCAAGGAGACCCAAAGTAAGAGGGCTGTAGATTTTGGACGATTTGCTGGCTTCCCCAAGGTTTAGGATGCCCTTGACTGTATGCACATCGTCCTACGAGCACCTTTAGAGAATCCAGAGGTTTACAGAAACCAAAAGAGATTAAACTCCATGCGCTAGATTTTACACTTTTGTGCTTATTGGCCAAAAATGGGCATTATTTCCGGCGTGGGCGGTAAAAATGGGTTTTCAGATCGCTGGCTTCTTGCCCATTCTCAAAGCACCTAGTCTCCATTTTTGAAAATGGGCATTGCCCCGAGCGATATGAAATGGGCGGTAGCATTAAATCTCGATGACCTTCTGTCGTAAAGTGTCGCCATCGTTAGCAATGGCATGACAACGCTCGATTCCCGCGATTCAGGAGGTCAAGGGTCATCATGGCATGCGTAGAAGAGGACACTGAGAGAGAGGGACTGAAGGCATGTTTGGGTGTGGTGTGTCTGCTTTGGGAGGAAGGAGGGAGACTTTAGTACTTCACAGCAAATAGGGAAACAAAAATTAGCTGTTACCAGCCACATATTTGCCCGAATTTGGCCTATAATGGAGGGAGAGGAGGAGGCATCACAGCACGCTGGAGCTGGAGAGAGCAGCGAGGTGGGAGAGGAGCACATTGGAGGGTGCAAAAGAGCGAGGAGGTTCTCGGAGGAGGCAAATGCCTCCCTCCTGCAGGAGGTTGAGTTGCACTAGTGTGATTTGACACAGGGTGGGCGTGGGAAGCCCACCCCAAAGGCCTACCAGAAGATATGGACCGAGATAGCAGAGGTGGTCTCATCTGAGACCAACGATGTGCGTGAGGGCAACCAATGCCGCAAGTGAGGGAACGGCATTGTGGGATCCGCAAGGGTAAGTCTAACATTTATTTACATGTACTTATGTATTTATATAATTTGATTTGTACCAGTCATGAGTGACTATCAGCAGATGCGAGGTCTTCCACTTTTACTGGGTATGTTTTACACAAAGCCTGCAGTCACGCTGCATGTCTTTAGGTAAAGAATGATAATTATCATAACCGACAGATTTAATCATGCTTATTATGTGCTGTATCAATTTCTGTGACAGTATCTAGCAATGATCTCACGCAATGATCTCATGCCATGTCGTCCTGTCACCTTTTACAGAAGAAGCTATCGACGATGAGGTCCGTGCAGCGGCGAACGGGTGGGGGGCCACCAGTCCCCAGCAACATCACTGAGATGGAGGAGCGTGTGCTCGCACTCATGGGGAAGCATCCCCAGACAGCCACGGACGGATCTGCAGACCCTGAAGTGATGCCACGTGAGTAAAGCCTACACCATTGCGTGATGTGAAGTCAATAGATGCCACACCCACTCATATCTGAACAATCATATATGATAGATGATTTCTAAAATTGTCATAGAAATAATGCTGGGCTAATGATAATCATTGCAATGCAAATGTGTTGATGGTCATGAAATGTGATACGTGTGATGATTTTGAGAGCGCTGGTGCATTTGTCATGCATATGCTGCATGTAGAGATGGACTCACCTTGTAACCCTAGCACCCCCGTCTCCTCTAATAACCTCATTTGTGTTTTGCAGCTCAGCCAGCAGCGCAGCCCCAGGCAAGACCACAGAGGCCAGAAGGTGGGGACATGGGGCCCGACTCCCCGGACGACCCTACATCTGCTGAGGAGCTCTGATTCTTGCCCTTCAATCTGCTGGATCGGTTCTCCGCGGATGAGAGCGCCGACTTCGAGGAACCTGCATCACCAGGCTCCAGAAGCCATTCCACCCCAAGGCCATCTAGTAGCCCTCCGGTCATTCCCACCTCCACTCTGGACGTACCGACCCCAAGCACCTCGCCACAGGGCACCCCATTTGTTCACAGGAAGGCGCCGACGCCGCGGAGGCCTCCTGGACATGGCAGGTCTGGTCCATGAGCGCCACATGAGAGCGGAGAGATAGTACAGTTGTCCAGGAGGACTGTAGACATTGGTGGCCAGCTCATCGAAGCATTGGGGGGCATATCCTAACAGCTGGCCACCATGACTGAGTATATTCCGCGGTTGACAGGGGCCCTGGATGTGATAGCCAGGAACACTGCTGGCACAGGCCTTCCAGTGGTCCCAGAGCGCAGCACTTTACCCCTAGGTTCCGCACCACCACTGCGAACGACAGATGAGAGCAAGGACCAAGATCCTGCTTCTGCATCAGAGAATGTTGCCCCCTCGGCAACCCCCGCTACCGTACCCATGCAACCACTGCATCTGCCTTCATCCTCCCCAATGGGGCACCACCTGAGGAGCTCCTCGGCCAGGCGCCATGAAACAAGAAAGTGAAGGAGTAGAGGTGGGGAGAAGAAGGGGAGGGGGGAAGGAAAGTGAGCTGTATGTCCGCAGGTGATGGCTGTATTATATCTCCATCTGGGTAAATGCAATTTGTTGTAATATATGGAGGGAGGGGACCACCCTCCTGCTTTGCCTTTGTATTCTGTGATGTTGGACACGTTGAACATTTGATTGATGTCAATGGTGGAAAAAGTGGGGTGTGGGCGGGGATTGGGTGTTATTGCCTGTGATACTTATGATTTCAGACCAATGTTGGTATAATTTTTTTTATTGAACATAACCTTGTTGCGCATTGTCTCAGTTAGCTGCACTGTTACACACCGGTGATTCCTTAACATGAAAGGGTTAAATAAAACTTAACTTCAATCAACGTAAACATTAACTGGCACCAAGATGAGGGGGAACATTGATGTCTGAGCTGCACACACACAGCAGTGCGTCAGCGTTGTCACTCACAGCAACGTTCTTTCAGGCAAATCGTTCAGATATCAGCTCCTCACGTAAGAGTCTTGCAGCTATGTAGCCACCACGGGCCCTTTCCTGCGGTCTGGAGGGGGTCATGGGCATGGTTGTATAGCCAGCCTGATTGTCTGGCCCTAGGTCAGCGTCCAGCCCCTCGTCCTCCTCTTCCTCTCTCTCCTGAGGTGGAGCATCAGTCCCTTCTGGCAATTCGTGGCCCCTCCTGATACCAGGTTGTGCAGCATGGAGCACACGACCACGAATTTACCTACTTCTCAGGGTTGAATTGTAGCTCCCCTCCTGAGTGGTCCAGACATCTGAAGCGCTGCTTAAGCACAGTTATTGTTTTCTGGACCACATTGCGTGTGTCTCTGTGTCTCCGGTTGTATCGCTTCTCGCCCTCGGTGTGGGTGTCACGCAGGGGGGTCATCAGCCAGGTGGCTAGGCCATATCGGTTATCACCAAGCATCCAGCATTGTCCTTGTGGCTGACTCTTAAAGATGTCAGAAACAGCGCTCTTACGCAGGATGTGAGCCTCATTGAATGTGCCCGGACATTTGGCATTCACTGCCATGATGATCTGGTTGTGGAAAGTTGGACCTTCAGGGAGTGAAATCCTTTTCTGTTACGAAAACACTCCAGGTCTTGAGAAGGTGGCCACATGGCGATGTGAGTGCACTGTAAAGCTCCCTGCACCCTGGGGAACTTAGCAATGCAGTAGAATGTTCCAGCCCTGACAGTCTGAGCCTCCGTGGTCATGGGGAAGCTGATAAAGTCCATCCTTCTCGCGAACAGGGCTTCCGTGACCTGTCTAATGCAGCGATGGGTTGCATGGTGAAACAGATGGCAAATCTTTGTATCGCGGAGGCCCGAAAGGAACCGGACGCATAGAAAGACAGTGCCGCGAGACCTTGACATCAACCGACACTGATGTCCTGATGGCAGGCTGCATAAGTGGCCTGATGAGCTCACATATTTCATTGATCACCACCTTGTGGAAGCGCAGTCTCCGAAGGCAGGTGTGGTCGGACACGTCGAGGAAAGACCTCTTTTCCCTAGACGTGCGGGGTGTGTGTGGTCTGGCCCTCCTCCTCATTCTTGCACGTCTTAAATTAGGGACATAATTAATATATCTTACTATACAGTATAAATGCACACGAGGCCCATACTTGAGAAAAGATCACTCTATGACCAGTTACCTTTATTACCAAGACCTCAAGAGGCAGACGGTGGGTGGAGCTTCCCCTTTTATACCGGAAAGTCCAGGTTAAGAGTGTCTCCCACAAGTTTGCCCCCTGTGCTCAGTGTTCTCAAGGTATACAACTTAGGTCAGCTTATACATGGGGTTACAATGACAGTTGAATACATGACATCACCTCCCCCCCCCGCCAAAGTCTTATTGGGATCACAGGTTGAGTCTCTCTGGTGGTTTATGCTCCCTTGTAGAGCACCTGAGTTGGGGCTCCGGTTGTTGGGCGCTGGCCTGAGTGTCTGCTGTTTGCGGTGCCTCACCTGCCTGGACTGCCCACAGTGACTGGGCTCTCCTCCACTTGGTTCCGGTGTTCGGTCACCTGTGATGGAGTAAACGCTACGTCGTGTTCTTCCTCTGCTTCTTCTATGGGGTCGCTGAACCTCCTTTTAGTTTGATCCACGTGTTTGCGGCTTATTTGTCCATTGGTAAGTTTAACTACCAAAACCCTATTCCCCTCTTTGGCAACCATAGTGCCTGCAAGCCATTTGGGCCCTGCAGCATAATTAATTACAAAAACAGAGTCATTGACATCAATACATCACGCCCTCGCATTCCTGTCATGGTAGTCCCATTGTGACTGACGCCTGCTCTCAACAATTTCTTTCATAGTAGGGTGTATAAGGGATAACCTGGTTTTGAGCGTCCTTTTCATTAGCAGCTCTGTGGGTGTAACCCCTGTGAGCGAGTGTGGTCGGGATCTATTGGCCAACAGGAGGCGTGATAAGCGGCTTTGTAGGGAACCCCCTTGGATTCTGAGCATCCCCTGTTTGATTATCTGCACTGCTTGTTCCACCTGGCCATTTGAGGCCGGCTTGAACGGTGCCATTCTAACATGGTTGATTCCATTGCCTGCCATGAAGTCCTGGAAGTCAGTGCTTGTGAAGCACGGGCCATTGTCGCTGACCTAGATATCTGGTAGACCATGGGCGGCAAACATTGCCTGTAGACTTTCTACCGTGGCAGAGGATGTGCTTTAATTTAAAATGGCACACTCAATCCATTTGGAGTCGGCATCTACTACAACCAAAAACATTTTTCCCATGAAAGGACCTGCGTAGTCCACATGGATGCCTGACCATGGCTTGGCAGGCCAGGACCAGGGGCTAAGGGGGGCTTCCCTGGGTGCGTTGCCCAGCTGAGCACACGTGTTGCACCTGCGAACACAAAGTTCCAGGTCTGCATCTATCCCTGGCCACCAAACGTGTGACCTGGCAATTGCCTTCATCATGATAATGCCCGGGTGTTCATTGTGAAGCTCTCTGATAAACAGCTCTCTGCCCTTTTGGGGCATGACTACTCGGTTTCCTCACAGTAGGTAATCGGCCTGAATCGAGAGTTCATCCTTGCGCCTATCAAACGGTTTAAGCTCCTCAGGGCATGCCCCGTACGTGGCTGCCCAGTCCCCATTCAGGACACATTTCTTAACTAAAGACAGTAGTGGGTCTTTATTTGTCCAGACTTTAATCTGACGGGCTGTCACAGGTGAGCCTTTGCTTTCGAAAGCTTCAACAGCCATGACCTTCTCAGCATCATAGAAACATGCTCAGCTGCCCCCTCAGTGGTGGCTAGTGGTAGCCGGCTGAGTGCATCGGCATAGTTTTCAGTGCCAGGTCTGTGCCAAATTGTGTAGTCATAGGTGGCTAACGTGAGTGCCCACCTCTGTATGCGGGCCGATGCATTCGCATTTATGGCGTTGTTGTCAGCCAAAAGCGACGTTAGGGGTTTGTGATCTGTCTCCAGCTCAAATTTCCTGCCAAACAGGTATTGGTGCATTTTTTTTACTGCATATACACAAGCTAGCGCTTCCTTTTCTACCATCCCGTAGCCCCTTTCTGCCCGGGACGGACTTCTGGAGGCATAAGCTACCGGCAGTAACTGATCATTGGCATTCACATGCTGCAACACACACCCGACCCCATAGGACGACGCATCACACATTAAAACTAACTTCTTACATGGGTCATATAACGTTTACAGTTTGTTGGAGCATAACAAATTGTGTGCTCTTTCAAAAGCCCTTTCCTGGCTGACCCCCAGACCCAATCGCGACCTTTGCATAGGAGCACGTGTCGCGGCTCTAACAGTGTGCTCAATTTGGGAAGAAAGTTGCCAAAATAGTTCAGGAGCCCCAGGAACGAACGCAGCTCCGTCATGTTACGGGGTCTGGGTGCTCTCTGGATCGCTTCCGTTTTGGACTTAACCCGTCTGCTGCTACCCTCCTCCCCAGGAATTCTACCTCTGGAGCTAAGAAGACGCACTTCGCCTTTTTCAGTCACCGCCCTACCCGGTCCAGTCTGCGTAGCACCTCCTCCAGGTTGTGGAGGTGTTCTTCAGTATCGAGACCCGTGATGAGGATGTCGTCTTGAAAAACCATCATCCTTGGAATCGACTTGAGGAGGCTTTCCATATTTCGCTGAAAGATCGTGGCGGCCGAACGAATCCCAAACGGACATCTGTTATACTCAAACAATCCCTTGTGTATCGTGATGGTGGTCAGCTTCTTTGACTCACTCGCCAGCTCCTGGGTCATGTAAGCTGAGGTCAGGTCCAATTTTGAAAAAAGTTTGCCACCGGATAACGTTGCAAAGAGGTCCACCGCTCTCGGTGGCGGGTATTGGTCTTGGAGTGACACCCGATTGATGGTGGCCTTGTAATCGCCACATATCCTGACCGACCCATCCGCCTTGAGCACCGGCACGATCGGGCTCACCCAGTCACTGAATCCGACTGGCGAGATGATGCCTTCCCTCAGCAGGCAGTCCAATTCGCTTTCTATCTTTTCCCGCATCACGTACGGCACTGCTTGGCCTTGTGGTGTACTGACCTGGCGTCCGGGTTTATGTGAATCACTACCTTGGTCCCCATGAAAGTGCCAATGCCGGGTTGAAATAATGAGTCAAATTTGTCCAGGACCTGTGAGCATGATATTAGCTCCACAGAAGAAATTGCATTGACATCGCTCCATTTCCAGTTCATGACAGCAAGCCAACTCCTCCCCAGTAGTGCGGGACCGTCCCCCGGGACAATCCAGAGTGGCAACCTGTTCTCCGAATCTTTGTGGGTCACGACTACCGTAGTGCTGCCTAGCACCGGAATGATCTCCTTTGTATATGTCTGTAGCAGTGCGTCAACCGGCAATATTTTTGGCATCCTGGCATTGGACACCCATAACCTTTCGAACTGTTTGATACTCATCAGGGACTGGCTGGCCCCCGTGTCTAGCTCCATTAATACTGGGATGCCATTGAAGAGCACTTTCATCATTATCAGTGGCGTTTTGGTATGTGAACTGTATTTGTGCTCCACATGAACTCGCTGAACTTCAGCTTCCAGCAACTTCCCCCAGTATTCATTTGGTCTCGTAGAGCTTACATCGGGTCCCCTTCCTCCTCGTACATCAACCTGGCTGCAGGCTTCCTGCACATATGTGCCAAGTGGCTGCTGAGTTTGCAGTTTCTGCAGGTATATTGCTGATACCTGCAAGCTCTGGCTGGGTGTTTGCCTCCACACCTCCAGCCTGAGCTGGAGGCCCCGTTGTTGGAAACAAAAGGTTCATTACCAGTCGATCGTCTCTGACTGTCTCTGTAACTGTCCTTAAGCGCACCATTAACAGGTGTTGATGGCTCCATTACTGGCCGCATTGTCCATTGCGATGGCATGAATCGCCATTTAGCTAGCCATTGTCTCTGTTGAATTCCCCCTTTGGGTTCTACTGCATGCTGGGGCATATCCGATTGCCCTTGTCTGCCTAGAGAACTGTGTGCCGCATTAACAATGTTGACTCCCTGGTCGTTTGCCGCATTTAAGCCAAGATTTTTGCCATAAATCATTCTGGTTTCTTCCTCCCCTGAAATCCCAGTTTCTCGTCACCAATAATATGTCCTTACTATAGAGTATAAATGCACACAAGGCCCATACTTGAGAAAAGATCACTCTGTGACCAGTTACCTTTATTACCAAAACCTCAAGAGGCAGACGGTAGGTGGAGCTTCCCCTTTTATACTGGAAAGTCCAGGTTAGGAGTGTCTCCCACAAGTTCGCCCCCTGTGGTCAGTGTTCTCAAGGTATACAACTTAGGTCAGCTTATACATGGGTTACAATGACAGTTGAATACATGACAATAATGATGTGCATCAGATATTGAGCCATCTGCACTCTGCACATCTGCGTATTAATCGATGCAGGCTGAGAAATGGCTGGCCCATTGCAATGAAAGTATAATAGCGATTGATCAGAAGCAATATTTTCCTCACTAAAATACACCTAGAGTAAACCCCCCAATAGTCCAGAATCTGAAAATAAGTCTGTTGAGATGGTCACTTCACCTGAGAAGAACTCCAGAGTCAATGCAAATTCCCCCAATGTTGAAGCAGCCTTTTGAATGAAGCGACCTGCGATTTAAAAAATGGTAGCCACACCACTGGTTTTAGCGCAGAACAGTTCCACTTTTTCTGGGTGTTTTTTTGGGCGAGCGATATTGTCGGTGATATGAGTGTGAGGTGGTGAAAGTGACGGTGGCCGATCTCCTGGGTGTTAGTTTCGCCAAATGTGGTCTTTACGACAAAAAAAATGGGCAGGCGGTATTATTGAATCTCGGCGTTAATTCCATGCGGAAAGTAACTCTGGGCAATATTATGGGCTTTGATTTCACCCATTTTGATGATTCCACCCAAAAAAAGTGGGCGGGTGATATTATTTTTTCCTGGCGTTAAGCACATGGGGAAAGTAATGCTCGGCGATAAGTTTCCGAAAAACGTCCGTCAGTTTCCATTTTCCCTTCCTCTCCCTTGCTTGCTGCTCCTAACCTAAGTGGTACCACATTGGCATGCAGCAACGTTGCCAGAGCGCTGCTGTGTTGGGGGGGAGGGACAATGGAGACGCTGCCTAGGGATACAATGGACCAGCTCGTGGCGTGGAAGGCCTGGCTTCTGACTGGCGAGCCGCTTCATTGGCGCCAACAATCACAGATTGTTTGGGTTTGGGTATGACACTGGGGAACACAAAGCGTATGGCGGAAGAGTTTATGGACTGCATCATCTGCCCAAGTTGAAGCAGAGCTTGTGCCTGTGATACGCCATATTCCGCAAGAAGTCTAGGGGCTCTCTTCCTTCAGTCACCGACATGGCCAACAGCCATTCTCTCTTCACGATGCCTTGCTAGAGCATGCAGAATGCGATGCTGGCAAACGAGTAATGCCCGCATTAAAGTTTTAGATATAAGTTTCTCTCAAGCTGAACTGGTATGTCTGTCTGCTGCTGCAAACTCAGGGGTTCACCAACATGCTGTGTGTAAACGTTGCACTGACTGTGATCTCCAATGGAAGCGCTTCCTCACCCCTTTCAGCAGCCACCAGCTAACGACTCTGCAAACCTGTACCGACTGTTTTTCCAGACCATGTTTTTGGCGGCTGCTCAATGAGGCGGCTGCACCTAATTTACCGACCAGGGCACAAGCGTTAGACAACCGAAGATCCAGCCCAAACACTATTCTGCTTAGTGCCTCAGCATTGACATCCACACCTCAATAACGGACTGCTGTGCAGTGTTTTTGAAATTCAAAATCGTCTTTCCCAATCTGCCTCTGTTTAGTTTGTAAATATAAAAGAGAGTATTGGAACAGCAGAGAGGCAGTGCAAGATGCTAGAATATTTAGGATTATGCCTCAGTATTTTTCCTGTTAGTTAAAAAAATGTAAAATTATATAAATAACAAAATGAAAATTGCAGAACTATAATTTATACCATATAGCAGATTTCCTGTGGTATAATTTACAGTGAGACAAAGGATATGCTGGTTTATAACAATATGGTGTTTATGCCATTTAGGGGATAACATCAAGAGCACACATTTCTGGTGACGAAGTCAAATTCCATTCTTATTACACCATATTCTGGGATTTTTGCCAGTTATTTTGGACCCAATTCATATTCTATATTTATAGATACATAACTTAATTCAGCCGATGATGTAAAAGTTCTGCTTCGCAGTTGCTCCAATGGGGTGTGTGCAAAGAGATTTCTAAGCTTGTCACCCTGTGTGTAGGATTTGGCTCTGGTATCGTTGAGGAGTTTTCAGCATCCCCTGCTTTTATTCCCCTCTGCTTTGTACTAGTGCCCTTTGAGTGTTGTCCATTCAATGCCTTCCTGACTGGGATTCTAGCTCTTTTATCTTTTGCCTCAGGTCTCTGAGTTTCCACCATTCTTGTCATGTATTCAACCAGCATTGTAACCCATGTATAAACTGACCTAAGTTGTACACCGTGAGAACACTGACCACTATGTGGGAGACACTCCTAACCTGGACCTTCAGGTATAAAAGGGGAAGCTCCACCCACCTTCATCACTTGAGTGCTAAGGAATAAAGGACAGGTCACAGACTGACCTTCTCCCGAGCATGGGCCTCGTGTGCATTTATACTATGTAGTAAGGACGTATCAATGGCGACAAGAAACTGGGATTTCAACCACGCGAGCATGGCCACTAGCAGAACAGACGAGAGGTACTGTGTTAAGGAATGGTTGGGACAGAGATTCAACATTGTTAAAGCAGCACACAGTTCTCCAGGCAGACAAGGGCAGTCAGGCATGCCCCAACATGTAGTTGAACCCAGAGGTGGAGTTCGACAGAGACAATGGCAAGCTGAACAGCGATTCACGCCATTGCAAGGGACAATGCGGCCAGTAATGGTGCCATCGACACCTGTTAATGGTGCACTCAAGGACAATAACAGGGGCAGTCAGGGACGATCGACTGGCAAGGGACCTTTTGTTTCAAACCGCAACTCATGCTGGAGGCGTGGAGGCATACATTCAGCCGGAGTTTGCAGAGATGAGCAAAATACCTGCAGAAATTGCAGAAATGGACACTGGGGGAAATCGCTGGAAGCTGAAGTTCAGCGAGTTCATGTGGAGCACGTATACAGTTCATACACCAGGACGCCACCGATAATGGTGAAAGTGCTCCTCAATGGCATCCCAGTATCAATGGAGTTAGACACGGGTGCCAGCCAGTCCCTGATGGGTATCAAACAGTTCGGAAAGTTGTGGGCATCCAAGGCCAGGAGGCCAAAATTATTGCCGATTGACGCACAGCTACAGACTTACACAAAGCAGATCATTCCGGTGCTAGGCAGCGCCACGGTAGTCGTGACCCACAAAGATTCGGAGAACAGGTTGCCACTCTGGATTGTCCCAGGGGACGGTCCCGCACTACTGGGGAGGAGTTGGCTTGCTGTCATGAACTGGAAATGGAGCGATGTCAATGCAATTTCCTCTGTGGAGCGAGTATCATGCTCACAGGTCCTGGACAAATTTGACTCATTATTTCAACCCGGCATTGGCACTTTCATGGGGGCCAAGGTAATGATTCACATAAACCCGGACACCAGACCAGTACACCACAAGGCCAGAGCGGTGCCGTACGTGATGCGGGAAAAGATAGAAGGTGAATTGGACCGCCTGTTGAGGGAAGGCATCATCTCGCCAGTCGAATTCAGTGACTGGGCGAGCCCGATCGTGCCGGTGCTCAAGGCGGATGGGTCGGTCAGGATATGTGGCGATTACAAGGCCACCATCAATCGGGTGTCACTCCAAGACCAGTACCCGCTACCGAGAGCGGAGGACCTCTTTGCGACGCTATCCGGTGGCAAACTTTTTTCAAAATTGGACCTGACCTCATCTTACATGACCCAGGAGCTGGCGAGTGAGTCGAAGAAGCTGACCACCATCACAACACACAAGGGGTTGTTTGAGTACAACAGATGTCCCGTTCGGGATTCGCTCAGCCGCCGCGATCTTCCAACGAAATATGGAAAGCCTCCTCAAGTCGATTCCAGGGACGGTGGTTTTTCAGGACGACATCCTCATTACGGGTTACGATACTGAAGAACACCTCCACAACCTGGAGGAGGTGCTATGCAGACTGCACCGGGTAGGTCTGCGACTGAAAAAGGCGAAGTGTGTCTTCCTAGCTCCAGAGGTAGAATTCCTGGGGATGAGGGTAGCAGCAGATAGGATCAGCCCTACTGCATCCAAGACGGAAGCGATCCAGAGAGCACACAGACCCCGTAACACGACGGAGCTGCGTTCGTTCCTGGGGCTCCTGAACTATTTTGGTAACTTTCTTCCCAAATTGAGCACACTGCTAGAGCCGCTACACGTGCTCCTACGCAAAGGTCGCGAATGGGTCTGGGGAGACAGCCAGGAAAGGGCTTTTAATAGAGCACGCAATTTGTTATGTTCCAACAATCTGTTAACGCTATATGACCCATGTAAGAAACTTGTGTTAACGTGCGATGTGTCGTCCTATGGTGTCGGGTGTGTGTTGCAGCATGTCAATGCCAAGGGTCAGTTACAGCCGGTAGCTTATGCCTCCAGGAGTCTGTCCCAGGCAGAAAGGGGCTACGGGATGGTAGAAAAGGAGGCACTCGCATGTGTATATGCTGTAAAGAAAATGCACCAATACCTGTTTGGCAGGAAATTTGAGCTGGAGACAGATCACAAACCCCTAACGTCCCTTTTGGCCGACAACAAAGCCATAAATGCAAACGCATCGGCCCACATACAGAGGTGGGCACTCACGTTAGCTGCCTATGACTACACAATTTGGCACAGACCGGGCACCGAAAACTGCGCCGATGCACTCAGCAGGCTCCCACTAGCCACCACTGAGGGGGCTACCGAACATGGTGCTGAGATGGTCATGGCTGTTGAAGCTTTCGGAAGCGAAGGCTCACCCGTGACAGCCCGTCAGATTAAAGTCTGGACAAATAGAGACCCGCTATTGTCTCTAGTCAAGAAATGTGTCCTGAATGGGGACTGGGCAGCCACATACAGGGCATGCCCTGAGAAATTTAAACCATTTCACAGGTGCAAGGATGAACTCTCGATTCAGGCCGATTGCCTACTGTGGGGAAACCGCGTAGTCATGCCCCAGATGGGCAGAGAGGTGTTCATCAGAGAACTCCACAATGGGCACCCGGGCATTGTCACGATGAAGGCAATTGCCAGGTCACACGTTTGGTGGCCAGGGATAGACGCAGATCTGGAACTTTGTGTTCGCAGGTGCAACACGTGTGCCCAGCTGGGCCATGCGCCCAGGGAAGCCCCCCTTAGCCCCTGGCCCGCCAAGCCTTGGTCACGATTCCATGTGGACTACGCAGGTCCTTTCATGGGGAAAATGTTTTTGGTTGTAGTAGACGCCTACTCCAAATGACATTTTAAATTCAAGCACATCCTCTGCCACGGTAAAAAGTCTACGGGCAATGTTCGCCGCCCACGGTCTACCGGACATCTTGGTCAGCGACAATGGCCCGTGCTTCACAAGCACTGAATTCCAGGACTTCATGGCAGGCAATGGAATTAACCATGTCAGAACAGCACCATTCAAGCCGGCCTCAAACGGCCAGGCAGAACGAGCAGTGCAGATAATCAAACAGGGGATGATCAGATTCCAAGGGGGTTCCCTACAAACCCGTTTATCACGCCTCCTGTTGGCCTATAGATCCTGACCACACTTGCTCACAGGGGTTGCACCCGCAGAGCTACTAATGAAAAGGACGCTCAAAACCCGATTATCCCTTATACACCCCACCATGAAAGAAATTGTCGAGAGCAGGCGCCAGTCACAATATCACTCCCATGACAGGAATGCGAGGGCGCGATGTATTGATGTAAATGATCCTGTTTTTGTCCTCAACTACGCTGCAGGGCCCAAATGGCTCGCAGGCACTGTGGTTGCCAAAGAGGGAAATAGGATTCTGGTAGTTAAACTTACCAATGGACAAATCTGCCGCAAACATGTGGATCAAACAAAAAGGAAGTTCAGCAACCCCATAGAAGAAGCAGAGGAAGAACACGATATAGAGTTCACTCCACCACAGGTGAACGAACACCGGAACCAAAGGGAGGAGAGCCCAGTCACTGTGGGCAGTCCGGACAGGCCTGAGGCACTGCAAACAGCAGACACTCAGGCCAGCGCCCAACAACTGGAGCCCCAACTCAGGCGCTCTACAAGGGAGCGTAAACCACCAGAGAGACTCAACCTGTGATCCCAATAAGACTTTGGGAGGGGGGAGGTGATGTCACGTATTCAACCAGCATTGTAACCCATGTATAAACTGACCTAAGTTGTACACCGTGAGAACACTGACCACTAGGTGGGAGACACTCCTAACCTGGACCTTCAGGTCTAAAAGGGGAAGCTCCACCCACCTTCATCACTTGAGTGCTAAGGAATAAAGGACAGGTCACAGACTGACCTTCTTTCAAGCATGGGCCTCGTGTGCATTTATACTGTGTAGTAAGGACGTATCAATTCTCTTTGTTTTTGTTATCACAATGTCACTATTCATGGCAACAAACTACCGGGTTAGACTTCTTTCTTCACTGAACAATTCTGAAAGAGTCTGTAAATCTCAGTTCTTCATCTCACACCAGATTTTTCATTGTAAGAAATTCTTATCTGTAACCACCACAGAAAACAAACCAATGATAATTCATAACTGCATTTATCAGCATCAGACATTTGAGTAAGAGATGAAATTAAATTAAGCTGATGTATCTGTATCTTTCCATCTGTTTAATTATCTGTGTGGGAAAAGATAATGAAATATTTTTTGTACCTATATTCGGTTTTTAATTTTCAACTAAGTGTAATCTTGATTTATTAAATAAATAAATGTGTTTCACAATATTTTATTAATATTTATTTTTGTTTTGGCCTATGCATTAAATAGCATTAGTCTGGAAAGATAATATATAAATAATGAAACATTTAGGAACAATTACATCATTAAACATAATAATAAACCACACAATACAATAAATGTGAAGCAGTGCGGAAGCAAATACTAATGTCTAACCGGAAAGCCGAGTGACTCAGCAGACTGAATTTTATTCACAGTGGCTGATCTGTTATCTATTGGCTATGGTAGCATTGTATTTTACTCCAGCTCTCTAATTATTCACTTGGTTCTTGTTTTAGAGTTGCTGGTGAACCTTTAGCCTGTGCTACAGAACTTGCTAACCAGCACAAAATTGAAATTAGATATGACAGAAACAATGGCCACGATTTCTCTGACAGTGGCGAGTCCACTGCGGCCGGCATTGGTGGTGTGAGGGGATTGCGCTACTGGCTCCATCCTGCCCTCTCAGTATCCTTCTGTTGATGGGGCTTGTTAAGCCCACCCTGCAAGGTTCCCAGCCAATTAACAGGAAGTGGGTCTAATGACATCATCTGATGATGCGTCATCAGCCGGTTTCCTTAAAGGGACCATAGCCAATCTTTTTTTGACAGCTGTGCTGTCAGTGTTCTACAGCATTGAGGTGCTGCAAACACTGACAAGCGCTGCACAGAGGTGCATGACTGTACCCAGGCTTTCCCATGACTCCCTCCAGATGCTTAGGGAGGGAGTCACAGCATGCAGGGAGGTTCTCTTCCCTTCCAATATGTGGAAGACAGGTCCCCAGAACACCAACGCAACCTGCTTGCACGTTGCAGAGGAGGGCAAAACAACAACAGCAACAACTTGTATTTATATAGCGCCTTTAACATAGTAAAATGTCCCAAGGCGCTTCATTAGTAAGTTATAAGACAAAAAAAATTGATCGAGCCACATAAGAAGAAATTATGGCAGATGACGAGGTGGGTTTTAAGTAGTGTCTTAAAGGAGGGAAGAGAGGTAGAGAGGCAGAGAGATTTAGGGAGGGAGTTCCAGAGCTTAGGGCCCAGGCAGCTGAAGGCATGGCCACCGATGGTTGAACAGTTATAATTAGGGATGCTCAAGAGGGCAGAATTTGAGGAGCTCAGATATCTTGGGAGGTTGTGATGCTGAACGAGATTACTGAGATAGGGAGGGGAGAGGCTATGGAGGAATTTGTAAATAAGGATGAGAATTTTGAAATTGAGGCGTTACTTAACCAAGCGCCAATGTAGGTCAGTGAGCACAGGGGTGATGGGTGAACGGAACTTAGCACAAGCAGAGATGTCGTCAGAAGGACTAGGCTGCAGTGGCGCAAACCTTTCAATGATCTCAGTAGATAACGAAACGTTACTGCAAAGCCACACTCCACCTCATCCTGCTCTGTCACTCATCACATCCCAATCACTCCGCCTTCCCTACCTTACTCCTGCACATCCTTACTCACACCAACTGATCTTGCACCTCCATCCATCCCTCTCTTTCTATCTACATTATCACTTCCTCATCTCACGAGCTACCCCTCACACTCACCCTCTTCCTTGTCCAATCATACCAACTAACAAAACACAGGGGTAGGCACTTGGGTGTTTAGCCAATGTTCATGTAGAGTTTCTGCTAATGTGCTGTTAAACATTGAAATCTTTATTTTGAATGCTTTGGGGCTAAACGTGCCCCTTCCCGTAAGCCCTGTTACCACCGGAA
Source organism: Pristiophorus japonicus (assembly GCF_044704955.1). NCBI lineage: Eukaryota > Metazoa > Chordata > Chondrichthyes > Pristiophoridae > Pristiophorus > Pristiophorus japonicus. The sequence goes on along the minus strand of NC_091978.1, from coordinate 317,228,422 downwards.
ATCGGAGGCCACGCTACGGAGTGGAATGGCCGCCAATTTTTCATGGAATGGCCGCCATCTTGAAAACTGCCCTCCTGTGGTATCCCGGCGGTGACCCGCTCCCCCAACTTCCATCCCGCTGCTGCCGATCCGTCATAAGTGTGTCATCTTGGGTGCCAGGCTGCTTGCCCGGCCGTAACCCTTCCTGGTATCCCAGTGGACCTAACTAAAAGAATCGCAGAGCTCGCAGCGGCCTACCCCTTTAAGTGAAGGAGAGAGATGTGGTGATGTGCCAGCGTGATTAACTTGCTCTTCGATTTTTTCTGCCATGAGTTCCGTCCGATTCTCCACAAATTGCTGGACAATTTGAGCCATTTTGCCGTGAGCCACACAAAAATTGAAAAAAAATGCCATCTTGTTGTGAGTCTCTCCATTGTGTGTCATGAAATAGCTGGATTCGCACCGTTAAATAATAATAATAATTTTTATTTATATAGCGCCTTTAATGCAGTAAAACGTCCCAGAGGTAGGTTTTAAGGAGCATCTTAAAGGAGGAAAGAGAGGTAGAGAGGTAGAGAGGCGGAGGGAGGGAATTCAAGAGCTTAGGGCCCAAACAGCTGAAGGCATGGCCACCGATGGTTGAACAGTTACAATCAGGGATGTTCAAGAGGCCAGAATTTGAGGAGCGCAGACATCTTGTGGGGTTGTGTTGCTGAAAAAGATTACAGAGATAGGGAGGGGCGAGGCCATGGAGTGATTTGTAAACAAGGATGAGAATTTTGAAATTGAGGCATTGTTTAACCGGGAGCCAATGTCGGTCAGAATACACAGGGGTGATGGGTGATCGTGACTTGGTGTGAGTTAGGACACGGGCCGCTGAGGTTTGGATGACCTCAAGTTTATGTAGTGTAGAATGTGGGAGGCCGGCCAGGAGTGAGTTGGAGTAGTCCAGTCTCGAGGTAACAAAGGCATGAATGAGGGTTCCAGCAGCAGAAGAGCTGAGGCAGCAGCGAAGGTGGGCAATGTAATGGAGGTGGAAAAAGGCGGTTTTAGTTATGCCATGGATATGTGGCTGGAAACTCATTTCAGGTTCAAATATAACACCTAGGTTGCGAACAGTCTTGTTCACCCTCAGATTGATGCGAGGGAGTGGGATGGAGTCAGTGGTTAGGCAACGCAGTTTGTGGCGGGGACCAAACGTAATGGCTTCGGTCTTCCCAATATTTAATTGGAGAAGATTTCTGCTCAATCAGTACTGGATGTCGACAAGCAATCTGATAATTTAGATACCAAGCAGGGGTCGAGAGAAGTGGTGGAGAGTTAGAGCTGGGTGTCGTCAGCGTACATGTGGAAACTGACTTGTTAATATGAATTTATCTTGTCGCAGCCATTTAGGGCTGGTAATTCATGTGGTAAGGACCCTGTTAATTATGTGATTTATGGTCCTGAAATGCTACGCAACCGTAGAAAATGGAGAAACCCACTGACGCAGTTAGGCGCAGGGCGGTCTTCCTCGCGGTTTGTGATCTGAAAATCAATGGACTCATAAAGAATCTTCTCTCGCCTGCAAGTCCAACCGACAAGGACTATGAGGAATTGTGTGCTCTGGTACGTGACCATCTCAAACCAAAAGAAGGCATCATCATCTCACGATATCGATTCTACAAGCACGTTCGTTCTGAGGGCCAGGATGTGTCGGAATTCGTTGCCGACCTAAGACGTCTAGCTGGACCGTGTAAGTTCGAAAACGCGTTGGGAGACATGCTGCGGGACTTCTTTGTAATCGGCATCAACCACCAGGTGATCCTGCAAAAGCTACTGACGGTGGAAACGCTGGACTTGAGCTAGGCCATCACGATTGTCCAGGCATGCATGACGACGGACAAACAGTTAAAGCAGATATCATCGGAAAATCAGAACTCGGCAAGTACTGTAAACAAGATTGTATCATCGTTTGGCAGAGCTGCATATAGCAGGGCCTACTCGACTGCATATGCGAAACCTGTGACTGCTCAAAGTCCACCAATGGGAATGAATCCGATTTCGCCGTGTTGGCATTGTGGGGGCAATCATCGGCCTCTTCAGTGTCGGTTTAAACAGTACATTTGTAAAGGCTGTTTGAGATGGGGGCATCTCCAGCGCATGTGTCCGCAACTGAGGAAGCGTGCTGCGATACACCACGTGGAGGACGATGACTAGTATAGCGCAGATCCGGATATGCAATCTGAGATACCAGAGGAGGATGTGTATGGACTGTACTCATTCCTAACAAAGAGCCAACTGATAATGATTAATGTGAAACTTAACGGTGTGCCAGTACCGATGGATTTGGACACGGGTGCGAGTCAATCAATAGGACATTCGACAAGCTGTCGGATACTAAGGCTGTGAGACCTAAGCTGGGTCCAGTCAATGCCAAGTTGCGTACGTACACTAAAGAACTCATAACAGTGATTGTCAGTGCAGTAGTCAAGGTGTCGTGTGTTGGTACGGTTCATGATTTACCATATGGATTGTTCCAGGCAATGGTCCAATGCTGTTCGGCAGGAATTGGCTAGAAACAATCAAATGGAATTGGAACGATATCAAAGCGTTGCTGTAGAAGGATGTTGCTCCATGTGCTCAAGTGTTGAGCAAGTTCTCCTCACTGTTTGAACCAGGCATCGGCAAATTCACGGGAGCCAAGGTGCAGATCCACGTGAACTTGAATGCAAGACCCATCCATCATGTGGGAGAAGGTCGAAATCGAACTGGACAGACTCCAGCGTGAAGGGGTCACATCACCGGTCGAATTTAACGAACGGGCCAGCCCCATTGTTCCTGTGTTGAAGAATGATGGCACTGTCAGGATTTGTGGAGACTGCAAGATTACGATCAACCGAGTTTCGAAACAGGATCAATACCCGTTACGGAAGGCTGATGAACTGTTTGCAATGCTAGCCGGGGGGAAGTCGTTCACTAAACTGGATCTGACATTGGCCAACATGACACAGGAGCTGGTCGAGATGTTGAAGAAACTTACATGCATCAGCACTCATAAAGGACTGTTTATCTACAACAGGTGTCCTTTCGGAATTCGCTCGGTTGCAGCCATTTTTCAGAAGAGCACGGACAGTCTACTGAAGTCCGTCCCTAGAACCGTCGTGTTCCAAGATGACATCCTGGTCACAGGTCGTGACACCGCCGAACATCTGAACAACCTGGAAGAGGTTCTACATCGTCTGGACAAAGTAGGACTCAGACTGAAACGTTCGAAATGCATCTTCATGGCACCGGAAGTCGAATTCCTGGGGAGGAAAATTGCTGCTGACAGCATCAGGCCTACGGACTCGAAAACCAAGGCCATGAAAAATGCATCCAAGCCTCAGAAGTGACGGAGCTGCGCTCGTTCCTTGGTCTACTCAACTATTTTGGTCATTTCCTACCTAGATGCTGCTAAGAAAAGGTGACAACTGGGTTTAGGGAGCGTTTCAAGACAGAGCTTTTGAGAAAGCTACTAATCTGCTTTGCTCTAATAAGCTGCTGGTACATTATGATCCATGTAAGCATCTAGTATTGGCCTGTAATGCTTCGTCATATGGAGTTGGTTACGTGCTCCAACAAGCTGATGAGTCAGGTAAACTACAACCTGTTGCTTATGCTTCTAAAGGTTTGTCAAAGACAGAAAAAGCCTACAGCATGGTAGAAAAAGAAGCACTAGCCTATGTGTATGGGGTTAAAAAGGTGCATCAGTACTTGTTTGGTCTTCAGTTTGAACAGGAAACAGATCACAAGCCACTCATTTCATTGTTTTCGGAAAACAAAGATATCAATACCAATGCATCATCCCGCATCCAGAGGTAGGCGCTGGCATTATCTGCCTATGATTATGTCATTCACCATAGACCTGGCACCGCGAATTGTGCCAATGCACTAGCCGTCTGCTGTTGCCCACACTGGAGGTGGAGACACCACAACCTGCAGACCTACTGTTAGTCATGGATGCTTTTGAAAGTGAAGGAACCCCTGTCACGGCTCAACAAGTTAAGAACTGGACCAGCCAGGACCCGATATTATCGGTTGTGAAACGTTGTGTTCTTAGTGGTGATTGGTCTGCCACACCCAAGCAAATGGGCAATGAGACCAACCTTACAACTGTCGCAAAGACGAACTATCCAGCGCGATCATGATATCACTGCTGATTTTGGCATCTGTATTCAACAGGATCGTTCAAGTCAGGGTGGACAAGAGAGAGCCTGGTCTTGAGAACTCTCCATCAATAGTTCAGCAGGGGGGACCCCGGCAAGCGTATGGGGTCTTGTCCTGTAACTAAGCAATATGCGTGACAAACGAGTCTGCAGTTAACCTTGAGTTGCACGTTTCATTGTTTACTGTGGGGTAATCGTGTTGTTATGCCAAAGAAAGGCAGAGAGAAATTCGTACATGACCTACATAGCACTCATCTCGATATTGTCATGATGAAAGCCATTGCCAGGTCTCATGTATGGTGGCCTGGAATTGACTCTGATCTGGAATCATGTGTGCATCAGTGCAACATTTGCATGCAGCTAAGTAAAGCACCAGCGGAATCGCTGCTGAGTCTGTGGTCGTGGCCATCTAAACCATGGTCCAGGATCCACATCGACTTTGCAGATCCCTTCCTGTGAAAGATGTTTTTAGTTGTGGTGGGTGCATATTCCAAATGGATAGAGTGTACAATCATGTCATCCAGTACATCCACAGCTATCATTGAGAGTCTTCGTGTCATGTTTGCCACTCATGGTCTGCCTGACATTGTTGTAAGCGACAACGGACCTTGCTTCACTAGTCTGGAGTTTCAAGAGTTCATGAAACTCAATGGTATCAAACATGTGAAGTCAGCACCAATCAAATCTGTATCTAGTGGTCAAGCAGAGCGTGCTGTCCAAACCATCAAGCAGAGTATGAAACATGCAACTCAAGGTTCACTGCAGCCTCGTTTGTCATGCATATTGCTTAGTTACAAGACAAGACCCCATACGCTTACCGGGGTCCCCCCTGCTGAACTATTGATGAAGAGAGGTCTCAAGACCAAGCTCTCTCTTGTCCACCCTGACTTGAACGATCATGTTGAATACAGATGTCAAAATCAGCAGTGGTATCATGATCGCGCTGCCGTGTTACGCGATATTTCTGTTAACGATCCTGTGTATGTCCTAAATTATGGTCAAGGCCCCAAGTGGATTGCCAGTACTGTTATAGCCAAGGAGGGTAACAGAGTCTTTATCGTCAAGCTCAAGAATGGACAAACATGCAGGAAACATGTTGATCAGATAAAGCTGCGGCACACGGATGAACCGGAACAGTCTGAGGAAGACACAATCAGTGACCAACCAACCCACCCTCAGTCATCAGAGGACTCTGCTGTCATCAATTAATCTGGACTTTCAATCCATGACATGGTCATTGCCACTCCCATCAAATCAGCTGCCCAGCCCCCAGTCATAACTGACTCAGAACGCTCGCCCAAGGCTGGAATTGAAGTGAGACGATCAACTCGGGAGCGGAAAGCTCCGGAGCGTCTCAATTTGTAAAAAGACTGTTACTAATATCTTAAAGGGGGGTATTGTCATGTACATATGCTTGGGGTTACTTGCCACCAGGTGGCGTGACTGTCGGAGGTCATTGGGCTGTACATATGTGTGTGCAGCCCAGGTATAAAAAGCAAGCCATCTTGTAATGTGATCACTTTGGGCCCTAATAAAGCAGAGCCAGGTTTGTACCTGTGTGAGTTTACAGTATTCAGTCTATCGAGTTATTACATACTTAACACCCTGAAAGGAAACAATGAAACTATGGCATCTTACTCCCACAGGTTCAAGTTGGACCTCTCTGGTGTGGCACCCTCGGGACCTGACCGGTCTGGAACAGAGAATTTTCCGAACCACGGGAGATCATGCTTACCAATACCTGTCGACATGTCCTGGACTCCTGTGTGCATGTTCATGTGCTGGCAGCCTGTGGGTGGCTCCCTCAGCCAATCGTTGAACACACTCACTGACTGATAGCCGCTCCAGCCAATCGCCGAACACACTCAGTGACTGACAGCCGCTCTGGCCAATCGCCGAACACACTCACTGACTGAGAGCCGCTCCAGCCAGTCAAAACTTTTTTTTAATAAACCCTCCTGTCCCTCAAGCCCAACTAATGCCGAACCACGGATGTTTCCTGATTAGAGAGTCCCGAACTAGAGAGGTACAACCTGCAGTAAATTGTTCCAATAAGTTTTCTAAATTTTACATTTTTTATTTACTTTTCTTTTTTGTCCCTATTCTCTCTTTCTTAATCCACTCTCTTTCTTTCCCTCTCTTTATGTCCCCTGCTGTATTTAATTTGACTCTAATTCACCCGATTTCCTTCCTCCATCATTTGCTCTGTTTCTTTCTCTATCTTTACATTTCATTAGTTAAGAAGATAAATTACTGGGCATAACGTTCACAAATTTCCAGATTCCCCATTGAGATCACTCACATTTGCAGCAATTTACAGTGCAAAAATAATACGACCTGAAGGGTGAAGTAAAAAATCCAATTCACGGTGCTCACCGTGAGATGCTGCTCCAACAATTTCTGGGTCAATATTTTATTTTAGTGGGATTTCAATTTTATTGTATTCCAGTCTTTGCTTTTTTATTGTTTTTAATTTCATGTATAGTAATAATAGCATAAGGCACAAATTGATCTGTTAAATTAATTGTGAGCAATGCAAGTTGATGAATGTTTAATTAATGGGTGAAGAAACAAGGTGAAATTTTGTAGGAAAATGAAGCGTTATAATAAATTGGCAAGTGTTTAATATCACTCTTTCATTTCCCTCTGGCCCTATAGACTAGTGTCTTACTGGTTCAGACTGATTACCGGGAACGGTAATATAATAGTTAAGTTACTGGATTAGTAATCCAGAGACCTGGACTAATGGTCCGGAGATATGAGTTCAAATCCCACCACGGCAGCTGGGGAATTTAAATTCAGTTAATTAAAAGCTAGTATCAATAATGGTGACCACGCAACATTCGGATTGTCGTAAAAACCCATCTGGTTCACTTCGGGAAGGAAATCTGCCGTCCTTACCTGGTCTGGACTATATGTGATTCCAGACCCACAGCAACATGGTTGACACTTAACTGCCCTCTGAAATGGCTGAGCAAGCCACTCAGTTGTAACAAACCGCTACGAGAAACAATAATAAGAATAAAACTGCACAGACAATCTGGCATCGGCCTAGGCACCAGCTTTGGACACGACAACGGCATACCCAGCCCAGTCGACCCTGCAAAGTGCTCCTCGGTAACATCTGGGATCCGTGCCAAATTTGGGAGAGCTGTCCCACAGATGAGTCAAGCAACAGCCTGATTCATACTCACAGAATCATACCTTGCAGCCAATGGTCCAGACTCCTCCATCACCATCCCTGGGTATGACCTGTCCCACTGGTGGGACAGACCCATGCGAGGTGGCAGCACAGTGGGAAACAGTTGGGAGGGAGTGGCCCTGGGAGTCCTCAACATTGACTCTGGACCTCATGAATTCTCATGGCTACAGGTCAAGTATGAGCAAGGAAACCTCCTGCAGATTACCACCTACTGCCCTCCTTCAACGGGTGAATTAGTACTCCTCCATGTTGAACACCACTTGGAAGAAGCACTGAAGGTAGCAAGACCACAGAATGCACTCTGGATGGGGGACGTCAATGTCCATCATCAGAAATGGTTTGGTGGCACCAGTACTGGCCGAGTTGGCCAAGTCCTGAAGGACATAGCTGCTAGACATGGCATGGAGTGAGAGAACCAATATGAGGGAAAAATCTACCTGACTTCATCCTCACCAATTTACGCAGATGTATCTGTCCATTGCAGCATTGGTAGCAGTCTTTCTGGAGATGAAGTCCCAACTTCACACTGAAGACACACTCCATTGTGTTGTGTGGCACTACACTGTGCTAAATGGAATAGATTCAGAACCGATTTAGCAGCTCAAAACTGGGCATCCATGAAGCGCTGTGGGCATCCATGAAGCAGCAGTAGCATTCCACCCCAATCTGTAGGCATATCTAAAAATGAGGTGCCAACCTGGGAAAGCTGCAACACAGGACTCCATGCATGCTAAACAGCGGAAGCAGCATGCTATAGACAGCTAAGCGATCCCACAATCAATGGATTAGATCAAAGCTCTGCAGTCTTGCCACATCCAGTTGTGAATGGTAATGGACAATTAAACAACTAACGGGAGGAGATAGCTCCATGAATATCCCCATCCTCAAAGATGGCGGAGCCTAGCACTTATTGCAAATGACAAGGCTGAAGCGTTGGCAACCATCTAAAGCCAGAAGTGCCGAATGGATGATCCATATCGGCCTCCGCCTGAAGTCCCTACCATCACAGAAGCCAGTCTTCAGCCAGTTCGATTCACTCCACGTGATATCAAGAAGCGGCTGAGCGCACTGGATACAGCACAGGCTATGGGCCCCGACAAGATCCCGGCTGTCATTTGAAGACTTGTGCTCCAGAACCAGCTGTGTCTCTAGACAAGCTGTTCCAGTACACCTGGTGGTGTAGTTGAAGCCATCAAAGCCCTTGCAGAGTGTGTAGCGGCCCTCTCCTTTGAGCGAAGGGGAGGGGCGTTGAAGCGTATCAGCGCTATGTGGAGCATTTGCGTAGCGTTACACTACTCGCCCCAGCATTGCCCCGAGACCCACCTCTAAAGGAAGTGGAGTGCGCGAGATTGCGCTTCACTTCCTTTGAGGGGCGGTAAGCCCAATTCAGCAGCCGGGGCGGGACTTCTGCGTCGGGCGCAGGAAGTCCCGGCCCCAGCAGGTTACCGCTCCCAATTGGGATGCAGGGCAACTTCACCCCCTAAATGACTAAAGGGATTGTAGCAGAATCTGCTGTTGACATTTACAGCTCCTCTCGACCCATCTTTTGTTTCTTTACTTGTCCCATTACCAACCACTTTTGCCCTGCAATATCAAGCCTTTAGTCATTTAATCTTTCCTGCCTTGGGCTCTATCACACACCTTCACTTTTGTTCTATCCTCCCCTCCCCACCTTTCCCTGCCTCTGTACTTGCTCAACACCAACATTTTCCAGTTCTGATGAAAGACCTGAAATATTAATGTTTCTCTCCCCACAGATGCTGCCTGACCTGTTGTGTATTTCCAGCATTTTCTGTTTATATTTCAGATTTCCAGCATCCGCAGTATTTTCGACAAATGAGGGAGTCGTGGTTCCTCTTTCACAACAACTTCACAGCTTGGTGAAAGTTGACCATTGTGTGAAGGCAAAGTTGACTATATTTGGGGATTTTATTCATGACCACAAAAGTACCATGGCCAGAGTCTAACTGGAATGCTTTGGTTAGGTAGAGGTCATAGAAGTGAGATTTTATTCATCCTTGCTATTTGATGTTTTATCAGGGAATGACAAGAATACTGAAGGAGATTTAGACAAGCAGCTCTCGGAAGAGGGGATTAGGACAGCGAAGCACAAGGTTGGCCTTATTAGGCAGTGCAGACTACTTTAGACACAGGCCTTTCTGGTTCAGATTTGAGCATAGCGGAGGTGCGCTGTGGCAAGTGGTGTGCTAAATGATCCTCAGTCTGTCCAGTGAAGTCTGGATAGTACAAACCAAACAGGGGTTGACTGAGGTGCAGCTGACCAACCATGCCCAAGGGCACAGAGAAAGGTGGACAGAAAGCTCTGCCGCACCTCTGTTCAGTCACAGGAGGGAACAGAGGACATTCAAGAAGCAGATCTGCAACACACCGTGTGCAGGATGAAATAGCCAAATGTGTCCTACCTACTCAAGGGGGAAATATGGGAGGTCATTTGGTACACCATTCGACTGGGGTCAGGGCGAGCCATTCATTGGGCATGGTTAGCTCATCTGGGTGGACAGGCAGAGGCAACCCACGGAGGGACCCGAGAGCAGCACGTAAGTACCATCCTAAGACAGTACTGGGTAATGGGGTTGCACATCTCTCAGGCAGTTTTCGATGCAGCCTATGGGCTTCTGGGTCCAGTAGGGTTGGTAGCCATGGTGGCACAGCTTGTGAGGAAAGTCTCATAATCCCTTGGGAGCACAGGTATTTAAGGAGGCTTCACAAGTTGGAGAAGCACTCTGGAGACCTGCAATAAAAGATTAAGGTCACACTTTACTTTGAGCTCACAGTTTTCAGTCTGACTCTTTCTCCATACATAACAACTGGCGACGAGATACAGATAGCAAACCCAAAGATGCAGAGAACAGTGGGCATCCTGGAGAAATTCTTGGAGGGAGATGATTGGGAAACTTTTGTGGAGCGATTCGACCAATACTTTGTGGCCAAAGAGCTAGATGGGGAAGAGGGCGCTGCCAAACGAAGGGCGATCCTCCTCACCGTCTGTGGGGCACCAACGTATGGCCTCATGAAGAATCTGCTCACTCCAGCGAAACCCATGGAGAAATCGTACGATGATTGCACACTGGTCCGAGAGTATTTGAACCCAAAGGAAAGCGAGCTACCGGTTCTACACCTACAAAAGGTCTGAAGGCCAGGAAGTGCGAGTTATGTTGCTGAGCTAAGACGCCTTGCAGGACACTGCAAATTTGAAGGATATTTGGAGCACATGCCCAGAGACTTTTTCGTCCTTGGCATTGGCCACGAAACCATACTTCGCAAACTTTTGATTGTAGAGACCCCAACCTTGATTAAGGCCATAGCGATAGCCCAGGCGTTCATTGCCACCAGTGACAATACGAAGCAAATCTCTTAGCACACAAGTACTGCTACAAGTACTGTGAACAAAGTGATGTTGTTTTCGAATCGTAATGTACAGGACAGGTCACACATACCTGCAGCTACACATTCGCAGATGTCTCAGAGTCCACCATCAAGGGTAATGAATACAAGGCCATTAACACCTTGTTGGCGCTGCGGGGGTGATCATCGTTTCCATTCATGCTGATTCAAAGAATACGTTTGCAATGGCTGTGGACAATGGGACACCTCCAACGAGTGTGCAGGCGAGCTGCAAAGACTGCAAACCACCACGTTGCAGAGGAGGACAGATCCAAGGAGGATCATGATGAACCAGAGCCTCAGATAGAGGAGGCAGAGGTACATGGGGTGCACACATTCACCACGAATTGTCCCCCGATAATGCTGAGTGTTGAGCTAAATGGACTCCTGGTGTCAATAGAGCTGGACACGGGCGCGAGCCAGTCCATCATGGGAAAAAGACTTTCAAAAGGTTGTAGTGTAACAAGGCTTCAAGGCCAGTCTTAACTCCAGTTCGCACGAAGCTAAGAACTTACACAAAAGAACTGATTCCTGTAATCGGCAGTGCTACCGTAAAGGTCTCCTATGATGGAGCGGTGCACAAGCTAACACTCTGGGTGGTACCGGGCTATGGTCCCACGCTGCTCGGCAGGAGCTGGCTGGGAAAGATAGGCTGGAACTGGGACGACGTCCTAGTGCTATCGCCCACTGATGACACTTCATGTGCCCAGGTCTTAAACAAATTTCCTTCGCTGTTCGAACCAGGCATCAGGAAATTCCAAGGAGCAAAAGTGCAGATCCACCTAATTCCGGGGGTGTGACCCATCCATCATAAGGCGAGAGCAGTACCGTACATGATGAGAAAAAGGGTAGAGATCGAGCTAGACCGGCTGCAAAGAGAGGGCATAATTTCCCCGATCGAATTCAACGAGTGGGCCAGTCCTATTGTCCCAGTCCTCAAGGGAGATGGCGCCGTCAGAATCTGTGGCGATTACAAAGTAACTATCAATCATTTCTCCCTGCAGGACCAATACACTACCAAAGGCCGACGACCTCTTTGCAACGCTGGCGGGAGGAAAGACGTTCACAAAGCTGGATCTGACTTCAGCCTACATGACGCAGGAACTGGAGGAATCATCGAAGGCCCTCACCTGCATCAACACGCACAAAGGTCTTTTTGTTTATAACAGATGCCCGTTTGGAATCCGATCGGCAGTGGTGATATTCCAGAGAAACATGGAAAGCTTACTGAAGTCGTTCCCGCACACCGTGGTCTTCCAGGACGACATTTTGGTCACAGGTCGGAACACAGTCGAGCATCTGCAGAACCTGGCGGAGGTTCTTAGTCGACTCAACCGCGTGGGGCTCAGGTTAAAACGATTGAAGTGCATTTTCCTGGCGCCTGAAGTGGAGTTCCTGGGAAGGAGGATTGCGGTGGATGGCATCAGGCCCACCGATTCGAAGACTGAGGCAATTGAGAACGCACCGAGGCCACAGTGATGGAGCTGAGGCCGTTTCTGGGACTCCTGAACTACTTTGGTAACTTCTTACCGGATCTCAGCACACTGTTAGAACCACTGCATGTCTTACTATGAAAAGGGGATGAATGGGTTTGGGGCAAAAGCCAAGAAAATGCCTTTGTAAAAGCGAAAAAATTGTTATGTTCAAACAAATTGCTTGTGTTATATGATCCATGTAAGCGTTTGGTACTAGCATGTGATGCGTCGTCATATGGCGTCAGGTGTGTATTGCAGCAAGCAAATGATTTTGGGAAACTGCAACCGGTTGCTTATGCATCCAGAAATCTGTCTATGGCTGAGAGGGCCTACAGCATGATTGAGAAAGAAACGTTAATGTGTGTCTATGGGGTAAAGAAAATGCATCAATACCTATTTGGGCTAAAATTCAAATTGGAAACTGACCATAAGCCTGTTTTCCGAGAGTAAAGGGATAAATACCAACGCATCGGCCCGCATCCAGAGATGGGCGCTCACGTTGTCCGCATACAACTACGCCATCCGCCACAGGCCAGGCACAGAAAACTGCACCGATGCTCTCAGTAGGCTGCCATTGCCCACCACAGGGGTGGAAATGGTGCAGCCCGCAGATCTAGCCATGGTTATGGAAAAATTTTAGAGTGAGCAATAACCCGTCACTGCCCGGCAGATCAAAACCTGGACAAGCCAGGACCCCTTGTTATCTCTAGTCAAAAGCTGTGTGCTTCACGGGAGCTGGTCCAGTGTCCCAGTGGAAATGCAGGAAGAGATAAAGCCGTTTAAGTGGTGCAAAGATGAAATATCTATACAGTCAGACTGCCTTCTGTAGGGAAAATGAGTAGTGGTCCCCAAGAAGGGCAGAGACACCTTCATCAATGACCTCCACAGTACCCACCCAGGCATCGTAATGATGTAAGCGATAGCCAGATTCCACGTGTGGTGGCCCGGTATCGATGCGGACTTAGAGTCCTGCATTCACAGATGTAATACATGCTCGCAGTTAAGTAATGTACCCTCCAAACCGTGGTCTAGGGTACACGTCGACTATGTAGGCCTGTTCTTGAATAAAATGTTCCTTGTGGTTGTAGACGCGTACTCCAGAGTGGATTGAATGTGAGATAATGTCAGCTAGCACGTCCGCTGCCATTACTGAAAGCCTGCGGCCCATGTTTGCCACTCACGGCTTACCCGATGTCCTGGTGAGCGACAACGGGCCATTTTTTACCAGTGCTGAGTTCAAAGAATTCATGACCTGTAACGGGGTCAAACATGTCACATCTGCCCCTTTTAAACCAGCATCCAATGGTCAGGCAGAGAGAGCAGTGCAAAACATCAAGCAAGGCTTGAAGAGAGTAACTGAAGGCTCACTACAGACTCATCTATCCCGAGTCCTGCTTTGCTACCGCACAAGATCACACTCACTCACTGGGATCCCACCTGTTGAACTGCTCATGAAAAGAGCACTTAAGAAAAGGTTCTTGTTAGCTCACCCTGATCTACATGAACAGGTAGAGAGCAGGCGGCTCCAACAAAGTACATACCACGATAGCACAAATGTGTCACACGAGATTGAAATCAATGATCCTGTATTTGTATTAAATTATGGACAAGGTCCCAAGTGGCTTCCTGGCACTATCATGGCCAAAAAGGGGAGCAGGGTGTTTCAGGTCAAACTTTCAAATGGACTCATTCACCGGAAACACTTGGACCAAATCAAACTCAGATTCACGGACTATCCTGAGCAACCCACCTTGGACCCTACCTTTTTTGATCCCTCAACATACACACCAGTGGCAACCGGCACCACTGTTGACCACGAAGCAGAACCCATCATCCACAGCAGCCCAGCAGGGCCCAACACACCAGGCAGCCCAGCAAGGCCAGTTGCATAGCAGCCCAGCGAGGGCCCAACAAATGATTCAACAACACCAGCTTTCACACCGAGACGATCAACCAGGGCAAGAAGGGCCCCAGATCGACTCACATTGTAAATAGTTACACTATTGACTTTGGCGGGGTGGGGGGAGTGTTATATATGTAAACTTGTATTTACTCTATACAGCCACCAGAGGGCTCATCCTTTGGAGTCCCAAGGGATCCCATAATCCCTTGGGAGCACAGGTATTTAAGGAGGCTTCACAGGTTGGAGGGGCACTCTGGAGACCTGCAATAGAAGACTAAGGTCACACTTTACTTTGAACTCAGTGTTCAGTCTGACTCTTTCTCCATACACAACACAAGGGATCTACCCTGGAAAGGGAAATACGTCGGCCTACAAATTGGATCGTGCCCGAATTGCTGCAGCATAATCTGCACACGCCTAATGAGGCTAGTCACAGGACCACGGGAAATTGGTTTACGGGTCTCATTAGCTCATTTATTCCTAGAGAGCTGCAGGCACCAGTCCCTGCCCCAGAGGCAGCTCAATGGTCGTGGGAAACATGAGGTTTGGTCGGCTTGAAAGACGACCGAGGTAGTAAGCAGTCCGGGATGGGCGGAAGGCAATTGGGAGGGGGATGGATGAGCAATGGCAGGCAGTGGCCCAATCCAAATTAATGTGGAGTTGGTAGGAGCAATCCGGCTCCTCCCAGCTCCACAATAAGGTAAGTACAAAAATTCAAACGTATAAGAACATATGAAATAAGAAATAGGAGCAGGAGTAGGCCATTTAGCCCCTAGAGTCTGCTCCAGCATTTAATAAGATCATGGCTGATCTGTCGGGAGGCAGACTCAAGCGGCCTCTTTAAGGACCAATGGTTTGGCTGCCAAGCACCTGAGAACACTGACTGTTGTGTGCACGGCACATCCTAACGAATTCTGTAAAGGGGGCCTCAAACAAGTGTGAGGTCTCCCTATTTGCGTGTGCAAAGGGGCTAACGTTTGTTTCAGGTGCGGGCCCTGGATGTCTATGCAGGAGTCTTCACCAATCTGATGGGCGGCACACCTCTGGCGCGGATTATGCACGCACACACCGCCTACTATATTAGATGCTTCGACATGCGTTTTACGCCTGTAAAATGTGCTCGGCACTAAAACATTTCTAGACCATCACGTTTTGGGATGCTGTTCAATGTTTTAATAAGGAATGACATGGATACCAAGGGGGTTAGGGATAATCAGTTCAAGAAAGAGATCTGGGCTATTCTGTATGTTCACTTTTCTGTGAAATAAGCCATTATCTCACCAAGTGTTTGCTCAGTCCATCTTCCGCACCAGGGATTACTATTGTTTACATTCATGGCTTACTCTATCATGCATGTAGATATATTGTGCAATATGAATGAGCCCCCACAAAATTAAGATGCTCAGACCGTTTACGGAATGACTGATGGCACTGAGGCCCTGAAGGTATCTACAGGAGACCTGAATTTGTAGCAATTTAACATTGTTCCTTTGTTTCTTTTATTAAGATTTTCAGATCGCAGTTCATGCAGGGTATTTATTACTATGATCTCTGCCATTTGTCAGGTCCACTTCATCAGCTATTCAGTGCTCTACCACTACAATTATTTGATTCATTCCAGCCGCATCTTCACTTAAGTGGAAATATCAAAAATGAGCATGATGTATGTAGTCAGGATCTCCTGAAATACGACAGCAAGTTCTTGTCTGGGCAGTTACTGGCAAGTGCAGGACATAATGATCTTACTTTTTGTCTTTATTTCAACCCATATTAAATATTCATCCTATGTTAGAGATTTTTATTGAAAAGGTCCACTATCTGAGGTGATGTTTATTATAAATTTTTTAGAACCTAGACATGTGAAAATATTAAAACTGCTACAAAGGATCATAGCTTCAAAGAAGTGTTATTGTCACTGTGGAATTATCATATGACCCCTCAATTGGTCTTTTCACTAATCTATCCTGTGAATCCAGTAAAGCCGTGAATGTTGACAGAGGCCAAGAAATTGGAATTGCTAGCACTGGCTGTTAAGGCACGTTTTGGTGAAAAGAATGGCCTCAATTCCAACCGTTTCTGGCGGGTCCCGTGGCAGCCACCATTTTCAGTTGGACAACATCGCTGACAATATCCGTGCTCGCTGGGGATATGTAGATTATGCAGATCATGACATCAGTGAGTGTGCAATGCTCACCTGATGCCCGATCTGTCATTTTCGCGTTTGCCGCACCACTGAGAAGAAGCGCAGAGAGAGGAGGAAAAGGGCCAGGAGGACTCTCAACAGGAGGCCGTACCCACCTTCAGAGAGCACTTCCCTTATCACCACTTCAGCAAGGAGAAGTTTACTACAACTCTGCATCTCCTGCAACCAGACCTATGGTCTCAGAGCAGGACAACCACGGCTCTCCCGATGGCCTCAATTTCTTCAACAGCAGATCCTTCCATTCCACAGCAGGAGACATAGCTCACATCTCCCAGTTCTCCGTCCATCGCTGCATCTGTGAGGTCATTGAGGCTCTCTACACCAGGAGAAGGGACTACATTGTCTTCCCTCCGAGCAGAGAGAAGCAGGAGGAGCGTGCATGTGGCCTTGCCAGGGTAGCGGGCTTCCCCATAGTGCAGGGTGCCATCAACTGCACCCATGTGGCTTTGCGGGCGCCGTATACCAATCCTGAGATCTTCTGTAACCACAAAGGCTGCCACTCACTTAATGTGCAGTTGCTGTGTGAGCAAACCCAATGCATCCTGATGGTCAATGCCCGCTATCTTGTCAGCAGTCATGATGCCTTCATCCTGTGTCAGAACATCACAGCGTCATCCTGGGCACAAAGCTGAAATGAGAGCCACCATAAAACAAACATTCCAAACAAATATAATAAATCTATAATTATTCAATTAACAGTACAATATCAACTAATCACCCTTGTGCAATCCCTTAGTGCCTGTCATTCGGATGCCCTTTCCGATAGTGCTCCTATGCAATGCTCCTCTAGTGGCTGCAGCATGGCTGATAGAAGACTGCTGAGTTTCCATGCGGGGGACTACTGATGGCCTTGCAGGAGGACCTCAAGAAGCTTAGGACTTCGAAGGCCCGACTGTAAACTGTGCCACCTTGGCATGAGCGCCAGCAGTCTGGGCTGGCTGGCTGACAGGCAGTGGCAAGTGCAATGGCTGAGTGGCAGTGGCGGGATTAGGAATGCTGTCATCCTGAGGAAGGAAAACATGTTCCTGCTCCACAGACCCACTTACACTCTCCTCCGGCAGCGCCTCAGCATTCCTAGCAAACTGTTGGAGGACAGATTGCTGGCCTGCTGCAACACCCCGTAAGCCCCTTTCGAGACTCGTAAACCCAGCCACGATAGCAGCATTCTGAGCTTCCACTGCAGCTCAGCCTCTTAAAGGGAAACTGCCTTCTCAAAGGAAAAAAATAAAATTATGTAAAAATAGGCAGTTTTTAAGCCCTTACAGTTCAAGTGCCTTATAAAAAAAAAACATGAACAAGAATTCCCAAATAGGAATCTTCAGCTTTTAAAGCTGAGTTGCCATCCGCACCTAAAAAGTGCGAAAAGTGCTTCAGCACTAACATATGTGACTCAGCAAGCGAGGGAAGGGCCACCCAGAGTTTTGCACACAGCAGTCCAGCTTTGCGCAGGGGTTCAACACTACCTGTGTCCTCTACCCACAGGGGCCAGGAGGCCCTCCAGAAAAAACGATGTGTGACCAGGTCACCGAGGTCGTCATTGCCAGCAGTGTCTCCCCCAGGACCTGGCTCCAGTACCCAAAGAAGCTTCATAACCTCAGACCAGTGGTCAAGGTCAGTGAATGCATCTTCAAAAGGCGTCTCCTACCAACTGCACCTCTAGCCTCTCACTCTTCTCAATCCATGATGCCCCCGCCACCACCCCCCCACCCACAATCACTCACCTACCAACAATCTGTACCAAACACGAGGCACAGTTCCCATTCCTAGCTTCACCTCACCCCCTTGGAGGAGATGGTGCTGGCCATCCTTGGCAGGGGTAAAGCTGAGTCTTTGGCCAGCGGTGGGGCTGAAAGGATACAAGATGCTTGTGTACTCTTATGTAATCCTCCTTCTTGCATGCATCTCTTGCTTTCCCGCCCTCCCCTTACCACAACTCCACCCTTGTGTCTTCCTCATTTCGCACACACAAGAAATGCAGCCTGCCCAACCAATGGGTGACCAAGAAGAAGAAGAAACACTGTCACTCAATTTCACACTCCCAGCCACGAGCTCCTCAAGATCGACCAGCAAGGCCATTTGCAGTGACCCCCATCAGCCTTCCACCAGCCATGCTGCTGCCACTGGGGTAGCATCAGTAGGATAGGCAAAGGCACACATAAAACAGTCACTAAAGGAATGCATAAGGGTGATGAGTTGATTTCTTGATGTCATATTGGATGGCTAGATGTATGAAGTTGGATTGGAAAGTTTGCTTTGTGGTGGCTTTTATTTCAGCATCGTGGCCAAGAGGACACGGTGATGGTCAGTAGCAGAGAGAAGGTAAGGTGTGGGACCAATGTTGAAAGAGGAATTGGGGTTGTGGTCACTGGTACCGTAGGCGGATGATTCAATCCCGGATATCCTGACCAGAAAGGGGCTGTCTGGGTTGCATCCTTTCTTCTTCCTCTTTCGCTTCTGCGGCTTCCTCTGCCCTCTGCGAGCAGATGCTGTAGTTCTGAAATGAAAGCAGAAAATGCTGGGAATACTCAGCAAGTCAGGCAGCATTTCGAGCCGAGACATGTACTCTGTTTCTTTTTCCATAGATTCTGCCAGACCTGCTGAGTATTGCCAGCATTTTCTGTCTTCTCAGAAGAGTTCTTTATCATCCAAAGTCTTGCAAGCATTCAGCAGCACTCCCTACACTCCTTGCACACCTAAAAAAACTTTTAACATGTATTGCACCAAGCCACTCCTTCAATAAAATAAAAAAAGTCCAAAAGCTTAAATACAAACTTACCTGAAAGATGTATGTGCCTCTTTAAGAAGTGCTGACAGCGTCTCTGTCAGCCTGCTGCATGCTCGCTTTTCAGAGTGAGCTTAGGACCCAGCTAAGGTCAAACTCAGTGCTAAGGTCAAAGTTTGCAGAGTGTAACGTTAAGTCACGCTCTCCATATTTGCATCTCCAAGGCCAGCGCTGTTATTCGCAGCGCTAAGGCCCTCACCAAAATGGCAGCTGCGAGTCCTGAGCCAGAGAAGGGCATTAGAATGACGGCTGCCATTTTTCACCAGTATCGCAGTGCTAACTTGTAGCAATAAGTAGGACATTTCTGGGCCACGGTGTCTAATTCGGCTTGGCCACCTCCCATCTTCTGCTGCTTGTGGCAGTTGTGAGCTGCAAGAGAAAGGGACGTGTGTCAGTGAGTGTGGTGTAATGTGTTTGGGTGTTGTGCTTGCCACAGTTGAATAGCAGTCAGTGTGTGCAAGGTGTGAGATGTGGATGTAAGTATTGCAGCAGTGGTAAGGTTGTGAGAGTGAAGCGAAGCTCTGATTGTGAGGTCTGAGTTGTGATAGGTAGAGATTGTTGGTAGGTGAGGGGGTGCGATGGTGAGATATGGCACTTGCCGAAGCCTTCACTCACCTTGACCTGCCATGTCATGTCATTATAGTCATGTCCGCAGTACAACACTGTTGGCCATGACATACACCGCTATCTCTTCTGCAATTCTGCTTTGACGGCTTCCTGCCACCCTGTGGGAACAGGGCAGCCTGCCTTCTCTCCACTGCCACTAACAATGCCTCGTGAGTCACATCCCTGAACCTCTGGCTCATTCTCTGTGCTGCTGAGCCATGTCTTCAAACTAGGCTGCACAGAGGAGGGTGGGAGGGGTCAGGTGGGGGTTGGTGCCGGCCTGCGGAGGATTGGAGGGGGTTGTTGAATGATCGCCGACATCAAGGGTGTGGGGGCAGGGGGTGCTGTGGAGAGATGTTCAATGACAGCGTGGGATTGGGGTGGGGGGAAGATCACTGACATCGCGGGATCGGGTCGGGGGGGAGATCAGCGATATCAAGGGATCGGGGGAGTGAGGGGAGGGGGGTGGAGAGAGCATCGGCGACATCGTGGGATTGAGGGGGGGGAGGGAGGGCGCAGAGTGCCGATATCGAGGGATCAGGCGTGGGGGAGGGGGGCTGCGAGTGGAAATCGCTGACATCATGCGACGGGGATGGGGCAGATCGGCAGCATCGAGGGATCAGGGTTCGGGGGAGGGTGTAGAGAGAAGATTGCCGACATTGTCGGACCGGGGTGGGGAGTCAAGGCGGAGCATGAAGATCTCCGACATCGTGGGATCGGGAGTGAGGGGAGATCACTTCGGGGCTGGCAACCACCAGAGTGTGGCTGGCCTTACGATCATTGATGTGGCCAGGGATCGTGGCCAGCCTGAGGCTAATACAGCGGGGAGGGGGGGGCGGCGCGGAGGAAGATCGGGGCCAGGCTCCGGAGGATCGGGGCTGGCCTGAAGATCATCAGTAGGGGGTGGGAGTGAAGCTCACATCGGTGTCAGCTAGCAGAGGATCGTGCTGGCTTGATGCAGATGTGAGGGGGGAGGATAATCAGGGCCGACATCAAAGATGTGGGGGCAGGGGGGGGGGGGCTGTGGAGAGAAGTTCAATGACAGTGTGGGACCGGTGTGGGGGGAAGATCACTGACATCGAGGGATCGGGTAGGGGGGAGATCAGCGATATCAAGGGATCAGGGAAGTGAGGGGAAGGGGGTGGGGAGAGGATCGGCGACATCGTGGGATCGAGGCCAGTCTCAGGCTGATCGTGGGGGTTTGTGGGGGGGAGGGGTGTGGGGTGTCGGAAAGGCGAGGGAGTTTCCGATCGTGGGGAGTGAGTTAGTCAGGGACCCTGGAACCAGTAACGGCACTCACCTCCTGGATGTAGCAGTCTCCGCTGTGCTGTAACTGCCGGGTTTTACGAGTGTGTAAAACCTGTCCACATGCAGTTAAAAACAAAATGGAAGCTAGTTGTAACATTTAAATTGATGTCCCGCCTCTTTGTAAAGGTTGGCTGCCCGCCCTGTCCTGCTTCTTGTCCCGGTTCCGTTAAAACCGAAAGTGGGTGGATTGGAGGTGGGTTCAGGTCGAAAATCTGATTTTTAACAATTTAACTACCCTCATGCTTCAAACCCATCCTTTTTTAATGTTAAAATTACCCCCTATATGTTACTGCCAATGTTCAAACCTGATCATTTGCAGATGACATTGCAGAAAAAGCTACTGTGATGACTAGTGTAATATATGCACCTATGAGTATGCTCACAGGTTTGTAGAGCTGTTGATACAGAAGAAGCTGGTGGACTTCTTCTGGAACAACAGGAAGCACTGGGTCTCTGCCGCGGTTCTGAGTCTCCTGCTTAGGGAGGGCGGTCAGGCGTTGGTGTGCATCAGCACCCAGCATGCAACTTTCCGTCTTCAGACCCTGCAGAGATACTTCTACGTTGAGCCCCCTCCTAGATGGTGTGCGCTGGTGACGTATTTCTTCCGCCAGCAGTACTGCCTCAATTACGACACGCAGCTCCTGTTTGTGAGCTTGGGGGACGTTAGGAGCGCCATGCGGGGGCTGCCTGTCTTTTACCAGGAACTCATCAGGGTCTGGAACAGAGTCGCCACCAAGCGCAGCGCTCCCCCGTCTGGAGGGGTGGCTGCCCTGCAGGAGCCGCTGCTCAGGAATCCGTACCGCCACGACCGCGGTTTTAGGTGGCAGGTGGACCAGAGGGCTGTGGCTGGCGAGGTGACCTGGGTCAGGGACCTGCTCAATGGCGGAGGAGCGGGCTGGATGTCGCCAAGCCCCAAAACCTCCCTCGGGAGCCGGCGCCTCACAACTTGAGCCTCCTTGGGGAAATCCCCTCCGTGCCTTTCAGTTCTACTCAGAGGGGATTTCTGTACTGCACTTGCACACTTTCCACGTTGCCAACCCCATCTGTCGTCCGGACACGCCATGGCGCACCATCTTGCCATCCGGAGGAGGCGGGCGTCCCCAATGGAGTGCACTCTACGTGGGGACTTGGCCTGGAGGGTGGTGCACGGAGCAGTCCCGTGCAATAAATGTTTAAGTCGGTTCACGGGCTCCCAGGCCATCTGCAATTTCTGTGGTCTGGAGGAGTCCGTGTTCCATGTTTTTATGGAATGTGCGAGGTTGCAGTCTATATTCCAATATCTGAAGGGGCTGCTCCTCAAATTCTGGCTGCACTTCAGTCCCACACTCCTGATCTTTGGGCACCCTGTGCGGAGGGGAGCAGGCAGATCCGAGGGCCTCCTCGTAGGACTGTCCCTGGTCACGGCCAAGGGGGCCATCAGCCGGTCCAGGCAGCGGGCGGTCGAGGGGGTCGTTCAGCCCGACTGTGTGCCTCTCTTCCACGTTTACATCTGAGCCAAGGTGCCCACTGGTACGTTCACAGCCTTCCGCGAGAGGTAGGCGCCGGAGGGACTGGAGTGCATCATCACCCCCGGCAAACAAATTTTGATTTGATTTAATGTCCAAAATTTAATTTGTTTATTGTGTCGGTTTTAGCCAGTGGCCACTTGTATAATTTGTGTTCTTAGTGCCCCCCACCAGAAAAAAAATCAAGAAAAAAACAAGGGGGCCCTTGAAAAGTTTTTGGAGTGTGCCCCCACCCTCTTTAGTCAGGGGGCACATGATTACTAGTTTGCAACAAAATAGTTGTAGAGCTGTTGAGTGTCCCTGGAGATGGAGCACGCAGTGCCCACCAGTACGCTCGCAGCCTTCAGCGAGAGGTGGGCGCCAGAGTGATTGGAGTGCATCATCACCCCCGGCAACCAAATTTTAATTTGATTTAAGTTTACTAGCAAAAGTTTAATTTGTTTAATGTGTCAGTTTTAGTGCCTCCTCTTTAATCAGGGGGCACTTGTATTAATGTTTGTAACAAAATAGTTGTAGAGCTGTTGAGTTGCAAGTGGCTTAGCCAGTTACGTGATGTTCACAAGACTCAATAAAACCCCAGCCAGTTGGGTTCAGGGGATCCACGATGAGGCAGCTGGTTGTGAGCCTGGTGGATGAACTGGTTATGTGTAGCGTGATTGTTAAACCTTTGCTAGTAAACCAACTGGTTCTTAATAGCAATGTGTTGCTATGAATTCCTAAGCAAAGAACCCTTAAAGCAAATACATTACAACTAAGTTCTTTGAATTTTCTAGAATAATATAACTTCCATCCATTAAACACAAAGGTAATTGGATGGACCCATCAAAATGGAGGCATAGGTGAAAGGATGAAGGGTAGATGGTGCAATGCCTCCGAAAGTATCATCCATTCAATTCACAGCATTTTTTTATTTTCTCTCAGGATGTGGACAAAGCTGACAAGACTGCAGTTATTACCCTGAGAAGGTGATGGTGGGTCTTCTCCTTGAACCACTGTAGTCCTTGTGGTGATAGTGCTCCCACAGTGGTGTTAGTTTGGGAATTTCCGTTCTCAGGTATATTTAATCATACCAGTTTTTTTTTTGTTCCCCCTGAAATGGTCTTCTCCTACTTCATAGATTTGAAAAGTCAGTGACATGATTACCCATCATAGTTAAACATCATTTCATGGCACTGTACTTTATTAAAAATACCATTTGTAGAAGATTCACAATTTAGAAGGTGTTTGCATAGTATATAAAACTCCCCTTGATTAACTTCCTGTCAAATTTGGCTTTGTTATTATAATAATAGGCTGTCAGAAGAATATCATTGAATCTTATCCAGTTAAATTCACTTATCTGCTGAATTCAGACTTGTACAATAAGCTATTCCTTACAGATTTTCAGGCTTCAATGAAAGGCCCTAATTGTGCTATGTATTTTAAAATCATATTGTATGATCTACAGGAAATTACTTTCTTGTAAACCTACAATAATGATGTTATCAAAGGAGTGTAATACCATCCTAAGCACGTCTGAGTAATGAAACATTAATGGACTGGATTTTCGGCTTGTTGCTGCTTCTGTTTTCACCCCGAAGGGGTGGCAATGGCGGCGGTAAGCTCTCCTGGGCAGGTGGCCAGCTTCCAACGCCCCCCCCCCAGGGTTTTCGGGGCCGGTTTCAGCGGGACGCTGAGCATTACCTCCCAGTGTGCAATGCCCCTGGTTGTGACACCAGATCAATTTTGCCTCCTGCCCGACTCGTAGCGCTGTGTAGAGCGCCGTGCTGGGAATGCCTGTGAAAATGGGCGGTCTTGTTTTTATTTGTGATTTATGTAGTGGTGGCGTGAGGTATTTTTTGGGAATGTTTTTGATGATTTCTTTTCAGTTTTTTTTTCTCCCCAGGCCTCTCTTTGCGCACTCCGAAGCTGGCTCTTTAGCTCGGGATTTTCCCAAGATAAGCTGGCCTAGTGCCCTAAGAGAGGTGTGCAACGCCTCCCTTAGTGTACTACCTCACACTCAGAGCCCAGCTGCCCAATTTTGTTGACTGAGGCGCAAACTTTTTCGAGGCGGTATCAGGACTGCTCCACCGCCATTAACGCCCCCAAATCTTAGAGGCCGAAAATCGAGCCCTCTGGGCTGGAAATTGCGTAGTGCCCCATTCGGGTGGTACACAATTGATTCCGATGGGAACTTCCAGTTTAGCACTGCAAGAAGGAAGTGGAGCGTTAAATCAAGCGCTACCTCTTCCCTTAGAGACAATGTTCCGTGCAGCGCTGAATGTATTACAGGCTCCTACCCCCACTTAAAGGGAATAGCTAATGCTACGATTATTGAAGCCTAAGGCTGTGTATGTTCGCCGACGACATCTGCGATACGCGCAGAGCTGTCCCAAGCACTCTAAGAGAGTGCGGGGCTGAACAATCGCGGGCTGGAAAAAAATCAAAATACAGCACACTGGGAACATTATTAAATATTGGTCTACCTGACCACTACTGCCTTTAATTAGCGCTCCCCAAGTGACCAGCCAAGGTGACAACAGCTCTTGCAGCTGTCGTTGTTGAAGTCTGGCGATGCTGCAGGGGGAAGTGAATTTTACATCCGAGGTGATCACGAGCCGCTGCGGATGACGTCAGTGATGGGGCGCAGGATATCGAGGCGGTAAGTTTTTAGCACCAGCGCAAACCTACCAAGGAAGTTCGCGGGCGTCACTAATTTTGCTGCACCCGGTCGGTAAGATCTTAATGCCTTGTTACTGCCCCCTGGAGGTGCTAATGGAAGGCTCAAAGGAAGCCAATTTCTCACCCTTAGCTTTTATCATAAAGTTCAAAAGCAAATTAACTGTTGCGAGAAATTATTATATTTTACAGTAAAATAGTGAAAACATATTAAATATTTGTTCTAGTCTGTGAAACCATGATATTAAAGCAGGTCAGTATCAATAATTTTCCTGACAATTAACTCTCTGCTCTGATGTTGAAAGTTTTTTTGCTTTTCTTGCTTATCAGAGAGAGGAATGTCTATGTTCTTGAAAGACATTGGCCCATTTTATCTCTGCAGATCCAGCAGGAATGCACAGATGAGTGGTTAAAATCATGAAAAATCAGCTAAAATCTGCTGGGAATCCGCCACTTTAACTGCAGCACTCATGTGTGATCTCACCCTCCGGTGGAATGAGAATGAGAGTTGGTGAACTGTGACCCTGTGCTGGGTGGTGAAGGAAGTGATGGAAGGAAGGGAATAGCTGAGAGTGCTGGGCGCGGGGGCAAGTATTGTTGCCATGTGTTTTAAAGAGAGAGGGATAAATGAAGAGCTGTAATCACCCTTGCCACTCTAGTGATGACATCTGGGGATGACATTTCTGAACCCGATGACCTCTGTAATCTCTTTCCATGCCGAATGGACAGGGGGCCAAAAATTCGGTATTGCGAGGCAGGGGTTCCTGCGTCAGGCACAGAAGTCCTATTCCACGAGCTATATTAAGCTTACCGCCCCTGACAGGAACTGCAGTCCAAAATCTCACTGCAGTTCCTGTCGGGGGGAGGGGGCAGCGGCATGGGGTGGGGGGGGGGAATGACAGGGGCGCAAAGGGACGTTAGGGCCCTCCCCTTCCATTAAAGGGGAGGGCCAAGCTGCTGACTCTGCAGGAGAGAAACATGGCCATCGATGGGCCATCAGGGAGCGGGGTGCCGTGGCACACAAGTGGAGTACTGGGCTGTAAGATCGCAGCACGGACCCTGCGATCTACAATTAAGATCATCATCATCATAGGCGGTCCCTCGTATTGAGGATGACTTGCTTCCACGCCAAAAAGGGATGAGTTCACAGGTGTTTCAATGAAGGACCTAATATTCCAGGTCCTGAACTACATGTTGAAGGGTGGATTTTTTTAACGTGGGGTGACTGTTGCACACCAACCACCACACGGGCTTGACAGAGCTAGGTCTTGGTCCAGTGGCAATGATTAACCAAGATGACTGGAGACCAGCTCTGCTGCACGGACCTAGTGCGCACACATATCGCAGTGTGGGCTGACCTGTGCTGCCCTGGGCCCTTGCCTCTCCTGGGCCCCGATCACGTCGCTCCACGATCACTCGCCGCTCCTGTGCCCCAACCGCGCCGCTCCTGCTGTACCTGCCCACGGTGGGGAGAGGCTGACCAGAGGCTGTGGTATCTCAACACTGGGAGAGGAAAATTGAAAGGGTGCATCACACCCAAGAGGATCATTGGTACTTCTCAGCAGCTGACTACAAGCAGTTAACTGTGACCTGGGAGAGGGATACACATCCATCTTATCAGGTGCAGAGTTGTCTGGTCACCAGGACAAAACTGCTAAAATTATTCAAAGTTGAGGACAAGGCTTAATCAAAAGGCTCTGTGCCTCAATGCGAGGAGTATTCGGAATAAGGTGGACGAATTAACTGCGCAGATAGCAGTTAACGGGTATGATGTAATTGGTATCACGGAGACGTGGCTCCAGGGTGACCAAGGCTGGGAACTCAACATCCAGGGGTATTCAACATTTAGGAAGGTTAGACAGAAAGGAAAAGGAGACGGAGTGGCATTCCTGGTTAAAGAGGAAATTAATGCAATAGTAAGGAAGGACATTAGCTTGGATGATGTGGAATCGGTATGGGTGGAGCTACGGAATACCAAACGGCAGAAAGCGCGAGTGCGAGTTGTGTACATATCACCAAACAGTAGTAGTAAGGTTGGGGATAGCATCAAACAAGAAATTAGGGATGCATGCAATAAAGGTACAACAGCAGTTATCATGGGTGACTTTAATCTACATATTGATTGGGCTAACCAAACTGATAGCAATGCGGTGGAAGTGTATTAGGGATGGTTTTCAAGACCAATATGTCGAGTAACCAACTAGGGATCTGGCCATCCTAGACGGGGTGATGTGTAATGAGAAAGGACCAATTAGCAATCTTGTTGTGCGAGGCCCCTTGGGGAAGAGTGACCATAACATCGTAGAATTCTTGATTAAGATGGAGAATGACACAGTTAATTCAGAAACTAGGGTCCTAAACTTAAGGAAAGGTAACTTCGATGGCTTGAGGCGTGAATTGGCTAGAATAGACTGGCAAATGATACTTAAAGGGTTGACGGTGGATAGGCGATGGCAAACATTTAAAGATCACATGGATAAACTTCAGTAATTGTACATCACTGTCTGGAGTAAAAATAAAACGGGGAAGGTGGCTCAACCGTGGCTAACAAGGGAAATTAAGGATAGTGTTAAATCCACGGAAGAGGCATATAAATTGGCTAGAAAAAGCAGCAAACCTGAGGACTGGGAGAAATTTAGAATTCAGCAGAGGAGGACAAAGGGAAAATAGAGTATGAGAAGAAGCTTGCCGGGAACATAAAAACTGACTGCAAAAGCTTCTTTTGATATGTGAAGAGAAAAGAGGCAGCTCGTGCAGAGCACGGAGTGCAGCAGCATAGAGTGGCATTCATGAGTTTGGTAAGTGGGTGAGTTTTAAGGGTTATTCTCTTTAAACCATTTGGAGGCTGGAGTAACTTGTTAGTGGCAATTGCCAGTCGCTTCTAAGTAAGTAGCAGTTTAATTTAAAGGGGAAAAGTTAAATAGTTGGGAATCTTTCAGGTTTAGGCAGAGAAAAACAAGGTAACTCTCCAGTAGGAGGCAATTAGCTGCTAGTTAAAACCAGTTCTGTAAACTACTGACCAGTAGTTTAAAAAAAGGCAGCTCGTGCAGAGCACGGAGTGCAGCAGCATAGAGTGGCATTCGTGAGTTTGGTAAGTGGGTGAGTTTGGGCAAGTGGGGGTGGCAGGTGCTGTTTTGTCTTGTTTTTCCTACCAGTGCTGACACTAGAGCAGCTGATAAGGAGTGTGAGAGTAGGAGACGGAGGACCAGAGACCAGCTGCCGACAAAGATAGAGGGGTGCGAAATCAAGAGGTGACATCACAGCCAAGCTGGTAAGTGGTTGGCTGTTCGACTGGCAAGTATAGCTCTCTTTTAGACTGACTTTTAGATTGGTTTAATTGGCAGCGAACTACTAAGTAGCTGTTTGGCGTTTAAGTAAATTTTAGTAAGTAAATTAATTTAAGGGTTGAGTCATGGCAGGAGAGCTCGGCCCGTGTCATGCTCCTCCTGTGCTATGTGGTAAGTGTCCCTGACTACTATGTGTGCAGGAAGTGTGTCCAGCTGCAGCTCCTGACAGACCGCATGATGGTACTGAAGCTGCGGATGGACTCACTCTGGAGCATGCGCGATGCTGAGAATGTTGTGGATAGCACATTTAGTGAGTTGGTCACACCGCAGGTAAAGGTTAGGACAGATAGTGAATGGGTGACCAAGAGACAAGGCAAGAACAGGAAGGTAGTGCAGGAGTCCCCTGCGGTCATCTCCCTCCAAAACAGATATACCATTTTGGATAATGTTGGGAGAGATGACTTACCAGGGAAAGGCACCAGCAGCCAGGTTCATGGCACCATGGGTGCCTCTGCTGCACAGAAGGGCGGGTAAAAGAGTAGGAGAGCTATAGTGATAGGGGACACTATTGTAAGGGGAATAGATAGAAGTTTCCGCGGCCGCAACCGAGACTCCAGGATGGTATGTTGCCTCCCTGGTGCAAGGGTCAAGGATGTCTCGGAGCAGCTGCAGAGCATTCTGGAGAGGGGGGGTGAACAGCCAATTGTCGTGGTACATGTAGGTACCAACGATATAGGTAAGAAGCGGGAAGAGGTCCTGCAAGCTGAATTTAGGGAGCTAGGAGTTAAATTAAAAAGTAGGACCTCAAAGGTAGTAATCTCTGGATTGCTACCAGTGCCATGTGCTAATCAGAGTAGAGGGAGCAGGATAGTTAGAATAAATATGTGGCTTGAGCAGTGGTGCAAGAGGGAGGGATTCAAATTCCTGGGACATTGGAACCAGTTCTGGGGGAAGTGGGACCTGTACAAAAGGGACGGTTTGCACTTGGGCAGGACTGGAACTGATGTCCTGGGGGTAACATTTGCAAATGCAGTTCGGGAGTGTTTAAACTAATATGGCAGGGGGATGGGAACCTATGCAGCGAGACAGGGCGAAGTAATATGGAGTCAGAAACCGATGGTAGAAAGGTAAAAACCAATAGTGGAAGGCCGAGTAAACAAAGGCAAGAAACAAAAAGGGCCACACTATATCATAATTCTAAAAGGACAAAGGGTGTTAAAAAAACAAGCCTGAAGGCTTTGTGTCTTAATGCAAGGAGTATCCGTAATAAGGTGGATGAATTAACTGTGCCAATAGATGTTAACAGATATGATGTGATTGGGATTACAGAGACGTGGCTCCAGGATGATCAGGGCTGCGAACTTAACATCCAAGGGTATTCAACATTCAGGATGGATAGAATAAAAGGAAAAGGAGGTGGGGTAGCATTGCTGGTTAAAGAGGAGATTAATGCAATAGTTAGGAAGGACATTAGCTTGGATGATGTGGAATCTATATGGGTAGAGCTGCAGAAGACCAAAGGGCAAAAAACATTAGTGGGAGTTGTGTACAGACCTCCAAACAGTAGTCGTGATGTTGGGGAGAGCATCAAACAGGAAATTAGTGGTGCATGCAATAAAGGTGCAGCAGTTATCATGGGTGACTTTAATATGCATATAGATTGGGCTAAACAAACTGGAAGCAATACGGTGGAGGAGGATTTCCTGGAGTGCATAAGGGATGGTTTTCGAGACCAATATGTCAAGGAATCAACTAGGGGGGAGGCCATCTTAGACTGGGTGTTGTGTAATGAGAGAGGATTAATTAGCAATCTCGTTGTGCGAGGCCCCTTGGGGAAGAGTGACCATAATATGGTGGAATTCTACATTAGGATGGAGAATGAAACAGTTAATTCAGAGACCATGGTCCAGAACTTAAAGAAGGGTAACTTTGAAGGTATGAGGCGTGAATTGGCTAGGATAGATTGGCGAATGATACTTAAGGGGTTGACAGTGGATGGGCAATGGCAGACATTTAGAGACCGCATGGATGAACTACAACAATTGTACATCCCTGTCTGGCATAAAAATAAAAAAGGGAAGGTGGCTAAACCGTGGCTATCAAGGGAAATCAGGGATAGTATTAAAGCCAAGGAAGTGGCATACAAATTGACCAGAAATAGCAGTGAACCCTGGGACTGGGAGAAATTTAGAACTCAGCAGAGGAGGACAAAGGGTTTGATTAGGGCAGGAAAAATAGAGTACGAGAGGAAGCTTGCAGGGAACATTAAGACGGACTGCAAAAACTTCTATAGATATGTAAAGAGAAAAAGGTTAGTAAAGACAAACGTAGGTCCCCTGCAGTCAGAATCAGGGGAAGTCATAACGGGGAACAAAGAAATGGCAGACCAATTGAACAAGTACTTTGGTTCGGTATTCACTAAGGAGGACACAAACAACCCTCTGGATATAAAAGGGGTCAGAGGGTCTAGTAAGAAGGAGGAACTGAGGGAAATCCTTATTAGTCGGGAAATTGTGTTGGGGAAATTGATGGGATTGAAGGCCGATAAATCCCCAGGGCCTGATGGACTGCATCCCAGAGTACTTAAGGAGGTGGCCTTGGAAATAGCGGATGCATTGACAGTCATTTTCCAACATTCCATTGACTCTGGATCAGTTCCTATCGAGTGGAGGGTAGCCAATGTAACCCCACTTTTTAAAAAAGGAGGGAAAAAGAAAACAGGGAATTATTGACCGGTCAGCCTGACATCGGTAGTGGGTAAAATGATGGAATCAATTATTAAGGATGTCATAGCAGTGCATTTGGAAAGAGGTGACATGATAGGTCCAAGTCAGCATGGATTTGTGAAAGGGAAATCATGCTTGACAAATCTTCTGGAATTTTTTGAGGATGTTTCCAGTAGAGTGGACAAGGGAGAACCAGTTGATGTGGTGTATTTGGACTTTCAAAAGGCTTTCGACAAGGTCCCACACAAGAGATTAATGTGCAAAGTTAAAGCACATGGGATTGGGGGTAGTGTGCTGACATGGATTGAGAACTGGTTGTCAGACAGGAAGCAAAGAGTAGGAGTAAATGGGTACTTTTCAGAATGGCAGGCAGTGACTAGTGGGGTACCGCAAGATTCTGTGCTGGGGCCCCAGCTGCTTACATTGTACATTAATGATTTAGACGAGGGGATTAAATGTAGTATCTTCAAATTTGCGGATGACACTAAGTTGAGTGGCAGTGTGAGCTGCGAGGAGGATGCAATGAGGCTGCAGAGTGACTTGGATAGGTTAGGTGAGTGGGTAAATGCATGGCAGATAAAGTATAATGTAGATAAATGTGAGGTTATCCACTTTGGTGGTAAAAACAGAGAGACAGACTATTATCTGAATGGTGACAGATTAGGAAACGGGGAGGTGCAACGAGACCTGGGTGTCATGGTACATCAGTCATTGAAGGTTGGCATGCAGGTACAGCAGGCGGTTAAGAAAGCAAATGGCATGTTGGCCTTCATAGCGAGGGGATTTGAGTACAGGGGCAGGGAGGTGTTACTACAGTTGTACAGGGCCTTGGTGAGGCCACAACTGGAGTATTGTGTACAGTTTTGGTCTACTAACTTGAGGAAGGACATTCTTGCTATTGAGGGAGTGCAGCGAAGGTTCACCAGACTGATTCCCGGGATGGCGGGTCTGACATATCAAGAAAGACTGGATCAACTGGGCTCGTATTCACTGGAGTTCAGAAGAATGAGCGGGGATCTCATAGAAACGTTTAAAATTCTGACAGATTTAGACAGGCTAGATGCAGGAAGAATGTTCCCAATGTTGAGGAAGTCCAGAACCAGGGGTCACAGTCTAAGGATAAGGGGTAAGCCATTTAGGACCGAGATGAGGAGAAACTTATTCACCCAGGGAGTGGTTAACCTGTGGAATTCTCTACCACAGGAAGTTGTTGAGGCCAATTCACTAAATATATTCAAAAAGGAGTTAGATGTAGTTCTTACTACTAGAGGGATCAAGGGGTATGGCGAGAAAGCAGGAATGGAGTACTGAAGTTGCATGTTCAGCCATGAACTCATTGAATGGTGGTGCAGGCTCGAAGGGCCAAATGGCCTACTCCTGCACCTATTTTCTATGTTTCTATGTTTCCAGTGAAGATAAACGTACGTCCCTTGCAGTCGGATTCAGGTGAATTTATAATGGGGAACAAAGAAATGGCAGACCAATTAAATAAATACTTTGGTTCTGTCTTCACGAAGGAAGACACAAATAACCTTCCGGAATTACTACGGGATCGAGGGTCTAGTGAAAAGTAGGAACTGAAGGAAATCCTTATTAGGCGGGAAATTGTGTTCGGGAAATTGATCGGATTGAAGGCCGATAAATCCCCGGGGCCCGATCGTCTGCATCCCAGAGTACTTAAGGAAGTGGCCCTAGAAATAGTGGATGCATTGGTGATCATTTTCCAACAGTCTATCGACTCTGGATCAGTTCCTATGGACTGGAGGGTAGCTAATGTAACACCACTTTTTAAAAAGGGAGGGAGAGAGAAAGCGGGTAATTATAGACCAGTTAGCCTGACATCAATCGTGGGGAAAATGTTGGAATCAATTATTAAGGATGAAATAGCAGTGCATTTGGAAAGCAGTGACAGGATCAGTCCAAGTCAGCATGGATTTATGAAGGGGAAATCATGCTTGACAAATCTTCTGGAATTTTTTGACGATGTAGCTAGTAGAGTGGGTGAGGGAGAACCAGTGGATGTGGTGTATTTGGACTTTCAAAAGGCTTTTGACAAGGTCCCACACAAGAGATTGGTGTGCAAAATGAAATCACATGGTATTGGAGGTAATATACTGACGTGGATAGAGAACTGGTTGGCAGACAGGAAGCAGAGAGTCGGGATAAACGGGTGCTTTTCAGAATGGCAGGCAGTGACTAGTGGAGTGCAGTAGGGCTCTGTGCTGGGACCCCAGCTCTTTACAATATACATCAGATGAAGGAATAGAGTGTAATATCTCCAAGTTTGCAGATGACACTAAACTGGGTGGTGGTGTGAGCTGTGAAGGGGACGCTAAGTGGCTGCAGGGTGACTTGGGCAGGTTAGGCGAGTGGGCAAGTGCATGGCAGATGCAGTATAATGTGGATAAATGTGAGGTTATCCACTTTGGGGGCAAAAACGCGAAGACAGAATATTATCTGAATGGCGGCAGATTAGGAAAAGGGAAGATGCAACGAGACCTGGGTGTCATGGTTCATCAGTCATTGAAAGTTGGCATACAGGTACAGCAGGCAGTGAAGAAGGCAAATGGTATGTTGGCCTTCAAAGCCAGGGGATTTTCCTAATCTGCCGCCATTCAGATAATATTCTGTCTTCGCGTTTTTGAGTATCGGAGCAGGCCTCACCTGGAATATTGTGTTCAGTTTTGGTCTCCTAATCTGAGGAAGGACGTTCTTGCTATTGAGGGAGTGCAGCGAAGGTTCACCAGACTGATTCCCGGGATGGCAGTACTGACATATGAGGAGAGACTGAATCAACTGGGCCTTTATACATTGGAGTTTAGAAGGATGAGTGGAGATCTCATAGAAACATATAAGATTCTGACGGGACTGGACAAGTTAGATGCGGGATGAATGTTCCAGATGTTGGGGAAGTCCAGAACCAGGGGACATAGTCTAAGGATAAGGGGTAAGCCATTTAGGACTGAGATGAGGAGAAACTTCTTCACTCAGAGAGTTATTAACATGTGGAATTCCCTGCCGCAGAGAGTTGTTGATGCCAGTTCATTGGATATATTCAAGAGGGAGTTAGATATGGCCCTTACAGCTAAGGAGATCAAGGGGTATGGAGAGAAAGCAGGAAAGGGGTACTGAGGTGAATGATCAGCCATGATCTTATTGAATGGTGGTGCAGGCTCGAAGGGCTGAATGGCATACTCCTGCACCTATTTTCTATGTATCTATGTTTCTAGAAACATTGCATTCGATTTCCAACTCAGTTTTCTCCCGTCAGATCAAACCTGTTGAAAACAATTGAATTATGCATCATTTGTAATTCTCAGGTAAATAACTTAAATCATTGTTACTGAATTTACTTTGAAGACAGCCCAAGATGGCCAAGAGTTTGGATTAGAGATGGATAAAACAACAATCAAGACAGGGTTCTTCACTATCCAGCTACCCCGACTGCTCTATCCAGCTACCCCGACTGCTCTATCCAGCTACCCCTACTTGAAGGATCTATCCAAAAATCTCCCCTTAACCATCTCTGTTCAAAGGAGAACAATCCCAGTGTCTCTCGTCTCTTCACATAACTAATAAGTCCAAATCCAGTGTACCATAGTAGTAAATCTTCTCCGCATCCTCTCCAAGGCCTTGAAATCCTTCCTAAAGTGTGGTGCCCAGAATTGGATTCTACTCCAGCTGAGGCCTAACCAGTGATTTTTAAAGGTGCTGCATAACTTCCTTGCTTTTGCCTCTGTCCCTCTACTAATAAAGCCCAGGTCTTGTGTGCATTTTTTTAAATCAAGTTATTTGCCACCATCACATCTTTGAAACAGTTTAAAAAAATGTTTCTCTCGTTTCGATCATGGTGCTTCATTAACCTTTGTTCCCTCACTGGTCAAGGATACAGCCGACAGACCCTATCCCATTTGTTTGTTGGTGGTTGTCCTGTGTATGCAAGGGTGATTTTATTTCCCCAGTGTGAAGCAATTAGAAAGCAATACAGTTGGCTTTGTGAAATCACAGGAGCAAATTCACAATCTGTCACTCAGGTGTGCAGTGCTGTGGCTTTAGTATACTACATTGTCTCGCTGCCCAAACTTTGTTGTCTTGCCTCAAGGTTCATGCCTCGATTGAAGGTATAGTACTGACTTGGTCTGGGTGTCGGGAGCCCATTGTTGCCTTGTCCAAGTGGCTATTTTTCATGTTAACTGAGAGTGAGTGTTGTCGACTGTTTATCTCTGGAGAGAATTGCAGCTGAATGCAGTCCAGCCCTCAACTCCAGATTTGATTTGACAATTAAGAAGGCCGCGACTGGTAAATTGGCATATTTTTTCTCACTGCCGCACCTCCCTTTTAATTTTTGCCCCGCGAGCGGCCTACAGCCCAGTATGCGCCCCGCAGCGTCGTGGGGCTCTACCGAATTTCTGCTCCGGGGCGAAAACGGTTCGCTGCTCACGGTGAAGACATTGCCATCGCCAGCGCAGCGGCCCAGGGCGCTACCGGTAGGAGTCGGATGCTACCGGTTAGTGCCACCACTAAACTCCCGCGGAATTTTGTGGGAGTTGGAAGTGGCGCCATGCCCGGGCGACAAGTTGTTTGTTCCCCAGTATAACCCTCAAACGATCTGAATTTTCCCCCAGAGCATTTGGCACCCTCTTGGCACTGCTGGGGAACAGTGCCAAGAGGGTGCCAAATGCTCTGGGGGAAAATTCCAGAGCAGTTGCCTCCTTGCCCTCACCTCTTCCAGAAGCACCTCCAGGAAGGCTTCTGAGAACCTTTGCACCTGCCTCCTACTCATTTCTCAGAAGATTCTTCTTCCACCACCTTACAAATGAAACGGGCCACAACTGAATTCAACCCCACCTTAAGAGGTGTATTCCCACTTTAATTAGATTCCTGGCTGACGGTTGTCAATTGCGCCCTAGATAGGGATGGATTACCCTTCAGGTCAGTCAATTCATTAGGAAACCTGTCAGTCATATTATAATCAGGCCCTGGACTGTACAGAGAAACGGCAAGTGAGGTTTGAAACTACCTCGCTACTAATCTGCCTAAAAACCGCCCTGAGTTAAACAAGGCCACAGTGTTAGCATCAAACATTCTTGTGATAACTAATATCAGATGTACTGCCTCAATAATGTGCCTCAACTCAAAAAAACCTATTGCACTATTGGGATATTTTTATCTCTCAAACTAGCCATCCTGTGGCCTCCCTGAAACTGACAATTTAATGTGAATTAGTGTTGACGTATGGTCAATTTAGGCAATAAATCTGCTCATTGGGAGCCGGGTTGAAATTGATCAAACTGATTTCATATTAGGACCTTTACAGCCACAGATCGAGGAGAATTTTTTGCCATAATTCTAGATTACATTTATACTCATGTCCCTGAGGTGAAAAGATAATATTGTAACCCACTGTTGTATATGAATTTTGTACCACTCATTGACCTTATTAGTATAACCAACACTTATTGCTTACATGATCAGGTTCAGTAATGATATACAATGAAATGTGATAACTTACTGTTATCTATCAGCTATTTATACTGCTCATGGGAAGGACAAAGACCATTGGTTAATTTTTTTGTTTTCTAGGCCTCAACTTTCAGCATATATCCGCCCATTTACTGCCCAGTTAGCTCTCATATAACTGCTGAGATTCTGTTTACCGCCCATATTTGATTATAAATGGGAACTAACGCCCGATTATCGCCCATTTATCGCCGGCGGAACGTTTGGCATACAATTAACGCCAGGAATTAGCTGAACCACCCGCCCATATTTTTTTAATAAAATCTGATGTCATCACTCATGCACTGACCAGAAGACTGTTTATAATGGAAACTAACACCCAAATACTGCCCAGATTATCGCCGAGCGCTACTTTCGGCATTTCGCCCATATACCACCAAATGATCGCCCGCCCAAAAAGACGCTCAAGAAAAGCTGCACTCCCCTGACCTTAACCCAGCGGTATGGGCCCTATTTTGTAAATCAGAGGAAGTTGATGCGAGCATTGAAGTAATTTGTGAATGATTTTAAGGGCGTTTTAAAATCTTGACAATCATCTAATCACATTGTGGTCAATTTTGAGTTTATATTGGCCTGGAAATTCCGGCTTCCCGTGTCCGTACTGAGTGTCTATGGACCCGGGAAGGCATCGCAAAAGCCGGTTTTCAGCGCACAATGCGCAGGCGCTGAAAACCGGCTTTTCCAACCTGTCAAGCTCGAGCTTGGCAGATCCAGCGCATATCGGGTGCGAGGACATTTGCAAGGGCAAGATTGCATATTTATCCATATCTTGCCCAGCAAATGTCCTCAAGATTCTTGCGCCTGATAAAAGCAGGCACATAGCCTACTTTTACTGGCGCAAGAGTTTAAAAACATACAAAAATATAATAAAAGTAAATTGAAAAAACACATATTATTTTTAAAAACCCTGCCCACTACATTACATTTATTTTTAACCATAATTTTAAAAACTCGGAAACATTTTTTTTCTCTAAGATATTTATTAATTATAATTTCAATTAATTTTAATTATGTGAGATGTGTTTTTTTATTTTTTATTACATGTATTTAGTGTCTGTTTTTTTTTTCATTAATAGCAATGAGAACTCATATATACGGAGTTCTCATTGCTGCTCATGAGAAAGCTGTTGGATACTGTATCTGATTGGCTGAGCAGTCACACGTGACTGCATCTTCTGCGTGGGAACCTCGAGGACGGGAGCGTGCTTTGCAGCGCGGGAAGAGAAGGTCTTCCCACTGGAATCACGGGCTCTTCCCGGACCACTAGATAAATTCATAGAAATGTTTCAGGTCAGAGGCAATTGCCCCTGGGAAGCTTCCTTCCAGAATTTCAGCCTCGTTATGTTTGTTGATGACAATTTAAGAACTTTAAAGACAGATTAGGGCATTTATAGTAATGGGGCCTGTCATTTCTCAGCCAGTATTGATGACTACTCACATGCTGCAGAATAGAGATGGGAGAAGGTTTATTGAAGAGCATTATGTGCCCAATCAAAGAGGTGGCAGACTGCTGAGGAGGAGGAGACCTTACACTCAACGCATTTACAGGGATAAGCGATCATACCTGGAATTGTTTGATAACATGTGCGTTAGAAGGCTGCGATTCCGAAAGGAGGTCATCAGTGAGATATGCTGGCTAATTAAGGGAGATCTGCAGCTTACCAGCACCATCAGGACTGCATTGCCCATTGAGGTAACGGTTACTGTGACACTTGCCTTCTATGCATCGGGCTCCTTTCAGGCCTCAGCTGGCGACATTTGCAGCATCTCACAGCACGCTACACATTGCTGTATTCGACAGGTGACTGAAGCCCTTTACGCTCGCAGGATGGACTTTATAAACTTCCCTATGACCAGGGAGGCACAGAGTGAGAGGGCTTTGGGGTTCTCGAGAATAGTTAACTTCCCCAAGGTGCAGGGTGTATTAGACGGTATGCACATCACCTTGCGAGCACCTTTAAAGGATGCAGAGGTTTACCGTAACCGAAAGGGATTTCACTCCCTGATGGTGCACCTCGTTGTCAGCCATAAGCAAATAATCATGGCAGTAAATGCAAATTTTCCAAGTAGCATTTATGATGCACACATCTTGCATGAGAGCACTGTCTCTGACCTGTTTAAGAGTCAGCCATAAGGTCATGGTTAGATGCTGGAGGTTAAAGGATATGACCTTGCCAGCTGGCTCATGACACCCCTGCAAAAGACCCAGACAGAAGCTGAAAAGCGCTACACCGAAAGCCATACAGCCACACACAATATTGTCGAAAAGACAATTGGAGAGCTGAAGCAGTGCTTCAGATGCCTGGACCACTCAGGAGGCAACCTACAATACCACCCTGAGCAGGTCGCTGAGTTCATTGTGCTATGCTGCAAGTTGCATAACCTAGCTATCAGGAGGAGCCAAGAATTGCCAGATGGGACTGCTGGTTCACCTCAGGGAGAGGGGAGGCGAAGGAGGAGGAGGAGGAGGATGAGGACCTTGGGGAGGACAATCAGCTTGGCAATGAACCCATGACACCCCCGCCGCACACCGCAGGAAAAGCCCCATGGTAGTTATGCAGCTGCAAGATTGTTGTATCAGCAGCTCATAAATGAACATTTTGCATGAAGTTACGTTGGTGACAGTTATAGTTGCGTTACGTTACGTTTCATCCTTGCCTGGCCTGGCCATTGTTTGCAACCCTTGTATTGATGTTTACCCTTCTGTTATTAGAAGACACTGCACAACAATTGTAAGGTAAATAAAAATCTTTAATAATTTAACACTTACATTTTTTTTAAACAAACCATAAAAGTGAAAAAACACACACATACATTAAATAAATAATTGAATAGAAACACCCATCTTCCCCCACCCCCAACAGTCAACACAATTTTAATAATAATAACTCCCACAACAATAATTTTTCAATAACAATTAAAATATTACAGGACACAAACACCCACCCACACACCACCCAGCACCCCCAACAGTCAACAAATTTTAAATAACAATAATAACTCCAACAACAGTAATCCCGCCAACAGTCAACAATTTAATAACCACAACAAGAATAAGGACCCCCGCCCTCCCAACCATGCAAAATATCCTACGTGCAGCTGCACTTCCCTCTGCATCTACACCCCACCCCAGTCTTAACCCCCCCCCTTTTCCACTTACGCTCCCCCTTCTGCCCACATTAACACCAAGCCGTCTTGCAGCAGGGCACCTCGAGCGCTGCTGCTGGGGGCGGGGGGGTGGGGGAGTGGGGGGGTGAGGGGATGACGGTGGCAGAGTCAAATCTTGGGAAGCTGGAGATGACATTTCGGAAGAAACATCTTCCGAGTCAGAAGCAACTGCTTCCTCCTGACTCGCATCTGTCAGCATAGGTGGTACGGCACCTTGGGGTGCAGTGCCGTATCCCTAGACCACCGTCTGCCGCATTGCATCGACGGAATCGGCCATTCTCCGCATTGCCGCAACCATCTGTGCCATGTCCTCCGAAATACATGCAGAGAGCGCAGCAATGTTACTGGTCACCCCACCTATCATCTGGAGGAGCTCTTGACCGATGTCAATGCTCGCCCTCGACAATGAGACCATGTCCAGGTTGTCATCCGCCTGTCGTTGCGCATGCCTACCTCGCCGAACCAACCTCCGCGGGGTCGGCGTAGGCGCTGGACCACTCGGTGTGCCCTGCTGCAAAACGCTTGGCCCCACCACTTCATCAGTCGATGAGGACATAGCCGCAGTTACATTAGACCCTTGAGTTGCTGACTCAACCTGTGCTGAGCAGCATTATTGAGGCTCATCATCCTCCTCCGTGGTCTCATCACCTGTAGTTAGGAGGACCTGTACTAATAGAGGTGACGCTCCAGGGGCCTCCACGTTCCTGGGATGCACCTGGGGAACTAGAAAACATAATTGGGGTTAGTAGAAGAGAAGGGGAGGCCAGGGTGACATGAGAATGCTTATGCTGCGCGGGCATATGTACAAGGAGCAACACTACTGTAATAAATATCACCGATAGACGTTACATATAATTAACATGAGAGCACAGAAGCTGCATGGCATTACAATAAAATTTCATGATCCCAGCATTAATTACATAACATTACATCATTCCTATATTATCCTCAAATGGCATTAAATTACTTTAAATTACCAATGATTTATACATTACTCATGTGGCGCATCAACGGAATCAGCACCTCCACAGGTGGCCATACGATTATGAGCACTGACATGGGCTGAGGCCCGCTCCTCCAGGTCGGTGAGAGGGTACAAATCAGCAGGCCATCCTCCAGTCCGCCTGTGCTCGGCGCGATTCTTAGATATCTTCTTCTGCAAAGGTGACAAGAGCATGGCATAAGCTAATTGCCCAGGTACTATTATGAAACACACAGATATTATAATCCACAATTAGTCATCACCCATGCGATTCATCGTTAACGTTATATGCTAGTACGGTTTGTATGCAATTGATGCATGGTTATAACATCTACGTTCAGTGAAGAAATTCAAGAAGATCATGGTTCGGAACTAATGCGTGACACCAAGATTACCCAGCTTA
This sequence comes from Pristiophorus japonicus, assembly GCF_044704955.1. Classification (NCBI taxonomy): domain Eukaryota; kingdom Metazoa; phylum Chordata; class Chondrichthyes; family Pristiophoridae; genus Pristiophorus; species Pristiophorus japonicus. Next base: position 317,187,123 of record NC_091978.1, on the reverse strand, counting down.
ATTACAATCCGGCAGCATTTCGCCCTCCTTCTCCATCCAACTTCCACCAAATCACCTCTCACCCACCTCTGCCACCTCCTCACTGACTGGATTCCTCATATTCCATTTCCATTTTGCCAAATAGTTGTTATTAGCTCGATTAGATTTTTATCACAGTCTCAAGTGAGACAACCTTCACAAGCAGGCTCAAAAGACAAAATGCGCACTCTCTCTCCCTCCCTTTGTTTTCTGAGCATGCGCAGATGATCCCTGACCTCCCGTATCATGGAAAAAGTTAATTGCCTGGAAAAAAACGTGCATGCGCAGAATGGCCATTGCTATAGACACCGGCCTTGCATGACTGAATACATCGCTATTGCCCATTTCCCATCGCTATGGCTATCGCCCAAACTAAAAAGACGAAACTAGCGGTTTTTAAAATGAGCGATATTCTGAAGATCCTGAAAAATAAAACAACCACTAAAGCCAGAAATATCGCTCATTTTTGGGCAATAGCGATAATAATGGAAAGTCTAGCCCCGAGGCTTCTCTCATTTGCATATATTGATTCAGTGTTGGCGGCTAGGACTAATTTTTTGTATTCCAGTTTGTCTCCAGAACTACATCAGTCACTGCCCAAACTGTATCTTTTAATACTTTATCACAGCATTGTCTAAATTTCTATTTCTATGATTCACTGACACTGTGAATTTAAATAGAAATTAAATTAGTCGGTAGAGTGGAACTGAAGCAAGGTATGCAATCCTGTAACCACTGATTAGTAGAAAGGATAGTTGCCAGGATTTATTAAAATGTATTTGTTATGTATATTAACTGGGTTTTACCTGCCTCCGGAGGGCGCGACTGTCGGAGTCCTAATGGTCACTGGCAGACACATGCAAGCCATGTATATAATGTTGGCAGCCATGTTGAATCCTCACTTTGAGAATAAATAAACTGGAATAAGGTCATGCCTGAACTAACTCACCGTACTTAGCCTCGTGGAGTTATTCGATAATTAACAATTGGCAACGAGTTAAAAATATGAACTTTCACCCAACCAAGTCTGTTGGAATTTTGGAGAGATTCGTGGAAGGGGAAGACTGGGAGGATTTCACTGATCACCTCGACCAGTACTTCGTAGCCAACGGATTGGAAGGATCTGATAACGCAATTAAGCACAGGGTGGTTCTCCTCTCCATTTGTGGGTCAAACATTTCTGGCCTTATTAAGAATCTACTCTCACCAACTTGACCAACGGATAAGACTTACGATGAATTGTGTACGCTGGTTTGGAACCACTTTAAACTGAAGGAAAGCATCATCATGACGAGGTATCGTTTCTATACGCACAATCGCTCCGAGGGCCAAGACATGGCAGATTTGTCGCCAACCTGAGACGTCTCGCTGGGCCGTGCAACTTCAGAGCTGTGTTGGAGGGAATGCTGCGGGACTTTTTCGTGCTTGGCATTGGCCACGAGGTCATCCTTCGAAAGCTGCTGGCTGCTGAATCTCTAGACCTGAGCAGGGCCATCACGATCGCCCAGGCATGCATGTCCACGGACGAAAACTCGAAACAGATATCATCCCAGCATCGAAACTCACCGGTAAGTACTGTGCATAAAATAATATTGTTGGTAGGCAGAGCTGCACATGGCAGGGCCTACTCATCCACATTCGTACGACCTGTAACTGCTCAAAGTCCGCCATCGGGGGTGAATCAAATTTCACCTTGTTGGCATTGTGGGGGCTATCATCGGGCCCATCAATGCTGATTTAAGCAACACGTGTGCAAAGGCTGTGCAACAATGGGGCATCTTCAGCAAATGTGTCCGCAACCGAACAAGCGTGCTGCGACACACCACGTGGCTGAGAATGATTGATCCAGCGTGGATCAAGCGGCATAGGCAACTCAACCTGAGGTACAGGATGAAGAAGTGTATGGGGTACATTCTTTTACCAAAAGTCCTCCGATAATGCTGGAAGTTAAATTAAATGGGGTTCCAGTATCCATGGAATTGGACACGGGTGCGAGTCAGACAATAATGAGCCAAAGGACTTTCAAAAAGCTGTGGGACACTAAGGTAAAAAGACCCAAACTGAGCCCAATCAATGCGAAGCTGCACCAAAGAGCTCATACCACTCATTGGGAGCGCGGCAGTAAAGGTATCGTACGATGGAGCTGTGCATGATTTATTGTTGTGGATCGTTCCATGCAATAGCCCAACGCTGTTCGGCAGGAGTTAGCTTGAGAAAATTAAATGGAACTGGAACGATATTACAGCCTTATCATTAGTGGATGATGGTTCATGTGCTCAAGTGCTGAACAAGTTTCCCTCATTGTTCGAACCAGGCATCGGCAACTTCACGGGAGCCAAAGTGCAGATCCACCTAGGCCCGGATGCAAGACACGTCCATCACAAGGCTCGGGCGGTTCCGTACATGATGAGGGAGAAGGTCGAGATCGAACTGGACAGATTTCAACAGAAAGGAATCATATCACCAGTCGAGTTCAGCGAATGGGCCAGTCCAATTGGCCCGGTGTTGAAAAGTGATGGAACGGTCAGGATCTGCAGTGACTACAAGGTAATGATCAACCTGTGATATATTCACAGAGCACAAGCACACACAGCTTCCTACATGGTAGGCAGCTCTCTTGGAAGCCTCCGGAATCTGCCTGGTTCTGCTTATTCTAAACTTTGCAGTTGCAGTACACAATACGTCCACATCCACAGTGTGGCGCTACAAACATTACAAGCTTACAGACATTACACTTCTCCCTCCTTAATGAAGAAGTTATTATAACAAACATTATACATAACTTTCATGTTTATACATAACACAGGATATAAACTTATTTTTTTTCCATATTTACAAATTTAACGTTACGACTTGTTTTCTGTTTCGAAGAGGATACCTTCGCTCTCGAACAGAACCTTCCAAACCTGGTGTCAATTTCACACTCATTCGAGGCTCATCCTGAGGAACGTTTTCCTCCACGGAATTTCCTTGATTTTCATTTGAACTCACTCTAACTTCAGGCTCTTTGTTTTCCTGACTCGGACTCAGACTTTCATTCTGATTCTCTCCTGGATTTGTTTCCAGTACATTGGATGTAGGATTTGCTACTGGTATATCAAAACTATCTGATGAGTCAGAAATAATTGAATCATTCCCACCTTCAACTCCTTCCATGTCTGTAGGTAAAATATGATCAATATGAACAAACCTAACCTGTCCATTATCAAACATCTTTACCAAATATGTGCGAGGACCACATATCTTCACCACTCTTCCTGGTAACCACTTTACCCATTTATGGTGATGGTTCTTCACTCTCACCTTCTGGTTTAATTTCACATTTCTCCCTTTTACTCTACCTCTATCATGATTCTCTTTCTGTCTTAATTGTGTCTCTTCTACGGACTATGCCAAATTTGGCTTTAACAACGAGAATCTGGTTCGTGGCTGTCGTTTGAGAAACAACTCTGCTGGTGTTCTACCAGTAGTTGTATGAGGAGTATTTCGATATGTAATCAAAAAATAGCCAATTTGTGATCCAATGACAACTGGATTTGGATCTAGCATTTGTTTTATGAGGGCACGTTTTACAATTTGTACAGTGCGCTCTGCTGCACCATTCGAAGCAGGATGGTATGGTGGAACCTTGGTATGTTTCACACCATTTTTGCTCGTGAATTGTGCAAATTCTTCTGAATGAAATTGTGGTCCATTATCCGAAACAATCTCTTCAGGGAGGCCAAATGAAGAAAATAATTTTCACAAAGTGTCCAATGTTTTACTTGTTGTTATTTTCCACATTGGAAACACCTCAACCCACTTTGAATGGCTATCAATCACAATGAACAATTGTTGTCCTTCTAACTCAGCAAAATCAATATGTAGCCTTTGCCACACCCTGGGAGGCCATTTCCATGGCTGTAATGGTACTGGTGGTGGTTGCTTGCTTACCGATTGACATGTCGTACACTGACTCATGATGTACTCTATATCTTTATCAAGACCTGGCCACCATAAATAACTGCGTGCAAAACTTTTGGTCAAGCACATTCCCAGGTGCTGGTCATGGAGGTCTCCTAATAAGTTGGACCTGAATTTATTCGGTATAACCACTCTTGCACCCCACATGATAGAATCTTTATCGACTGATAATTCATTCCTACGAATGAAGAATGGATGTGTATCTTTGTTTGTTACCTGGTTTGGCCATCCATTTACAATATAATCATACAACTTTGACATCGCTGGGTCACGTTTGGTTGCTCTACCAATCTATTCAGCTGTGACTGGCAGTTCATCAATGTATGAAAAATAAAACACTTCTTCCCTATCGGGTGTAACTTGTGATGGGGAAGGCAATCTAGACATTGCATCAGCATTACTGTGATCAGCTGATCGTCTGTATTCAATATCATATGTATATGCTGACAAAATCAAAGCCCATCTCTGCATTCGGGCTGCAGCTAATGTTGGAAATGGGGACTTTGGATGGAGGATTGCTGTTAGGGGCTTATGGTCCGTAACGATGGTAAACTTATGACCATACAAGTATTTGTGAAACTTCTTGACCCCAAAAATTAATGCCAAAGCTTCCCTTTCAATTTGCGCATAATTACTCTCACTGGCACTAAGAGTGCGTGAAGCAAAAGCAATTGGTCTCTCCTCCCCACTACGTGATACATGAGAGATCACTGCCCCAACTCCATATGGCGAGGCATCACATGCTAGCTTAATCTTCTTAGATATGTCATAGTGAACTAACATGGTGCTCTCTACCAATTTGCTTTTACACTCCTTGAATGCTGCATCGCATTCTTTTGACCACTTCCAATGGACCTGTTTTTTCAATAGTTCATCAGTGGATGTAATACTGTAGCCAAATTTGGTAGGAACTTCCCATAATAGTTCAAAAGACCCAAGAATGAAGGAAGTTCATTTTCCACATTTTTCCATGGTTGGATGCAAACCATCTTTGTCTACTCTGTACCCTAAGTACTCCACTGAGTTTTTAAATAACTCACGCTTACGAGCAGATACTCGTACTCTGTGCTTCTCTAGCCGTTTGAGGACTTCATTCAATATGTTATTATGAATTTGCCTATTTGGTGCTGAAATTAGTATGTCATCCAAATAACATACTACCCCTTCAATACCTTGCAAAATCTGGTTGTGATATATTCACAGAGCACAAGCACACACAGCTTCCGACATGGCAGGCAGCTCTCGCAGAAGCCTCCGGAATCTGCCTGGTTCTCTTTATTATTAACTCTGCAGTTGCAGTACACAATACGTCCACATCCACAGTGTGGAGCTACAAACATTACAAGCTTACAGACATTACACAACCGAGTCTCGATACAGGATCAGTACCCGTTATCTAAGGCTGATGACCTGTTTGCAACGCTAGCGGGGGGGAAGACGTTCACCAAATTGGACCTGACCTCCGCTTACATGACACAGGAGCAGGTCGAATCTTCGAAAAAACTGAAGTGCATCAACACGCACAAAGGACTGTTTATACATCACAGATGCCCTTTCGGAATTCGCTCGGCGGCAGCCATATTTCAGAGAAACATGGAGTGTTTGCTGAAGTTCGTCCCGAGAACTGCCGTGTTCCAAGATGACAACCTGATCACCAATCGCAATGCCACCGAACATCTGCACAACCTGGAAGACATTCTCCGTCCTCTGGACAGAGTGGGACTCACGCTAAAATGCTCCAAGTGCATTTTCATGGCAGCAGAAGTTGAATTCCTGGGGAGAAAGATTGCAGCAGATGACATCAGGCCTATGGACTTGAAGACAGAAGCCATCAAGAATGCACCCAGACCCCAGAGTGTGACGGAGCTGTGTTCGTTCCTGGGTCTTCTCAACTATTTCGGTAACTTTCTACCTAGTTTGAGCACATTGCTAGAGCCCTTGCACATGTTGCTGAGAAAGGCTAACTCCTGGGTTTGGGGCAAATCTCAAGACAGAGCCTTTGAGAAGGCCAGGAACCTGCTATGTTCCAATAAATTACTGGTACACTATGACCCATGTAAGCAGTTAGTGCTGGCCTGCGACGCCTCATCATATGGGGTCGGTTGTGTGCTCCAGCAAGCCAATGTATCAGGCAAACTCCAACCAGTTGCATACGCGTCCAGAAGTCTGTCTAAGGCTGAATGAGCCTATAGTATGGCAGAGAAAGAGGCTTTAGCATGCGCACATGGAGTTAGGAAAATGCACCAACACCTGTTTGGGCTTCAGTTTGAGCTTGAAACAGACCAGTAGCTGCTGATTTCATTGTTTTCTGAGAGCAAAGGTATAAACACCAATGTCTCGTCCCGCATCCAAAGATGAGCACTGACATTATCCGCTTGTGATTATGTCATCCACCACAGACCACGCACTGAAAACTGTGCTGATGTACTAAGCCGGCTAGCATTGCGCACAACCGGGGTGGAATTACCGCAGCCCACAGACTTGCTGCTGGTCATGGATGCCTTCGAGGGCAAGGGGTCATGCGTCACGGCTCACCAAATTAGGACCTGGACCAGCCAGGATCCTGTACTGTCAAGCATAAAAAGGTGTGTCCTAAATGGAAATTGGTCTGCCATTCCCAGGGAAACGCAGGATGAAATTAAGCCTTCTAGCCGCCGCAAAGATGAATTGTCTACTCAGTCTGATTGTCTGTTATGTGATAATCGTGTTGTTATGCCAAAAAAAGGCAGGAAACTTTTGTGCGAGATTTACACAGTACCCACCCAGGCATTGACATGATGAAGGCCATTGCCAGGTCTCACATTTGCTGGCCCGGCATTGACTCGGACTTGGAGTCATGCGTACATCAGTGTAACACTTGCATGCAACTGAGTAACACACCTGTGGAGGCTCCGCTGAGTCTGTGGTCATGGCCATCCAAACCCTGGTCAAGGATCCACATAGACTTTGCCGGCCCCTTTCTCGGCAAAATGTTTTTAGTGGTAGTGGACGCTTACTCCAAATGGATTGAATGCGTAATCATGTCATCCAGCATGTCCACAGCCACTATTGAAAGCCTCCGGGCCATGTTCGCCACCCATGGCCTGCCCGACGTCCTTGTCAGCGACAACGGACCGTGTTTCATCAGTTCAGAGTTGCACGAGTTATTAATCCGTAATAGCATCAAGCAAGTCAGGTCTGCCCCTTTCATAGAAACATAGAAACATAGAAAATAGGTGCAGGAGTAGGCCATTCGGCCCTTTTAGCCTGCACCGCCATTCAATGAGTTCATGGCTGAACATGCAACTTCAGTACCCCATTCCTGCTTTCTCACCATACCCCTTGATTCCCCTAGTAGTAAGGACTCCATCTAATTCCTTTTTGAATATATTTAGTGAATTGGCCTCAACAACTTTCTGTGGTAGAGAATTCCACAGGTTCACCACTCTCTGGGTGAAGAAATTCCTCCTCATCTCGGTCCTAAATGGCTTACCCCTTATCCTTAGACTGTGTCCCCTGGTTCTGGACTTCCCCAACATTGGGAACATTCTTCCTGCATCTAACCTGTCTAACCCCGTCAGAATTTTAAACGTTTCTATGAGGTCCCCGCTCATTCTTCTGAACTCCAGTGAATACAAGCCCAGTTGATCCAGTCTTTCTTGATAGGTCAGTCCCGCCATCCCGGGAATCAGTCTGGTGAACCTTTGCTGCACTCCCTCAATAGCAAGAATGTCCTTCCTCAGGTTAGGAGACCAAAACTGTACACAATACTCCAGGTGTGGCCTCACCAAGGCCCTGTACAACTGTAGCAACACCTCCCTGCCCCTGTACTCAAATCCCCTCGCTATGAAGGCCAACATGCCATTTGCTTTCTTAACCGCCTGCTGTACCTGCATGCCAACCTTCAATGACTGATGTACCATGACACCCAGGTCTCGTTGCACCTGCCCTTTTCCTAATCTGTCACCATTCAGATAATAGGTTCTCTGTTTTTACCACCAAAGTGGATAACCTCACATTTATCCACATTATACTTCATCTGCCATGCATTTGCCCACTCACCTAACCTATCCAAGTCGCTCTGCAGCCTCATAGCATCCTCCTCGCAGCTCACACTGTCACCCAACTTAGTGTCATCCGCAAATTTGGAGATACTACATTTAATCCCCTCGTCTAAATCATTAATGTACAGTGTAAACAGCTGGGGCCCCAGCACAGAACCTTGTGGTACCCCACTAGTCACTGCCTGCCATTCTGAAAAGTCCCCATTTACTCCTACTCTTTGCTTCCTGTCTGACAACCAGTTTTCAATCCATGTCAGCACACTACCCCCAATCCCATGTGCTTTAACTTTGCACATTAATCTCTTGTGTGGGCCCTTGTCGAAAGCCTTCTGAAAGTCCAAATATACCACATCAACTGGTTCTCCCTTGTCCACTCTACTGGAAACATCCTCAAAAAATTCCAGAAGATTTGTCAAGCATGATTTCCCTTTCACAAATCCATGCTGACTTGGACCTATTATATCACCTCTTTCCAAATGCACTGCTATGACATCCTTAATAATTGATTCCATCATTTTACCCACTACCAATGTCAGGCTGACTGGTCTATAATTCCCTGTTATCTCTCTCCCTCCTTTTTTAAAAAGTGGGGTTACATTGGCTACCCTCCACTCCATAGGAACTGATCCAGAGTCAATGGAATGTTGGAAAATGACTGTCAATGCATCCACTATTTTCAAGGCCACCTCCTTAAGTACTCTGGGATGCAGTCCATCAGGCCCTGGGGATTTATCGGCCTTCAATCCCATCAATTTCCCCAACACAATTTCCCGACTATTAAGGATTTCCCTCAGTTCCTCCTCCTTACTAGACCCTCCGACCCCTTTTATATCCGGAAGGTTGTTTGTGTCCTCCTCAGTGAATACCGAACCAAAGTATTTGTTCAATTGGTCCGCCATTTCTTTGTTCCCCGTTATGACTTCCCCTGATTCTGACTGCAGGGGACCTACGTTTGTCTTTACTAACCTTTTTCTCTTTACATATCTATAGAAACTTTTGCAATCCGTCTTAATGTTCCCTGCAAGCTTCTTCTCGTACTCCATTTTCCCTGCCCTAATCAAACCCTATGTCCTCCTCTGCTGAGTTCTAAATTTCTCCCAGTCCCCGGGTTCACTGCTATTTCTGGCCAATTTATATGCCACTTCCTTGGCTTTAATACTATCCCTGATTTCCCTTGATAGCCACGGTTGAGCCACCTTCCCTTTTTTATTTTTACGACAGACAGGAATGTACAATTGTTGTAGTTCATCCATGCGGTCTCTAAATGTCTGCCATTGCCCATCCACAGTCAACCCCTTCAGTATCATTCGCCAATCTATCCTAGCCAATTCACGCCTCATACCTTCAAAGTTACCCTTCTTTAAGTTCTGGACCATGGTCTCTGAATTAACTATTTCATTCTCCATCCTAATGCAGAATTCCACCATATTATGGTCACTCTTCCCCAAGGGGTCTCGCACAACGAGATTGCTAATTAATCCTCTCTCATTACACAACACCCAGTCTAAGATGGCCTCCCCCCTAGTTGGTTCCTCGACATATTGGTCTAAAAAACCATCCCTTATGCACTCCAGGAAATCCTCCCCCACCGTATTGCTTCCAGTTTGGTTAACCCAATCTATGTGCATATTAAAGTCACCCATTATAACTGCTGCACCTTTATTGCACGCACCCCTAATTTCATGTTTGATGCCCTCCCCAACATCACTACTACTGTTTGGAGGTCTGTACACAACTCCCACTAACGTTTTTTGCCCTTTGGTATTCTGCAGCTCTACCCATATAGATTCCACATCATCCAAGCTAATGTCTTTCCGAACTATTGCCTTAATTTGCTCCTTAACCAGCAATGCTACCCCACCTCCTTTTCCTTTTATTCTATCTTTCCTGAATGTTGAATACCCCTGGATGTTGAGTTCCCAGCCCTGATCATCCTGGAGCCACGTCTCCGTAATCCCAATCACATCATATCTGTTAACATCTATTTGCACAGTTAATTCATTAAGACACAAAGCCTTCAGGCTTGTTTTTTTAACACCCTTTGTCCTTTTAGAATTTTGCTGTACAGTGGCCCTTTTTGTTCTTTGCCTTGTGTTTCTCTGCCCTCCACTTTTCCTCATCTCCTTTCTGTCTTTTGCTTTTGCCTCCTTTTTGTTTCCCTCTGTCTCCCTGCATTGGTTCCCATCCCCCTGCCATATTAGTTTAAATCCTCCCCAACAGCACTAGCAAACACTCCCCCTAGGACATTGGTTCCGGTCCTGCCCAGGTGCAGACCATCCGGTTTGTACTGGTCCCACCTCCCCCAGAACCGGTTCCAATGCCCCAGGAATTTGAATCCCTCTCTGCTGCACCACTGCTCAAGCCACGTATTCATCTGCGCTATCCTGCGATTCCTACTCTGATTATCACGTGGCACTGGTAGCAATCCCGAGATTACTACTTTTGAGGTCCTACTTTTTAATTTAGCTCCTAGCTCCTTAAATTCGTTTCGTAGGACCTCATCCCTTTTTTTACCTATGTCGTTGGTACCAATGTGCACCACGACAACTGGCTGATCTCCCTCCCTTTTTAGACTGTCCTGCACCCGCTCCGAGACATCCTTGACCCTTGCACCAGGGAGGCAACATACCATCCTGGAGTCTCTGTTGCGGCCGCAGAAACGCCTATCTATTCTCTTTACAATTGAATCCCCTATCACTATTGCTCTCCCACTCTTTTTCCTGCCCTCCTGTGCAGCAGAGCCAGCCACGGTGCCATGAACTTGGCTGCTGCTGCCCTCCCCTGATGAGTCATCCCCCTCAACAGTACCCAAAGCAGTGTATCTGTTTTGCAGGGGGATGACCACAGGGGACTCCTGCACTACCTTCCTTGCACTACTCTTCCTGCTGGTCTTCCATTCCCTAGCTGGCTGTGGACCCTATAAAAAGGCCCAGCGGCAGTTCGTGAGGCAGCGGGAGTTCGAGCAGCGCGGGAGGCAGCGTGGGGAGGCCTATAAAAAGGCCCAGCGGCAGTTCGTGAGGTAGCGGGAGTTCGAGCAGCGCGGGAGGCTGCGTCGGGAGGCCAGCCGGTGCAGATGCAGCAGGGGCAGAAGGCAAAAAAGAAGTAGAAAGAAATCGAAAGGGGACGTCATAGCCAAGGGGGTAAGTGATTGGCTGGTGATTGGTAAGTAGTTTTTCTTTTCTTTTCCTTTATCAGTAGGTAACCTTTTAGCATTATTGTTGCCAATTAAGTTAATCTAAGGGTTAAGTCATGGCAGGAGAGCTCGGACACGTCTTATGCTCCTCCTGTACTATGTGGGAAGTGCATCAGCCTGCAGCACCTGACAGACCGCATTGCGGCACTGGAGCTGTGGGTGGATTTACTCTGGAGCATCCACGATGCCGAGGATGACGTGAATAGCACGTTTAACCTGCGGTAAGACCAACTCGCTAGGGAATGGCTGACCAACAGGAAGAGCAGTGCAAGGAAGGTAGTGCAGGGGTCCCCTGCAGTCGTTCCCCTGCAAAACAGATACACCGCTTTGGGTACTGTTGAGGGGGATGACTCATCAGGGGAGAGCAGCAGCAGCCAAGTTCATGGCACCGTGGGTGGCTCTGCTGCACAGGAGGGCAGGAAAAAGAGTGGGAGAGCTATAGTGATACAGTTTTAGTCTCCTAACTTGAGGAAGGACATTCTTGCTATTAAGGGAGTGCAGCGAAGGTTAACCAGACTGATTCCCAGGATGGCGGGAATGACATATCAAGAAAGACTGGATCAACTGGGCTTGTATTCACTGGAGTTCAGAAGAATGAGAGGGAATCTCATAGAAACGTTTAAAATTCTGATGGGTTTAGACAGGTTAGATGCAGGAAGAATGTTCCCAATGTTGGGGAAGTCCAGAACCAGGGGTCACAGTCTCAGGATAAGAGGTAAGCCATTTAGGACCGAGATGAGGAGAAACTTCTTCACCCAGAGAGTGGTGAACCTGTGGAATTCTCTACCACAGAAAGTTGTTGAGGCCAATTCACTAAATATATTCAAAAATGAGTTAGATGTTGTCCTTACTACTAGGAGGATCGAGTGGTATGGCGAGAAAGCAGGAATGGGGTACTGAAGTTGCATGTTCAGCCATGAACTCATTGAATGGCGGTGCAGGCTAGAAGGGCCGAATGGCCTACTCCTGCACCTATTTTCTATGTTTGTATATTTCAATGTTTCTATGATAGGGGATTTGATTGTAAGAGGAATAGATAGGCGTTTCTGCGGCCGCAGCCGAGACTCCAGGATGGTATGTTGCCTCCCTGGTGCAAGGGTCAAGGATGTCTCGCAGCGGGTGCAGAACATTCTGAAAAGGGAGGGTGAACAGCCAGTTGTCGTGGTACATATAGGTACCAACGATATAGGTAAAAAATGGGATGAGGTCCTACGAGACGAATTTAGGGAGCTAGGAGCTAAATTAAAAAGTAGCACCTCAAAAGTAGTAATCTCAGGATTGCGACCAGTGCCATGTGCTAGTCAGAGTAGGAATCGCAGGATAGCTCAGATGAATACGTGGCTTGAGGATTGGTGCAAAAGGGAGGGATTCAAATTCCTGGGGCATTGGAACCGGTTCTGGGGGAGATGGGACCAGTACAAACCAAATGGTCTGCACCTGGGCAGGACCGGAACCAATGTCCTCGGGGGAGTGTTTGCTAGTGCTGTTGGGGAGGAGTTAAATTAATATGGCACGGGATGGGAACCTATGTAGGGAGACAGAGGGAAATAAAATGGAGGCAGAAGCAATAGATAGAAAGGAGAATAGTAAAAGTGGAGGGCAGAGAAACCCAAGGCAAAAAACAAAAAGGGCCACATTACAGCAAAATTCTAAAGGGGCAAAGTGTGTTAAAAAGACAAGCCTGAAGGCTCTGTGCCTCAATGCAAGGAGTATTCGGAATAAGGTGGACGAATTAACTGCGCAGATAGCAGTTAATGTATATGATGTAATTGGCATCACGGAGACATGGCTCCAGGGTGACCAAGGCTGGGAACTCAACATCCAGGGATATTCAACATTTAGGAAGAATAGGAAAAGGAGGCGGGGTGGCGTTGTTGGTTAAAGAGGAAATTAATGCAATAGTTAGGAGAGACATTAGCTTGGATGATGTGGAATCGGTATGGTTGGAACTGCGGAATACCAAAGGGCAGAAAACGCTAGTGGGAGTTGTGTACAGACCACCAAACAGTAGTATGGAGATTGGGGACAGCATCAAACAAGAAATAAGGAATGCGTGCAATAAAGATACAGCAGTTATCATGGGTGACTTTAATCGACATATTGATTGGGCTAACCAAACTGGTAGCAATGCAGTGGAGGAGGATTTCCTGGAGTGTATTAGGGATGATTTTCTAGACCAATATGTCGAGGAACCAACTAGAGAGCTGGCCATCCTAGACTGGGTGATGTGTAATGAGAAAGGACTAATTAGCAATCTTGTTGTGCGAGGCCCCTTGGGGAAGAGTGACCATAATATGGTAGAATTCTTTATTAAGATGGAGAGTGACACAGTTAATTCAGAAACTAGGGTCCTGAAATTAAGGAAAGGTAACTTCGATGGTTTGAGGCGTGAATTGGCTAGAATAGACTGGCAAATGATACTTAAAGTGTTGATGGTGGATAGGCAATGGGAAATATTTAAAGATCACATGGATGACCTTCAGCAATTGTACATCCCTGTCTGAAGTAAAAAATAAAATGGGGAAGGTGGCTCAACCGTGGCTAACAAGGGAAATTAAGGATAGTGTTAAATCCAAGGAAGAGGCATATAAATTGGCCAGAAAAAGCAGCAAACCTGAGGACTGGGAGAAATTTAGAATTCAGCAGAGGAGGACAAAGGGTTTAATTAAGAGGGGGAAAATAGAGTACGAGAGGAAGCTTGCAGAGAAGATAAAAACTGACTGCAAAAGCTTCGATAAATATGTGAAGAGAAAAAGATTAGTGAAGACAAACGTCGGTCCCTTGCAGTCAGAGTCAGGTGAATTTATAATGGGGAACAAAGAAATGGCAGACCAGTTGAACAAATACTTTGGTTCTTTCTTCACGAAGGAAGACACAAATAACCTTCCAGAAGTACTAGGGGACCGAGGGTCTAGTGAGAATGAGGAACTGAAAGATATCTTTATTAGGCGGGAAATTGTGTTAGGGAAATTGATAGGATTGAAGGCCGATAAATCCCTGGGGCCTGATAGTCTGCATCCCAGAGTACTTAAGAAAATGGCCCTAGAAATAGTGGATGCATTGGTGATCATTTTCCAACAGTTTATCGACTTTGGATCAGTTCCTATGGACTGGAGGGTAGCTAATGTAACATCTCTTTTTAAAAAGGGAGTGAGAGAGAAAGCGGGTAATTATAGGCCGGTTAGCTTGACATCAGTAGTGGGGAAAATGTTGGAATCAATTATTAAGGATGAAATAGCAGCGAATTTGGAAAGCAGTGACAGGATCAGTCCAAGTCAGCATGGATTTATGAAAGGGAAATCATGCTTGCCAAATCTTCTGGAATTTTTTGAGGATGTAACTAGTAGAGTGAACAAGGGAGAACCAGTGGATGTGGTGTATTTGGACTTTCGAAAGGCTTTTGACAAGGTCCCACACAAGAGATTGGTGTGCAAAATCAAAGCACATGGTATTGGGGGTAATATACTGACGTGGATAGAGAACTGGTTGGCAGACAGGAAGCAGAGAGTCGGGATAAACGGGTCCTTTTCAGAATGACAGGCAGTGACTAGTGGAGTGCGGCAGGGCCCAGTGCCGGGACCCCAGCTCTTTACTGTATACATTAACGATTTGGATGAAGGAATTGATTGCAGTATCTCAAAGTTTGCAGATGACACTAAACTGGGTGGCGGTGAGCGCTGTGAGGGGGAAGCTAGGAGGCTGCAGGGTGACTTGGACAGGTTAGGTGAGTGGACAAATGCATGGCAGATGCAATATAATGTGGATAAATGTGAGATTATCCTCTTTGGGGGCAGAAACTCGAGGGCAGAATATTATCTGAATGGTGGCAGACTAGGAAAAGGGGAGGTGCAACGAGACCTTGGTGTCATGGTTCATCAGTCATTGAAAGTTGGCATGCAGGTACATCAGGCAGTGAAGAAGGCAAATAGTATGTTGGCCTTCATAGCTAGAGGATTTGAGTATAGGAGCAGGGAGGTCTTACTGCAGTTGTACAGGGCCTTGGTGAGGCCTTACCTGGATTATTGTGTTCAGTTTTGGTCTCCTAATCTGAGGAAGGACGTTCTTGCTATTGAGGGAATGCAGCGAAGGTTCACCAGACTGATTCCCAGGATGGCTGGGCTGTCATATGAGGAGAGACTGGATCAACTGGGCCTTTATACACTTGAGTTTAGGAGGATGAGAGGGGATCTCATAGAAATGTATAAGATTCTGACAGGACTGGACAGGTTAGATGCGGGAAGATTGTTCCCGATGTTGCGGAAATCCAGAACCAGGGGACACAGTCTTAGGATAAGGGGCAGGCCATTTCGGACTGAGATGAGGAGAAACTTCTTCACTCAGAGAGTTGTTAACCTGTGGAATTCCCTATAGCAGAGAGTTGTTGATGCCAATTTATTGGATATATTCAAGAGGGAGTTAGATATGGCTCTTACGGCTAAAGGGATCAAGAGGTATGGAGAGAAAGCAGGAAAGGGGTACTGAGGGAATGATCAGCCATGATCTTATCGAATGATGGTGCAGGCTCGAAGGGCCGAATGGCCTACTCCTGCACCTATTTTCTATGTTTCTATGTTTTTATGTAATGCAGCAATGGTCCTACTAACTCACCCAAGCTCGGGTTCGAACTGAGAAGATCAACCAAGGAGTGGAAGGCCCCGGACCGTCAACTTGTAAATACAACCTGCACCAAGGACTTTTGGAGAAATTTGTTATGTATGTTAACTGGGTTTTACCTGCCACTGGAGGGCACGACTGTCGGAGTCCTTATGGTCACTGGCAGACACGTGCAAGCCATGTATCTAATGTTGGCAGCCATGTTGAATCCTCACTTTGAGAATAAATAAACTGGAGTAAGGTCATGCCTGAACTAGCTCACCGTACTTAGCCTCGTGGAATTATTCGATACTTAACAGTATTGATATTCCTGGAGTACTTAGAACCCAATAAAGTCAGGGATTCTGATATATCCCATAATTTGCTCTACCAGGACAACAAATGTATGCACTGTTAATTAGACTTGCTCTTTCCCGTTTAATGTCGATGACATGTTGCGTGGCAAGTTGGTGAATGTGTGAGCTGCAGTGAGGGAAACAGGACATCTGGGACCTGAGTTAACGGGGCAATTAACTGTGTATCTCCTTAACCAATCGGATTGACAGATTGTGAAATGAACAGCACAAGGACTGAGAAGGAAATGTAAATTAGAGTGGATGAATTCAATGTCAAGTCAGGTACAGAAAGAAATAAAGAGGGAAAGAACGAATCGATTGAGGAAGACAGAAAAAAGAGACAGAAAGGAAAAGTTAAAAAAAAGTTTCATTAATTTTAAATTTGACATTTTTCAAATATCCAACAATTAAAACCTGAAGGAATGAGACTCCACACTTGTATTAGTAAATGTTTAGTGTCAGAGAGGTTAGTTGTCAGGAATCAACACTTATCACATCGTGAAAAGAATCTGACAGCTAATCCAGGCTTAATTAAATATGCACAGAATGTAATTGGCTCCAAAACAGGCTCCTCGCGTTACCTAAGACCAGCTCTAACTTGTAATTCGTATCTACTGCACAAGTACAGTAACTCCATGCCATACAATGCATTTCAACGATGAGCCAGGCGGCAAGATGCCATTTTCGTGACACTAACGGCGGAGCAATGCATCTCCGGCAGCAACTGCTGGATTTCCGCCATTAATCACGTATCTGCCCTCGCCCGAATTTACTGTGGCACTTGGGCATAAATAACAGCGATGCTGTTAGCCTCACCGTTATTTTGACAGCTAATTATGGGCCGTTATACCTTCATGACAAGTCATTAAAATAAACATTTATTATGGTTGTACCTGTCTACAATTGCAAATGTAACGCCCCTATTTAAAAAAGGAGGCAGACAAAAAGCAGGAAACTATAGACCAGTTAGCCTAACATCTCTGGTTGGGAAAATGTTGGAGTCCATTATTAAAGAAGCAGTAGCAGGACATTTGGATAAGCAAAATTCGGTCAGGCAGAGTCAACATGGATTTATGAAAGGGAAGTCACGTTTGACAAATTTGCTGGAGTTCTTTGAGGATGTAACAAACAGGGTGGATAAAGGGGAACCAGTGGATGTGGTGTATTTGGACTTCCAGAAGGCATTTGACAAGGTGCCACATAAAAGATTACTGCACAAGATAAAAGTTCACGGGGTTGGGGGTAATGGGCCCAAATTTCAACCCCCTGTAAAAATGGCGCACCTCCATGAGTTGCGCCGACTTTCTAGAATAAAAAGGACGGCAAAAAGTTACCTTCTAATGCTCCGAGCTCCTCAGGACGTCTTCATCCTCGGCGTAGCGCAGCACAAGGGGTGGGGCGTGGAGCCAGGTCCCGGCTCTGAAAACAATGCCGGGATCTCTGCACATGCGCGTTAGAGTGTGCGCCCATGTGCAGTAGCTCCTTGCAGCCGACGCTCTGCAGGCTGTGTGGGAGGGGCTTGATGAGTGAGCACTTAACTTGTTAGGTATCGCAATCCATGCCACTGAAAAAACATGAGCTGCTTTTCGCCGTCTGTGAAAAGCAGTCTGATGCTTTTAATATATGACGATTGAGTGATCTCTGCTACAATACTAGTACAGGTGGGTGCAAGACTATTGCAGAACTGCGCCAGGCTGTGCAAACAAAAAAGTAAAAAGCTTTATCAAAAACTTAACATAATAGAGGTAAATGGGGGAATACCTGAAAAGTCCTATTCTTCGTACAAGTACCATGAAATACTGTTACCTCTGGTACTCTTTAAATTGAACATTTGTTTTAAACTTTAGACAATAAATACCTCTTTTCAAGAAAAATCTAGGGCTTTTGCTCATCACCAACAAATGTTAAATGACACTGACATGTCCAAAAGATATAAAACCTGCAGGATCGTTCCCCGAAGCTGTGAACATAACCTTTTTACTGCTGCTCATCCCCAAACATCATGATGTTAAATTGATGTTATTGGCTAAAAAACAAAACTTACCTCATTGATTGCAAAACTCCAATTGAGTTTTAACAATCAAAATATAGTTTTTTTTTGCTTTATGTGACTGGCCACTGTTAGCTGATTTCTCCCCATTCTCTCTCTTTCTCCGCACCCCCCCCGCCCCCTCTCCAACCCTCTACTTTTATTCACAAAGTTGCACGGGAACGAAATCATAGTTCACTGCATGAAGTAAAGAAGCAAAGCAAACAGAATTTTTGATTCATGAGCTAACTATTGAGCAATGGCTCTACTGTTGAAAGGGCTTAAGTGTACCATACTTTGTAGGGAGGGAGGAAAGATTTGGAATACAGTGTCAGTTACATGACCATTTTTAATCGATGACATCAAAATCATATGCAAGAACAGACAGAACTTTCTCTTTTTAAAAGATTCTTGTAGAATCACCTGCAAAAATATAGCTCAGTAATCGAAGCACGCCGGCCCTAAGCCCTGGCCGAATGGGCTAATTCATCAGCAGTCCGCTGCCGCGTTCAGATTCTCCCCCTCCCCCCACCCGGGTTCAGCCTCCGTTCACCACTCCCCACCCCCGCCCCCCCCCCAGCGTTCAGCCTCCCATTCAGCCTCTCCCGGCCCTCGTGTTCAGCCTCCGTTCAGCCTTCCCCCTCCCTCCCGTTCAGCCCCTCCTCCCTTGTCCTCCCCCCTCCCTCCCTCTCCCCTCCACCCCCCTCCCCCTCCACCCCCTCTCCCCCTCCACCCCCTCTCCCCCCACCCCTCACTGTCAGAAAGACAGAGAGACACTGACAGAGACAGAGAGAGAAAGAGACACTGACAGAGAGAGAGAGACACTGACAGAGACACACAGAGAGAGACATGGACAGAAACACAGAGAGAGGCTGAGAGAAACACCTTCCCTTCACATAAAGGTAGGACTTCTATTTTTTATTTGTTAATTAATTGCTTACTTACTTATTGTGCTTTGTTTAGTGCTTAGTGCTTTAAATGTACTTATGCTTCTTTAATGATGTTGTGAAGGTGTTTAGTGTTTTGGAAAATCTTCTAACTTCGCCGCCCCCGCAGCCCCTGTTGATGTTGATGTGTCTGCCTCAGCCGGGAGCCTACACTTGCTTATTTATAAAAAGAGAAACAACTGTCCTCACTCAGCAGATATAAGGCAAAATATCATTGCAAGAGGTTTTAGGCCATTTTAAGTGATGTGTTTAATGCTTTAGTCCTTTGTGTTTAATGCTTCCCAACCCCCATCTCTGACTGTGCCTGCACTGAACTTATCTCTAGGTAAGGTTTTTCAGAACTTACAAAAGTGCACACTTATTCCATTCTAAGTTAGTTTGGAGTAACTTTTCACAGTTCAAACTTGCAAAACAGGCCTAAGTGGCTGGACATATCCCCTTTTGAATAAAAAAACTGAACTAAAACAAAACTAAACTAACTCACGAGAACTGGAGTAAACTAAATGCCAAGAATTGCGATTTCTAAGATACTCCAAACTAAACTAGTTGCTCCAAAAAAATTGGAGCAACTCCACCCGAAACTTGGGCCCAATATATTAGCATGGATTGAGGATTGGCTAACAGAGAACAGAGAGTCGGGATAAATGGTTCATTCTCTGGTTGGCAACCAGTAACTAGTGGGGTGCTGCAGGGATCAGTGCTGGGACCCCAATTATTTACAATCTATATTAACGACTTGGAAGAAGGGACTGAGTGTAATGTAGTTTGCTGACAATATAAAGATGGGAGGAAAAGCAATGTGTGAGGAGGACACAAAAAATCTGCAAAAGGACATAGACAGGCTTAGCGAGTGGCCAAAAATTTGGCAGATGGAGTATCATGTTGGAAAGTGTGAGGTATGCACTTTGGCAGAAAAAAATCAAAGAGCAAGTTATTATTTAAATGGAGAAAGATTGCAAAGTGCTGCAGTACAGCGGGACCTGGGGGTACTTGTGCATGAAACACAAAAGGATAGTATTCAGGTACAGCATGTGATCAGGAAGGCCAATGGTATTTTGGGGATGGAATATAAAAGCAGGGAAGTCTTGCTACAGCTATACAAGGTATTGGTGAGGCCACACCTGGAATACTGCGTGCAGTTTTGGTTTCCATATTTACGAAAGGATATACTTGCTTTGGAGGCAGTTCAGAGAAGGTTCACTAGGTTGATTCTGGGATGAGAGGGTTGACTTATGAAGAAAGGTTGAGTAGGTTGGGCCTCTACTCATTGGAATTCAGAAGAATGAGAAGTGATCTTATCGAAACATATAAGATTATGAGGGGGCTTGACAAGGTGGATGCAGAGAGGATGTTTCCACTGATGGGGGAGACTAGAACTAGAGGGCATGATCTTAGAATAGGGGGCCGCCCATTTAAAACAGAGATGAGGAGGAATTTCTTCTCTCAGAGTGTTGTAAATCTGTGGAATTTGCTGCCTCAGAGAACTGTGGAAGCTGGGACATTAAATAAATTTAAGACAGAAATAGACAGTTTCTTGAGCGATAAGGGGTTATGGGGAGCGGGTGGGGAAGTGGAGCTGAGTCCATGATCAGATCAGCCATTATCTTATTGAATGGCGGAGCAGGCTCGAGGGGCCGTATGGCCTACTCCTGTTCCTGTTTCTTATATTCTTATGTTCTAACTTTAATTCCTCCCAAGATACTGGTGAAATGTCATGGACAAGGTAAAAGGCACCTCATTGAAATACAAAGAAAATATGAAATCACTTTCTGAATTTACAATGTACCAAATTGAAGGAAATATTAGGGCAGAAATTGCGGTCTCTGTGACGGGTCAGAGTAGGCCGTGCATCCGAAATGACTGAAAAATGAATATTGCTGGCACAGAGTTGGGCGATTTGCCCAACAATTGCCAATGCATCTCTTACAGCTCGTAAAAGCAGACATAAGGCCTGCTTTCATCAATGTAAGGGTATATGTAAGGCTTCAATAAAACAGTTAAAAATCCAAAATTATACAGAGACATGTTAAATGAGTTTATGCAAATATTGGCCCAGATTAAGACATATAAAATTATTTATCAAAAAATTTAATTTTTATTGAGGTTGGTGCAATGAAGGGACTTATGAATAAAATTGCAATTCAGTACATTTATAATCATTAGAATTCTGTAAATTGTATAATTATTTGGGGATTCCATTGCACATCATTAGGGGATTCCCTTCGTAAATGATTACAATGAAATCTGATTGGAGGATCAGGCCCATGTGATTCTAGGGACGCTTCAGAACTGCCTGTGTCCCTGGGATCCGCGGGCCTTTACACTGCCATATGCCTGGTGGCCTGAGACTGCAACTCTGTGCAGCCTGGGCACCAGGGGGCACTTTTGCAATTGTTTCACGGATCGGAGGCGTAACCCGGAGGTATGCCTCCAACCTCAATTTCGAGGCCATTATATTCAAACATTACATTTTATGTCTGTTATGTATGCAACCCTATGTAACCAGCATTCTACCGCCATCAGAGGGCGTATCTGTTGAAGTCCCAAGGGATCCCAGCATCCCTTGGGAGCACTGTATATAAGCAGGCCTCCCATGCTGTACCAGCACTCTGGAGTTAGAAGAGACTAAGGGCACATTTACTCCCATCTACAGTACTCAGTGACATTGCTTTATTCAAGACTTAACAACTGGCGACGAGATAACGAACCATCACACGAAAATGCAGAGAACTGTTGGTATCCTGGAAAAATTCTCAGAAGGGGACGATTGGGAGGCCTTCGTGGAGCGACTCGATCAATACTCCATGGCCAACGAGCTGGAAGGGAGTGTGAACGCTGCCAAACGAAGGGCGATCCTCCTCACCGTCTGTAGGGCAACCATCTATGGCCGCATGAAAAATCTTCTTGCTCCGGTGAAACCAACAACCAAATTGTATGAAGAACTGTGTACTCTGGTCCAGGAGCACTTAAATCCGAAGGAGAGCGTTCTGATGGCAAGATATCGATTTTACACATGTCAGCGGTCTGAAGGCCAGGGAGTGGTGAGCTACGTCGCTGGACTAAGGCGCCTTGCAGGACATTGCGAATTTGATGGATTCCTTCAGCAAATGCTAAGAGACTTTTTTATGCTTGGCACTGGCCATGAGGTTATCCTTCGCAAACTATTGACTATTGAAACACCGAACCTGAGCAAAGCCATAACGATAGCACAGGCATTTATGTCCACCAGCGATAACACCAAACAGATTTCGCAGCATAAAGATGTTTCGGCAAGTACTGTACACAAAGTAACATCGTTTTCAGGCAGGAATGCATATGGCAGAACGTACACGCCTGCAGCTGCATGACCTCAGATGACTCAGAGTCCGCCATCAAATGTTAATGCGAGGCAATTGACACCTTGTTGGTGCTGCGGAGGTGATCATCGAGTCCATCAATGCCGCTTCAAACACTATACGTGCAAAGGCTGTGGAACAATGGGACACCTCGAGCGAATGTGCCGACGACCTGCAAACCCTGCAAACCACCACATTGCAGAGGAAGACCGATCCATGGCGGATCAAACTGAACTAGAGACTCAAACCGAGGAGGCAGAAGTGTACAGGGTACACATCTTCACCACAAAATATCCACTGATCATGTTAAAAGTTGAACTGAATGGAATTCCAGTATCCATGGAATTGGACACAGGTGCAAGTCAGTCCATCATGAGCATAAAGGCCTTCGACAGGCTGTGGAGCAACAAACGGGTCCAAGCTGAGCCCCATTCATACCAAGCTGTGAACTTACACTAAAGAGCTGATCCCTGTAATTGGCAGTGCAGCAGTAAACGTCTCCTATGATGGAGCAGTGCATGAACTACCACTATGGATTGTACCAGGAGATGGTCCTACACTGTTCGGTAGAAGCTGGCTGGGAAAAATCTGCTGGAACTGGGACGACATCCAAACGCTCTCGTCCGTCGACGACACCTCATGTGCCCAGGTTCTGAGCAAGTTTCTGTCATTGTTTGATCCAGGCATCGGACGTTTCTTGGGGGTGAAGGTGCAGACCCACTTGATTCCCGGTACATGACCCATCCACCACAAGAGTGCCATATATGATGCGAGAGAAAGTGGAGATCAAGCTCGATAGGCTGCAACGAGAGGGCATCATCGCATTGGTGGAGTTCAATGAGTGGGCTAGTCCGATTGTTCCGGTTCTCAAGGGCGATGACACGGTCAGAATTTGTGGGGACTATAAAGTAATGATTAACCGTTTTTCACTGCAGGATCAGTACCCGCGACCCAAGGCAGACGACCTATTTGCGATGCTGGCAGGAGGAAAGACGTTCACCAAGTTGAACCTGACCTCGGCCTACATGGCGCAGGAGCTGGCAGAATCTTTGAAAGGCCTCACCTGCATCAACACGCACAAAAGTCTGTTCATCTACAATATTTGCCCGTTTGGGATTTGATCGGCTGCGGCTATTTTTCAAAGGAATATGGAGAGTCTGCTAAAGTCAATTCCGCACACCATGGGTTTCTAGGACGACATACCGATCACAGGTTGGGACACCATCGAACACTTGCAGAACCTGGAAGATATTCTAAGTCGGCTAGATCGTTTGGGACTCAGGTTGAAATGCTCGAAGTGTGTTTTCCTGGTGCCAGAGGTCAAGTTCTTAGGGAGAAGAATCGCGGCAGACGGCATCAGACCCACCAACGCCAAGATGGAGGCCATCAAGAATGCGTCGAGACCACAGAACATGACAGAGCTGCCATCGTTTCTGGGACTCCTCAATTATTTTGGTAATTTCCTACCCGGGTTAAGCACCTTGCTAGAACCTCTACACATGTTGCTACGCAAGGGAGATGACTGGGTATGAGGGAAATCACAAGAGACTGCTTTTGAGAAAGCCCGAAATCTGTTATTTTCCAACAAACTGCTTGTCCTATATGATCCTTGTAACTGTTTAGTGCTAGCTTGCGATGGGTCTTCGTACAGGGTCGGGTGTGTGTTACAACAAGCAAACGAATCGGGAACATTGCAACCGGTTGCCTATGCGTCCAGGAGCTTGTCCAAGGCCAAAAGGGCCTACAGCATGATTGAAAAAGAAGCTCTGGCATGCGTTTATGGGGTAAAAAAAATGCACCAGTATCTGTTTGGGCTTAAGTTTGAGTTAGAAACTGACCATAAGCTGCTCATATCGTTATTCTCAGAGAGCAACGGTATCAATACTAATGCCTCTGCTCGCATCCAAAGATGGGCGCTCACGCTGTCTGCATATAACTCTAAGTCGCCACAGGCCAGGCACAGAGAACTGCGCTGATGCCCTCAGTCGGCTACCATTGCCCACCACCGGGATGGAAATGGCACAGCCTGCAGACTTGCTCTTGGTGGTGGATGCATTTGAAAATGAAAAGTCACTCATTACGGCCCGCTAGATCAGGACCTGGACCAGCCAGGATCCTTTACTGTCCCTTGTAAAAAACTGTGTCCTCCATGGGAGCTGGTCCAGTGTCCCAGCGGAGATGCATGAAGAGATCAAGCCGTTCCAGCGGTGTAAAGATGAAATGTCCATACAGACGGACTGTCTTCTGTGGGGTAATCGCGTGGTTTTGCCCAAGAAAGGCAGGGAAACTTTCATACGCGACCTACACAATACCCACCCAGGTATAGTAATGATGAAAGCTATAGCCAGATTCCATGTGTGGTGGCCCGGCATCGACTCAGATTTGGAGTCTTGCATGCGCCAATGCAACACTTGCTCTCAACTGAGCAGTGCACCCAGGGAGGCACTGCTAAGTTTGTGGTCATGGCCCTCCAAACCGTGGTCTAGGATCCACGTTGACTTCGCTGGCACCGTTTATAGGCAAAATGTTCTTTGTTGTTGTGGATGCTTATTCAAAATGGATTGAGTGTGTAATAATGTCTGTAAGCACGTCCACTGCCACCATCGAAAACCTACGAGCCATGTTTGCCACGCACGGCCTGCCTCGTGTTCTTGTCAGCGACAACGGGCCGTGCTTCACCAGTGCTGAATTCAAGGAATTCATGACCCGCAATGGGATCAAGCACGTCATATCTGCCCCGTCCAAGCCCGCATCCAACAGCCAGGCAGAATGGGCAGTCCAAACCATCGAGAAAAGCTTGAAACGTGTGTCGGAAGGCTCCCTGCAGACCCGCCTGTCCTGAGTCCTGCTCAGCTAGCGCACTAGACTCCACTCGCTCACCGGGGTTCCCCCAGCCGAGCTGCTCATGAAAAGGGTGCTCAAAACAAGGCTCTCTAGTCCACCCTGATCTCCATGATCACGCGGAGGGCAGGCGGCATCAACAAAGCATGTACCATGATCACGCAAATTTGTCACGTGATATTGACGTCAATGACCCTGTATTTGTACTCAACTATGAACATGGTCCAAAATGGCTTGCTGGCACTGTCATAGCCAAAGAAGGAAGTAGGGTGTTTCAGGTCAAACTCGCAAATGGACTAACTTGCAGAAAGCATTTGGACCAAACCAAACTGCGATTCACAGACAGCCACGAGCAACCTGAAGAGGACTCCACCAACTTCGACCCTCCGACACACACACACAAGTGGCAACAGACATCACGGTTGACCATGAAGCTGAACTCATCATCCCCAGCAGCCCAGCAAGGCTAGTTGAGCAGCAGCCCAGCGAAGAACCAACCAACTCACCTGTACCTGCATTTGTACCGAGACGATCGACTAGGGAGCGGAAAGCCCCAGATCGTCTCACCCTGTAAATAAGTGTGCTATTGACTTTGGGAGGGAGTGATGTTATGTATGCAACCCTATGTAACCAGCATTCTACCGCCACCAGAGGGCGTATCTGTTGGAGTCCCAAGGGATCCCAGCATTCCTTGGGAGCACTGTATATAAGCAGGTCTCCCATGCTGTACCAGCACTTTGGAGTTAGAATAAAGAGACTAAGGTCACACTTACTCCCGTCTACAGTACTCAGTCACATTGCTTTATTCAAGACTTAACAATGTCCTTGCTGCATCATCTGATGTACTACAGTTCTGGGGACACAACCACCAAACAAGATGGCAATCGACTGAGCATAGTTGATACCACCTGAAGTAAACTGAACAACTCACAAACACCACAGTCACAAGTGAGTTCTGTATTTTCCACTCATATTTTGGGTTTAATCACATTCAACTGTCAACAGGCAACCTCCCTATATTTCATAGAATGGGTTAAATGCTTCTTTATAATTATGGTATACACATAATGCAGTTAAACCAGTCAAGTTTATTATCATATGTTTATTATCATCTCTCTCACACAAGACTTTTTTGAGAAATCTCAATGATTTAAATTCACTGTTTTTAAATCTGATCACATCAGTTTTTCCATTGGTAATTCTCTCCTTTAGGGGTGATTTCTGCTGGTTGCTATGCAGTGTAAGAAAATGGGGGAGCATTTCCTCTGGTCAGTATTTCTACTGAAATTGTAAACGCATCCTTTTTGATTACATGATTTGAGTTGTTTCCCCTCCCTCATGAGCCCTGATTCATTCAGTTCCTTAAAACATGTTTCAGTTTGCTGTGTTTCTACACTTTGGTTACTTAAAGTCCAGCCACGGACTCAGACTGCCTCCTCCTCCTTCCTGGCCTCCTCTTCCTCCTCCTTCTTGTTCCCCCTTACCCCCTCCTCCTTCCCTATCCCTCCTCCTCCTGCCCCCTTACTGCTTTCTCCCTCCCCTCTTACCCTCTCCTTTCACCCCCTTAACTTCTCCTCCCCACACCCTCCTCCTTCCTCCCCTTACCCCCTCCCCCTTCCTTCCTCTCCCTCACCCCTTCCCCCTCACCCCCTCACCCCCTCCCCCTTCCTTCCTCTCCCTCACCCCTTCCCCCTCACCCCCTCACCCTTCCTCCTTCACCCTAACCCCCTCCTTCCTCCTCCCTCCTTCCCCCTTCCCCCTCCCTCCTTCCCCCTTCCCCCTTCCTCCTTCCCCCTTCTCCCTTCCTCCTTCCTCCTTCTCCCTTCCTCCTTCGTCCTCACCCCCTCCTTCCCCTTCCCTCCTTCCCCCTTCTCTCTCCCCAACACCTCGTCCATCCCCTTATCCTCTCCCTCCTTATCCTCTCCGCCTTCCCCTTCACCCTCTCCTTCCTCCCTTACCCCATCCTTCCTCCCCTTATCCCCTCCTCCTCCCTATTAATCCCTCCTTCTTTCCCCTTACTCCCTCCTTCCTCTCCCTTACCCCCTCCTTCCTCCCCTTATCCCCTTCTCCTCCCTATTACTCGCTCCTTCCCCCTTACCCTTGCCTCCTTCCCCCTTACGCCCTCCTTTCTCCTCTCTTACCCCTCCTCCTTTCAATTCCCTCCTCCTCCTGTCCCCATTACCCCCTCCTCCCTCCTCCTCCTTTCTCCTCCCTCCCCCCATCCCCTTTTCCCCTTCCTCCTCACCCCCTTACTCCCTCATAATATGTCCTTACTGTTGTGTATGCATGCCAGTTTACTGTGTGATGTCTGTAACACTGTGTGCAACATTGAATGTACTCTTGTACTGTACACACGTTACCGGTACACCCGAGGGTGCTTACTGGAGACCCAGGGGTTGCCTGCACACGGCAGGTAACCCAGTATAAAAAGGAACACACAGCTTGTTATCAGCACTCAGGAGCTGCTAATAAAGACTGCAGGTCTGTACAGTTTAAGACGATACCTTGCCTCGTGGAGTCATTACTAAAGGTGCCTACATACACCACACTTACTATACAGTATAAATGCACACGAGGCCCATACTTGAGAAAAGATCACTCTGTGACCAGTTACCTTTACTACCAAGACCTCAAGAGACAGATGGTGGATGGAGCTTCCCCTTTTGTACCCGAAAGTCCAGGTTAGGAGTGTTTCCCACAAGTTCGCCCCCTGTGGTCAGTGTTCTCAAGGTATACAACTTAGGTCAGCTTATACATGGGTTACAATGACAGTTGAATACATGACACCTCTCCTTCCTCTTCCTTCCCTCACATCGCGCCCTGCTGCTGTTAGTGGTTCCACCTAATGCACTAACTCGATCCTTTCATTCAATACCTGACTGTGCCGATTATTAACTGACTCACACTGTCTGGCTGACGCACTGGCATTGCTCACTGACTCCTCAACAAGCAGTCAATGGGGTAAGGGGAATATTTCTGCAACTATCAATATTAATCTCAGTAACCGAATCCAAGATCTCTTCATATCCACCCCCTCCCCCACTTACCCCTAGAAACTGTAACTTGCTAAGCAACCCAGTCCAATTTCCTTCCCCATCCTCTCCCTCTCTCCCTCAAACCTCAGTAACACACCTCTTTGCCAATGTACTGAGCGAGACTTTCCCCCCCCTTAACCTTTCTGATAAAACGCATTTTTTTTGATTAAGGTGTTGTCAGACATAGGGATTGATTTACGTTTCAGGAATACACACACTTATCCTGCGACGAGTCATTTTAAAATGTAATTAATGCCTTCATGCCCCCCCCCCAACAAAAACAGATAGCAGCTGCCACGTTAGACAACCGCTGGCCCTCTCGACTGATACAATTGTCTAATTTGGTCTTGTATTTTTGAGTGTTATATTATATTCGTGTATCTGCAGCTTTTAGGCTCCGTTTTCTGTAGGTGCTTCGTCTGATGTACAGAGCCTACACGGTGATCTCCCTGATACATCAATGTAATATGAACTGGGAGATATTGCTGATGCCACCTGTTGCAGCCCGAGTAAACAATGGCATGGTCAAGCAATAAACGCCATGATGACCTTAACAGCCACAGGCAGTACAGTCCATGCCCTGGTACGAGGCTCGAGTTGTGACATAGCTCAGTGACAGCTGCCTTGGTGAGGTGAAGGTTCCTCATACATTGCTCCTGAGTGAGGTTAATGTAGGAGAAGAGCTCCCTGAATACCGGCTGTGGATATAGTCTCCTGCACAGTGCACAGCAACTAATCTATAAGTACTGCATAATCCTTTTAAATAGCACTGGTGAGGGGGACTTCCTTCCTGTTAGCGTCATGTCATGCTGTGTGTTTTCAGCGCTGGTATATTCGAAAATTGAAACCGTGTCCTGCAAGAAGTGCAGGACCCTAATTTAAATGAATGATTCTCCCATGTAAATGCTCCTGACGCCAGAGCAACCACCTTATCCACTATGGCAGGTAGCGCACTTCCAACCAGAAATGTGTACGCACTTCCTGCCTGCCATATTAGGAGCTTAGTTGGCTGGTTAGTGTTCAAAAAAACAGGTGCTGCATGGTCGAGATTCTCGGCCATTACTTTCACCCATGCCAACAATTTATTATTGTTCTCATGGCATATCCTTCAGATACAAATGCAGCTCTCCTTAACTCGACAGTGTTGGCAAAATTTCGTCAAAGTTGCAAATGCAGTTACTGTACAAATTGTTTGGCTTATTCTTTATTGGTTTCATTGAAAGCTTATTCATCTAGAAGAATTAACTGGAGAAAATAACACCATATAGCTGTGAACCTTATTTTATCGCTTTAAACTTATTTTACCCGGCAAGCTGCAATGACAGTAACAATCATCAATCAATCATAGGCAGTACCTCGGAATCGAGGAAGACTTGCTTCCACTCCTAAAGTGAGTTCTTTGGTGGCTGAACAGTTCAACATGAGAGCCACAGAGCCTGTCACAGGTGGGACAGATATCCGTCGGGGGAAGAGTGGGGTGGTGGCACTGATTTACCACACACTCCTTCCGCTGCCTGCGCCTGATTTCTTCACGCTCGCAGCGTTGAGATTCGAAGAGCTCAACGCCCTCCCAGATGCACTTTCTCCACCTAGGGCGGTCTTCGGCCAGGGTCTCCCAGGTGTCAATGGTGATGTCACAGTTCGCCAAGGTGGCTTTGACGGTGTCCTTGGAACGTTTCCGCTGCCCACCTTTGGCTCGTTTGCCATGAAGGAGCTCCGCATATAGCAGTTGTTTAGGGAGTCTCCTGTCTGGCATGTTTCAATGCTGGGGATGTTAGCCTGGGCGAGGACACTGATGTTGGTGGGTCTGTCCTCCCAGAGGATTTTCAGGATCTTGCGGAGACATCGTTGCTGATATATCTCCAGCGACTTGATGTGTCTTCTGTAAATCGTCCATGCCTCTGACCCATATAGGAGGGCAGGAATTACTACAGCCCTATAGACCATGAGCTTGATGGTAGGTTTGAGGGCTTGGTCTTCGACCACTTTTTACCTCAGGCGGCCGAAGGTTGCACTGGCACACTGGAGGCGATGTTGAATCGCCACATCAATGTCTGCCTTTGTTGACAAGAGGCTCCCGAGGTATGGGAAGTGGTCCACATTGTCGAGAGCCGTGCCGTGAATCTTGATGACTGGGGAGCAGTGCTGTGCGGCGGTGACAGGCTGGTGGAGGACCTTTGACTTACGGATGTTAAGCGTAAGGCCCATGCTTTCATATGCCTCTGTGAATACATTGACTATATCCTGGAGTTCAGTCTCCGAATGTACACAGACGCAGGTGTCGTCCACGTATTGCCGTTCAACGACAGAGGTTTGGGTGATCTTGGACCTGGCCTGGAGGCGGTGTAGGTTAAACAGCTTCCCACTAGTTCTGTAGTTTAGTTCCACTCCGGCGGGGAGCTTGTTGAAAGTGAGGTGGAGCATGGCAGCGAGGAAGATTGAGAAGAGGGTTGGAGTGATGATGCAGCCCTGTTTGACCCCGGTTCAGACGTGAATTGGGTCTGTAATGGATCTGTTGGTAAGGATCACAGCCTGCGTGGAGCAGGCGAAGAATGTTGACAAACTTTTGGGGGCACCCAAAACGGAGGAGGACGCTCCATAAGCCCTCACGGTCGACAGTGTCAAAGGCTTTCATAAGGTCGAAAAAGGCCATGTATAAGGGCTGGTGCTGCTCCCTGCATTTTTCCTGCAGTTGTTGTGCTGCAAAGGTCATGTCCGTTGTTCCCTGTAGGGGACGAAATTCGCACTGTGACTCCAGGAGGAGCTCCTCGGCCACAGGGAGAAGACGGTTGAGGAGCATTCTAGCGACAACCTTCCCAGTGGTTGATAGCAGGGAGATTCCCCTGTAGTTGCCACAGTCGGATTTGTTCCCCTTTTTAAAAATGGACACGATCACTGCATCTCTGAGATCCCCGGCATACTCTCCTCCCTCCAAACGAGAGAGATGAGGTCATGTATCCGCGCCAACAGCGCCTCTCCGCCATACTTTGGCGCCTCAGCAGGAATTCCATCCACACCTGTCACCTTGTTGTTCTTGAGCTGTTTTATGGTTTTGCCTACCTCGTGCAGGGTTGGAGTTTCACTGAGTTGGTGGCGGGTCACATGCTGCGGGATGGAGTTGAGAACACTCGAGTCAAAGGCAGAGTCTCGATTGAGGAGATCTTCAAAGTGCTCCTTCCAGCAGGCCCTGACAGCCTCGGTGTCCTTGATGAGTTTTTCCCCGTTCTTTCCCCAGACAGTAACAGAGATCCAATGCACAATGCAATCTTGTGGGGTTTTTTTATTCTACAAAATAAAAATTTGCACGATTACACAACACATTTAAATTGTCTATCAGAACTGCCAGTTACAACTGTTACATTCTGATGGTGTACATTTCCAATATAAGGAACATTGTGGTATATGTTTTCATTAATAAATAAAATTATTGAGGGAAGGTCTCAGAATGGTATATCCTAATAAATGGTGAGTTTATGAGGTGATGTAATGGCACAATACACTGTGACACCAAGTACCAGGCCACATACTGGTTTGGGTGTGGGTTTGTACCCATCATTCCCCAGGTGGTGAATTATTTATTTCAACTCTGTTAGAATTGAAGCCAGGTGCTTCCTCACAGGGTGAGAAGGAAAACTAGAAGCAATTGTATGACTTCTGTATGACTAAGAATGGGGATGCCAATGAGAGGACTAGAGGGACAATATACTTAAGAAAAATGTAAAACAAACTTACAAACAAAATTCAATCAGTGGTCACAATAGTAGATAGTTATCTAGGTCTGTCATCAATAACATTTACA
Organism: Pristiophorus japonicus; assembly: GCF_044704955.1. Lineage (NCBI taxonomy): Eukaryota > Metazoa > Chordata > Chondrichthyes > Pristiophoridae > Pristiophorus > Pristiophorus japonicus. Next base: position 317,154,971 of record NC_091978.1, on the reverse strand, counting down.
AAATATCATGGTTCTGAACCGTTACTGCAACCCTTTACTTGAAGAAGGAATTTTGCTAAATTGTGGATAGATAAACAACAAGAACAACTTGCATTTATATAGCGCCTTCAACATAGTAAAATATCCCAAGGCGCTTTGCGAGAGTATTATCAAATAAAATTTGACACCAAGTCACACGAGGAGATATTAGGGAGGGAATTCCAGAGTTTAGTGCTCAGGCAGTTAAAGGCATGGCTGTCGATAGTAAATCGATGAAAATCAGAAATGCGCAAGAGGCCAGAATTGGAGGAGCACAGAGATCTTGGAGGGTTGTAGGAGGTTACGGAATTAGGGAGGGGTGAGATCATGAAGGGATTTGAAAACAAGGATGAGAATTGCCAGACCGGGAACCAATGTAGGTCAGTGAGCACAGGGGTGTTGGGTGAACGAGACTTGGTGTAAGTTAGAATACGGGCTGCAGAGTTTTAGATGAGCTCAAGTTTACAGAGGATGGTAGGTTGGAGACTGGCCATGAGAGCACTGGAATAGTCAAGTCGAGAGGTACAAAAGCATAGATGAGGGTTTCAGCAACAGGTGAGCTAAAGCAGGGGCAGAGACGATTCATGTCATGGAGGTGGAAATAGGCAGTCTTGGTGATGGAGTGGATATGTAATTGGCAGACCATCTCTGGGTCAAATATGACACCAAGGTTGAGAAAGGTTTGGTTCAGCCTCAGACATGGCTAAGGAATGGAGTTTGTGGTGGTTAACAAAGACAGTGACAAAGGGTGAATGTTGTACCTTGTAATGCATAATGTAGTATGCGAAGGTGGATATATGTCTTTTTGTCCAAATCATCTAATTATTGTTGAGTAAATACAGCCTTAGATCAATCCTAGTTTACTTGTTGTTTTATATCTATAACAAAGTGCGACACTTTGAAATATCAGGTCTAGAATGTGATGGACATGTGTTAGACATAAGACACATGTATGTAGCAGATTAGAGATAGATATCTGGGGTTTAGTAGTGTGGCAAAGAATAGTAAGAGGCATTTAGCAGCAGTTAGCTAGGTATTGATAGCATTATTGGATGGTTCCAGGAAATAGCAGTACTGTGGAGGGTGAACATTCCTTGTACACAAATCACTGAAAGTTTACATGCAGGTACAGCAAGCAATTGAGAAAGCAAAGGTTATGTTGGCCTTTATTACAAGAGGATTTAAGTAGAAGAGTAAAGATGTCTTACTGCAATTATATGGGGCCCTGGTGAGACCACACTTGGAGTACTGTGTACAGTTTTGGTCTCCTTACCTAAGGAAGGATATACTTGCCATAAATGGAGTGCAACGAAGATTCACCAGACTAATTCCTGGGATGGAGGATTGTCCGATGAGGAGAGGTGATCTTATTGAAACATACAAAAATTCTTACAGGGCTTGACAGGGTAGATGCAGGGAGGATGTTTCCCCTGGATGGGGAGTCGAGAAACAGGGATCTCAGTCTCAGAATAAGGGGTCAGCCATTTAGGACTGAGATGAGGAGAACTTTCTTCACTCAGATGGTGGAGAATCTTTGGAATTCTCTACCCCAGAGGGCTGGGGATGCTCAGCCATTGAGTATATTCAAGACAGAGATTGATAGATTTTTGAATATTAAGGGAATCAAGGGAAATGGGGATAGTGGAGGATCGTGAAGTTGAGGTAGAAGACTGTAAAGTCCTGTCCCTGCAGTACAGATTCACACGAGGCACATACTGAAGTCAAGGTCACTCAGGACCTGCACCTTTATTACACAGCTCTCGCATGCCACACTTGCCTGAGACCTGTCCTTATATACCTGTCTGGGACAGGTATCCAGTGTCTCCTGCAAGTGCACCCCTGGTGGTAAGGTAAGCTTGTGGTTACAGGTTATCTTTAGTTACAGTCATGTATAGCATGGTAAGATACAGTTATGTACAGTAGTGTGAGATACATGACATCACCCTCCCCCAAGGTCTTATTGTCTTTATGGGTTCAGTCTCTCAGGTGGTCTACGCTCTCGCGTGGAGAGTCTTAGTTGTGGTTCAGTTGTTTGCCTTGGTGCCTGTTGTTCTTTCGGTGTGATTGCTGGTATCTCGCCTGGGCTGTCTGTTTCGTTCAGTATGATTGCTGGTATCTCGCCTGGACTGTCTGTTTCGTTCAGTATGATTGTTGGTATCTCGTCTGGGCTGTCTGTTGAGACTGCCCTTTCCTCACGTTGTTCCCTCTGTCTGTCCACCAGGTGTGGTGTGAGTTCCACATTGTAGTCTGCCTCTGGTTCAGCAGTGTTGTTGGTAAATCTACTTTTGACTGTCCCTGCAAGCCATTTGGGACCCCTGCCATAGTTTAGCACAAACACTTTGTCCCCTATCTCATTCCACCCCCCCCCCTCGAATTTCGGTCATGGTACTCAGTTAGCTTACGGCGCTTTGCCTCAATGATTTCATGCATGTCTGGGAGGATTAATGAGAACCTTGTCTTTAAGGTCCATTTCATCAATAGTTGCGTGGGGGGAACTCCAGTCAATGAATGCGGACGAGATCCGTATGCCAGCGGCCGTCGCAACAGGTGGCCCAGCAGCGTGGCACCTTGGATTTTGAGCATGCCTTGTTTAATGATCTGCACTGCTCGCTCCGCCTGGCCATTGGAGGCCGGCTTGAACGGTGCCATCTTAACGTAATTTATGCCGTGATCATTTATAAAATCTTGGAATTCTGCGCTGGTGAAGCACGGACATTATCACTGACCAACATGTCAGGAATGCCGTGCGTTGTGAACATGGTTACAAGGCTCACCACAGTGGTGGAGGTGGTGCTCGAGTTTAAAATGGTACATTCGATCCACTTAGAAAAGGCATCTACAACTACGAGGAACATTTTGCCCATGAATGGGCCCGCATAGTCTACGTGCACCCGCGAACACGGTTTGGTGAGCCAGGGGCTCAGGGGGGTCTCCCTGGGGATATTACTGAGTTGGACACAAATGGTGCACCGTCGGAGGCAGAGCTCCAAGTCCGCATCAATGCCAGGCCACCAGACGTGGGATCTAGCTATGGCCTTCATGAGAACGATCCCCGGGTGCTTGCGGTGGAGCTCCCGGACAAATGCCTCTCTGCCTCACAGAGGTATAACTACTCGGCTGCCTCACATCAGGCAATCTGCTTGTAATGACAGCTCATGCATGCGCCTATGGAAAGGTTTGATCTCCTCGGGGCAGGCATCACGAGCCTCTGCCCAGTCACCGGTTAGGACACATCTTTTTACTAGGGATAGCGTAGGGTCGCTAGTCGTCCAGGCTCTGATTTGGCGAGCCATCATGGGCGAACCTGTGGACTCAAAGGCATTGATTGCCATGACTATCTCACAGTCCTGTTCGTCAGACCCTTCCGTGGTCGCCAAGGGTAGCCTGCGAAGCGCGTCGGCACAGTTGTCTGTGCCTGGTCTGTGCCTTATGGTGCAATCGTAAGACGCCAGCATGAGTGCCCACTGTTGAATGCGCGCCGAGGCGTTGGTGTTTATTGCCTTGCTTTCGGATAGTAGGGACGTGAGGGGCTTGTGGTCGGTTTCTAACGCGAACTTGCCGCCGAAAAGGTATTGGTGCATCTTTTTGACACCGTACATGCACGCGCTCCGCCCGTGAAAGTGACCTGGAGGCATAAGCTATGGGTTGTAATTTACCCGCACTATTGACATGTTGTAAAACGCACCCAACCCCATATGCTGACGCATCACATGTACGAACTAGCATTTTACCTGGATCAAAAAAAGCCAAAACAGTGTTGGAACACAGAAGGTTGCATGCCTTATTGAAGGCGCGTTCCTGGGCGTCCCCCCAAAACCAATCACACCCCTTTCTGAGTAGCACATGGAGAGGCTCCAGCAGCGTGCTCAAATTCTGCATAAAGTTCCCAAAGTAATTGAGTAACCTGAGAAAGGCGCGCAGTTCCGAGACATTCCGGGGCCTGGGTGCCAGGCAAATTGCTTCTGTTTTGGACTCTGTTGGGCGGATTCCATCAGCGGTAATCCTCCCGCCCAAAGATTCTACCTTGGGGGCGAGAAACAGGCACTTGGATTTCTTAACTCTTAGGCCTACCTGATCCAACCGCTTTAGTACTTCCTCCAAATTGTGGAGATGGGAGTCGGTGTCCCTGCCCGTGATAAGTATGTCATCTTGAAATACAACCGTCCCCGGGATGGACTTGAGCAGACTCTCCATGTTGCGCTGGAATATAGAAACATAGAAAATAGGTGCAGGAGCAGGCCATTCAGCCCTTCTAGCCTGCACCGCCATTCAATGAGTTCATGGCTGAACATGAAACTTCAGTACCCCCTTCCTGCTTTCTCGCCATAACCCTTGATCCCCCGAGTAGTAAGGACTTCATCTAACTCCCTTTTGAATATATTTAGTGAATTGGCCTCAACTACTTTCTGTGGTAGAGAATTCCACAGGTTCACCACTCTCTGGGTGAAGAAGTTTCTCCTCATCTCGGTCCTAAATGGCTTACCCCTTATCCTCAGACTGTGACCCCTGGTTCTGGACTTCCCCAACATTGGGAACATTCTTTCTGCATCTAACCTGTCTAAACCCGTCAGAATTTTAAACGTTTCTATGAGGTCCCCTCTCATTCTTCTGAACTCCAGTGAATACAAGCCCAATTGATCCAATCTTTCTTGATAGGTCAGTCCCGCCATCCCGGGAATCAGTCTGGTGAACCTTCGCTGCACTCCCTCAATAGCAAGAATGTCCTTCCTCAAGTTAGGAGACCAAAACTGTACACAATACTCCAGGTGTGGCCTCACCAAGGCCCTGTACAACTGTAGCAACACCTCCCTGCCCCTGTATTCAAATCCCCTCGCTATGAAGGCCAACATGCCATTTGCTTTCTTAACCGCCTGCTGTACCTGCATGCCAACCTTCAATGACTGATGTACCATGACACCCAGGTCACGTTGCACCTTCCCTTTTCCTAATCTGTCACCATTCAGATAATAGTCTGTCTCTCTGTTTTTACCACCAAAGTGGATAACCTCACATTTATCCACATTATACTTCATCTGCCATGCATTTGCCCACTCACCTAACCTATATAGCGGGTATATAGCAGCTGTCAACCTGATGCCGAATGGGCATCGATTATACATGAAAAGGCCTCGGTGTGTGTTGATGGTGGTGAGTAGCTTGGACTCATCAGTTAATTCTTGCGTCATATACGCAGATGTGAGATCTAGTTTTGAGAAAAGTTTTCCTCCAGCCAACGTGGCAAATAAATCCTCCGCTCTGGGCAGCGGGTATTGGTCCTGTAGGGAGACTCTGTTTATGGTAGATTTGTAGTCCCCACAGATTCGTACGGATCCATCAGGCTTCATGACTGGGACGATGGGACTTGCCCAGTCGCTAAATTCCACGGGTGAGATAATGCCTTCCCGCAGAAACCTGTCCAGTTCATGCTCAATCTTTTTCCTCATCACATAGGGCACAGCTCTAGCCTTGTGATGGACCGGTCTAGCATCCTGTGTGATGTAGATTTTGACTTTACCTTTGAATGTGCCCACACTTGGCTGAAAGAGATGTTCAAATCGACTTAGAACTGTTGAGCAGGAGCTCCGTTCCTCGGATGACATGGTGTGAACATCATCCCATTTCCGGTTTAGTTTTTGCCAGCCAGCTTCTCCCCAGCAGTGCTGGGAGATCTCCGGGGACAATCCACAGGGGAAGTCTGTTCACTGTCCTTTGTGTGTGACTGAGAGCATGGCGATGCCGAGGACTGAGACGATTTCTTTGGTATAGGTCCTTAGTTTGGCGTCGACCCTTGTGAGTTTTGGTCTGTCTCTTTTGTGCGGCCACAGCTGTTCAAATTGTTGAGCACTCATGAGAGATCGTATCCAGCTCCATGTTGACAGGTATCCCGTTGAGTAGGACCCTCATCATTATTGGAGGCGTCTTGTTGTAGGAGCAGTGGCCATTGATCGTGTTGACCCGCTGTACATCGGTGTCCCGGGTACTGTCTCCACCATCTTCTGGTCCACTTTCCGACCCTTCCGATTCGTATAGCAGCCGAGCTGCTGTTTTTCTGCACATGCGGGCCAGATGCCTTGTATAGTCGCAATTTCTGCAAACAGCATGCTGAAATCGACACCCCCTTGATGAGTGCCTTCCCCCACATCTCCAGCACAGACTGCTTCTATTGTTTCCAAAGAATGAGCTGTGTCTGGCTGATCTCTCTTGAGCTTCTTCCAGTTTGTAGTTGATTGCTCGCATTGTGGGTTGATGAGGTGTGAACGGCCGTTCATGTGGCCCTTGATGGCTTCTGGCGCCACTGCCTGCTGTTGAGGGCCTGCTCTCCTGCCTTTGTCTGTGTGTGGGGGTAGCGGCTTGTTTCACGCTGTGAACCCCTTGTTCCGATGTTTCATTAGTTGTCGTACCCGCAGTGTAGATCAACCTCGTTTCTTCTTCTCCTGCTAAGAATGTCTGTGCAACCAGTGCTGCTGCCTCTAGGGTCAAGTTCTTGGTTTCTATGAGCTTTCGGAATATGCCTGCGTGGCCTATTCCTTCAATTTAAAAAGTCTCTCAGTACTTCTCTCCTTAGTTCATCGGAGAACTCACATAAGATAGCCAACCTCCGAAGTTCTGCCACGAAGTCGGGTATGCTCTGGCCCACACAGCATCAGTGCAAAAGCTGAGGGATAGGAAAGAGGATATCTCAATAACATGATTAGAAGCTTGGGGGACAGTAGACAATGATGATTTTATAGGATATCTTATGAGAAACTCAAGGTGGAGCTTGGGTGAGCAGTAGAGAACATGAATCTTAAAGGAGAGGCATGAGGGGTGGAACAAGGTAAGCAGAAAGTACCAGAGGAGTAGTGCTGTGGGATCTTTTATGTCCACCTGAGAGGGCAAATGGGATCAGACTTTAAAGTCTCATCTGAAGGGCAGCACCTCCTACAGTGCAGAACTCCCTCAGTATTGCACTGAAGTGCCAGCCTAGGATATATGCTCAAGTCTTTGGAGTAAGGCTTGAACTGACAATCTTCTGACTCAAAGGCAAGAGTGCTACCATGGAGCCAAGGCAGACACCTTGGTTCAAAATGTAATCTTCAATTTTAGGCTTTTGAGAAAGGTCTTCTTGAAAAAAAATGTATGCAGCCAATCAAAAGACAATTTTATGTTCAATCATGTTATTGAGAAATATGTAATTCCATGCCACCACTGTTTTTATTACATTTAAAACTTTATTTTTGACATCAAATTTTCAGTTACTGAGAAAAATCGATGGAGGAAAAGATTCAGAGAGCGAGAAATTTATTACAGCCAAGGAATGGGCGGTGTCAGGAGAAAAGTTGGAGAATTAGCGGCAGGCGCAAATGCTTTAGACTGCACAAAATATGCTCACTGCTCAATAAAATGATTGGAACGCGAATTCAAGTCTTAAAAGCCAAACTCAATAGTGTTACACTAACAGGATAGACCAATATTGGTGCAGTCTAATCGCAATTCATCATTGCCGCTGGCTTTTTTCACTACTTAAAGAGGAGCTTCATTGATACTGCAGCACCTAATTCTCAGCATAGCTGGCTGTGTACAGGGCTGGATTAAGTGGCGGGGGGGGGTGGGGGGTGCGCGGATGGGGTGGTCGCCCGGGGCTGAAGCTAAGAATGGGCCCATACAGGTTCGGATTAAAGGTAAGAGTAAACAGTATTGACATGTGACATAGCAAGAGCGGGGCTCTGCTGCAAGGGCTCTGCCACATGTTATTCTCGACTTGATGTAAACAGACTCTAGACTCCTGCAGTGCCTGGCAGGGCGGTGCTAGCCAGCACATCTGTCCCAGCGTACTGAAGTGACATGGGGCTAGGTTTTACACTTTTGTGCAGATCGCCCAAAAACGGGCGTTATTTTCGGCTTGGCGGTAAATATGGGTTTTCATATCGCCGGATTGTCGCCCATTTTCAAAGACCTTAGTCTCCATTTTAAAAATTGGCCGTTACCACGAGCGATCTGAAATGGGCGTTAGCGTTAAATCTCTCTCACCTTCTGCCGTAAAGTTTCACCATCCTTCATCATCATCATAGGCAGTCCCTCGGAATCGAGGAGGACTTGCTTCTACTCCCAAAGTGAGTTCTTTGATGGCTAAACAGTCCAATATGAGAGCCACAGACCCTGCGTCGGGGGAAGGGGTCGGCACGGCTGGTTTGCCGCGCGCTCCTTCCGTTGCCTGCGCCTGGCCTCCTCATGCTCCTTGTATTGAGACTCAAAGACCTCAATGCCCTCCTGGATGGACTTTCTCCATCTTGGGCGGTCTGTGCCCAGGGTCTCCCAGGTGTCAGTGATGATGTCACACTGTACCAGGGAGGCTTTGAGGGTGTCCTTATAACGTTTCCGCTGTCCTCATTTGGCTCGTTTACCATGAAGGAGCTCCGCATAAAGCATTTGCTTAGGGAGTCTCGTATCTGGCATGCGTACTATGTGGCCTGCCAACGAAGCTGATCCGAGTATGGTCAGTGCTTCAATACTGGAGATGTTAGCCTGGTCGAGGACACTGATGTTGATGCGCCTGTCCTCCCAGGAGATTTGCAGGATCTTGCGGAGACATCGTTCTGATATATTGTACAGGTGGGACCAGTACAAACCGGACTGTCTGCACCTGGGCAGGACCGGAACCAATGTCCTAGGGGGAGTGTTTGCTAGTGCTGTTGGGGAGGAGTTAAAGTAATATGGCAGGGGGATGGGAACCAATGCAGGGAGACAGAGGGAAACAAAAAGGAGACAAAAGCAAAAGACAGAAAGGAGATGAGGAAAAGTGGAGGGCAGAGAAACACAAGGCAAAGAACAAAAAGGGCCACTGTACAGCAAAATTCTAAAAGGACAAAGGGTGTTAATAAAACAAGCCTGAAGGCTTTGTGTCTTAATGCAAGGAGTATCCATAATAAGGTGGATGAATTAACTGTGCAAATAGATATTAACAAATATGATGTGATTGGGATTACAGAGACGTGGCTCCAGGATGATCAGGGCTGGGAACTCAACATCCAGGGGTATTCAACATTCAGGAAGGATAGAATAAAAGGAAAAGGAGGTGGGATAGCATTGCTGGTTAAAGAGGAGATTAATGCAATAGTTAGGAAGGACATTAGCTTGGATGATGTGGAATCTATATGGGTAGTGCTGCAGAACACCAAAGGGCAAAAAACGTTAGTGGGAGTTGTGTACAGACCTCCAAACAGTAGTAGTGATGTTGGGGAGGGCATCAAACAGGAAATTAGGGGTGCATGCAATAAAGGTGCAGCAGTTATAATGGGTGACTTTAATATGCACATAGATTGGGCTAACCAAACTGGAAGCAATACGGTGGAGGAAGATTTCCTGGAGTGCATAAGGGATGGTTTTCTAGACCAATATGTCGAGGAACCAACTAGGGGGGAGGCCATCTTAGACTGGGTGTTGTGTAATGAGAGAGGATTAATTAGCAATCTCGTTGTGCGAGGCCTCTTGGGGAAGAGTGACCATAATATGGTGGAATTCTGCATTAGGATGGAGAATGAAACAATTAATTCAGAGACCATGGTCCAGAACTTAAAGAAGGGTAACTTTGAAGGTATGAGGCGTGAATTGGCTAGGATAGATTGGCAAATGATACTTAAGGGGTTGACTGTGGATGGGCAATGGCAGACATTTAGAGACTGCATGGATGAACTACAACAATTGTACATCCCTGTCTGGCGTAAAAATAAAAAAGGGAAGGTGGCTCAACCGTGGCTATCAAGGGAAATCAGGGATAGTATTAAAGCCAAGGAAGTGGCATACAAATGGGCCAGAAATAGCAGTGAACCCGGGGACTGGGAGAAATTTAGAACTCAGCAGAGGAGGACAAAGGGTTTGATTAGGGCAGGGAAAATGGAGTAGGAGAAGAAGCTTGCAGGGAAAATTAAGACGGATTGCAAAAGTTTCTATAGATATGTAAAGAGAAAAAGGTTAGTAAAGACAAACGTAGGTCCCCTGCAGTCAGAATCAGGGGAAGTCATAACGGGGAACAAAGAAATGGCAGACCAATTGAACAAGTACTTTGGTTCGGTATTCACTAAGGAGGACACAAACAACCTTCCGGATATAAAAGGGGTCGGAGGGTCTAGTAAGGAAGAGGAACTGAGGGAAATCCTTATTAGTCGGGAAATTGTGTTTAGGAAATTGATGGGATTGAAGGCCGATAAATCCCCAGGGCCTGATGGACTGCATCCCAGAGTACTTAAGGAGGTGGCCTTGGAAATAGCGGATGCATTGACAGTCATTTTCCAACATTCCATAGACTCTGGATCAGTTCCTATCGAGTGGAGGGTAGCCAATGTAACCCCACTTTTTAAAAAAGGAGGGAGAGAGAAAACAGGGAATTATAGACCGGTCAGCCTGATCTCAGTAGTGGGTAAAATGATGGAATCAATTATTAAGGATGTCATAGCAGCGCATTTGGAAAGAGGTGACATGATAGGTCCAAGTAGCATGGATTTGTGAAAGGGAAATCATGCTTGACAAATCTTCTGGAATTTTTTGAGGATGTTTCCATTAGAGTGGACAAGGGAGAACCAGTTGATGTGGTATATTTGGACTTTCAGAAGGCTTTCGACATGGGCCCACACAAGAGATTAATGTGCAAAGGTAAAGCACGTGGGATTGGGGGTAGTGTGCTGACATGGATTGAGAACTGGTTGTCAGACAGGAAGCAAAGAATAGGAGTAAATGGGTACTTTTCAGAATGGCAGGCAGTGACTAGTGGGGTACCGCAAGGTTCTGTGCTGGGGCCCCAGCTGTTTACACTGTACATTAATGATTTAGACGAGGGGATTAAATGTAGTATCTCCAAATTTGTGGATGACACTAAGTTAGGTGGCAGTATGAGCTGCGAGGAGGATGCTATGAGGCTGCAGAGTGACTTGGATAGGTTAGGTGAGTGGGCAAATGCATGGCAGATGAAGTATAATGTGGATAAATGTGAGGTTATCCACTTTGGTGGTAAAAACAGAGAGACAGACTATTATCTGAATGGTGACAGATTAGGAAAAGGGGAGGTGCAAAGAGACCTGGGTGTCATGGTACATCAGTCATTGAAGGTTGGCATGCAGGTACAGCAGGCGGTTAAGAAAGCAAATGGCATGTTGGCCTTCATAGCGAGGGGATTTGAGTACAGGGGCAGGGAGGTGTTGCTACAGTTGTACAGGGCCTTGGTGAGGCCACACCTGGAGTATTGTGTACAGTTTTGGTCTCCTAACTTGAGGAAGGACATTCTTGCTATTGAGGGAGTGCAGCGAAGGTTCACCAGACTGATTCCCGGGATGGCGGGACTGACCTATCAAGAAAGACTGGATCAACTGGGCTTGTATTCACTGGAGTTCAGAAGAATGAGAGGGGACCTCATAGAAACGTTTAAAATTCTGATGTGTTCAGACAGTTTAGATGCAGGAAGAATGTTCCCAATGTTGGGGAAGTCCAGAACCAGGGGTCACAGTCTAAGGATAAGGCGTAAGCCATTTAGGTCCGAGATGAGGAGAAACTTCTTCACCCAGAGAGTGGTGAACCTGTGGAATTCTCTACCACAGAAAGTTGTTGAGGCCAATTCACTAAATATATTCAAAAAGGAGTTAGATGAAGTCCTTACTGCTCGGGGGATCAAGGGGTATGGTGAGAAAGCAGGAAGGGGGTACTGAAGTTGCATGTTCAGCCATGAACTCATTGAATGGCGGTGCAGGCTAGAAGGGCCGAATGGCCTACTCCTGCACCTATTTTCTATGTTTCTATGTTTCTATCTCCAGCGACTTTCGGTGCCTTTTGTAAATCGTCCATGCCTCAGACCCATACAGGAAGTTGGGTATTACTACAGCCCTGTAGACCATGAACTTGGTGGTAGATTTGAGGGCCTGGTCTTCAAACACTCTTTTCCTCAGGCGGCCGAAGGTTGTGCTGGCGCACTGAAGGCGATGCTGAATCTCCGCATCAATATCTGCCTTTGTTGATAAGAGGCTCCCGAGATATGGGAAATGGTCCACGTTGTCCAGGGCCGCGCCATGGATCTTGATGATTGGAGGGCAGTGCTGTGCAGCGATGACAGGATGGTGAAAGACCTTTCTCTTCTAGATGTTAAGCATAAGGCCCATGCTTTCATATGCCTCAGTGAATACATCGACTATGTCCTGGAGTTCAGCCTCTGAATTTGCGCAGACGCAGGTGTCGTCCACATACTGCAGCTCAACGACAGAGGTTGGGGTGATCTTGGACCTGGCCTGGAGGCGGCGTAGGTTAAATAGCTTCCCACTGGTTCTGTAGTTTAATTCCACTCCAGCGGGGAGCTTGTTGATTGTAAGGTGGAGCATGGCGGCAAGGAAGATTGAGAAGAGGGTTGGAGCGATAATGCAGCCCTGTTTGACCCTGGTCTGGATGTGGATTGGGTCTGTAATGGATCCTTTGGTCAGGCTCATGGCCTGCATGTCAGCGTGAAGCAGGCGAAGGATGTTGACAAACCTTTGGGGGCATCCGAAACGGAGGAGGACGTTCCATTATACCCTCACGGTTGACAGTGTCAAAGGCCTTTGTAAGATCGAAAAAGGCCATGTATGAGGGCTGGCGCTGCTCCCTGCATTTTTCCTGCAACTGTCGCGCTGCAAAGATCATGTCTATTGTGCCCCGTAGGGGACGAAATCCGCATTGTGATTCCGCTGGGAGCTCCTCGGCCACAGAGAGAAGTCGATTGAGGAGAACTCGAGTGACAACTTTCCCAGTGGCTGAAAACAGGGAGATTCCCCTGTAGTTGCCGCAGTCGGACTTGTCCCCCTTTTTAAAAATGGTCACAGTCACTGTATCTCTGAGATCTCCCGGCATGCTCTCCTGCCTCCAGATGAGAGAGATGAGGTCATGTATCCGCGCCAACAGCGCCTATCCGCCATATTTTAGCACCTCAGCAGGGATTCCATCTGCACCCGTAGCCTTGTTATTTTTAAGCTGTTTTACGGCTTTGCCAGCCTTGTGCAATGTTGGAGTTTCAATGAGTTGGTGGCAGGTGGCATGCTGCGAGATGGAATCAAGAACACTCGAGTCAAAGGCAGAGTTTTGATTGAGGAGATCTTCAAAGTGCTCCTTCCATCAGGCTCTGACAGCCTTGGTGTCCTTGATGAGTGTTTCCCCATTTTTGGCCAGGAGTGGGGTGGGGCCTTGGGAGTTTGGACTGTAGGTATCCTTGACTGCAGTGAAGAATCCTCGCATATCGTGCCTGTCGACCAGTTGTTGTATCTCCTGTGCTTTCTTCATCCACCGCCTGTTCTTTAGGTCCCGAGTTTTCTGATGGACCTCAGCCTTGAGCCGTCTGTAATGTTGTTTTGCAGCTCCCGAGTTGGGCTGTTGCTTGAGGCTCAGAAATGCTTTACACTTGCGATCTATTAGTTCTTCGATCTCCTGATCATTTTCATCAAACCAGTCCTGATGTTTTCTAGTTGAGTGACCAAGTGTCTCTTCACAGGCACTTGTTATAGAGGCTTGGAGGGCAGACCAAGCGCTGTGGGCATTCAGCATCTCAGGGTCATCAAGGCACGCAGGATTGGCTGTGAGGCGCTGGCTGTATAGGGCTCTCTTAGCTGCGTCTCTAAGTGCCCCGGCATTAACTTTTTTGCGGAACTGCTTCTGTTGTCCCCTCTGCTTTGGGGCAATGTTAATATTGATGATGGATCGGATTAGGCAGTGGTCCGTCCAGCAGTCGTCAGCTCCTGCCATAGCGCGGGTGATGTGCACATCCTTGCGATCCCTGGCTCGGATGATGACATAGTCAAGCAGGTGCCAATGTTTGGAGCGAGGGTGTTTGTCACTCTGGCGGAACAGGGTGTTGGTAATGATGAGTTCATGTTCTCGACATTTTGACAGGAGTAGGGTACTGCTGGAATTGGCTTTCCCTACCCCCTCTCTGCCAAGCACGCCTCCCCAGAGGGCTGTGTCTTTGCCAACCCTGGCATTAAAATCACTCAGGAGGATCAATTTGTCGCCCGTGGGGACACGGGACAAGGATGTCTCGAGGTTGGAATAAAAACCCTCTTTAGCCTCATCCGTTGCATCGAGTGTGGAGGCGTATGCACTGATGACTGGGGCACATTGGTTCCGGGATAGGGTGATACGGAGAGTCATGAGGCGTTCGTTGACCACACAGGGGGAGTCTTTGAGGCGGTCGACCAGCTCATTCTTGACGGCAAAGTCAACTCCATGAAGGCGGCGTTCTGCCTCTGGTTTCCCTTTCCAGAAGAAGGTGTAACCTCCACCATGTTCCTTCAACTGACCTTCCCCTGCTCGCCGGGTCTCATTTAGGGCGGCGATGTCAATGTCAAAACGTCTGAGTTCCCGGGCAACTATCGCGGTGCCGCGTTCCGGCCTGTTGCTGTTGGGATTGTCCATGAGGATCCTGACGTTCCAGGTCCCGAACTTCATACTGATGGAGTGGAAGATGCCTGTGTGTGAGTTCTTTTAATGTGGGGTGGCAGCTGCACACCGGCAACCACACAGGCTTAGCTGAGCAAGGTCTTGGTCCAGTGGCAAGGGGTCCAAGACAACTGGAGACCAGGCACAGCTCGATAAGCCTACTTGCCTATGGCGAAGTGTTGGCTGCAAGCTCGGCGCCGGGCAGTGCCATTGATGGTAGATGGCCCGAGGCTAGGTTGGGAGGCAGGCAGGGTCACCGTCCTTAGCAACGGCATGGCAACGCTCGTTTCCCGTGATTCAGGAGGTCAAGGGTCATCATTACATGCGCATAAGAGGAGAGAGAGGGAGCAGAGAGAGAGTGAAGGTGTGTGTGGGTGCTTGTTTGGCTGCTTTGGGAGGTAGTAGGGAGAGTTTCGAGCTTTATAGCAAATTGTGTGAAAAAAGTTAGCTGTTACTAGCCAGATATTTTCACGAATTTAGTGCCTATAATGGAGGGAATGGAGGAGGCGACACAGCACGCTGTGGAGACTGACGCTGGCGAGAGCAGTGAGGTGGGAGAGGAACAATTGGGAGGATGAAAGAGAGCGAGGAGGTTTTCGGACAAGGCAAGTGCCTCCCTCCTGCAGGTGATCGAGTCACACTGGGGTGATTTGACCCAGGGAGGAGGTGAGAAGACCATCCCAAATGCCTACGAGAAGATATGGGCCGAGATAGCAGAGGTGGTCTTGTCGGTGACCAACGAGGAGTGTGAGGGCAACCAATGCCGAAAGCGATGGAATGATCTTGTCGGATCCGCAAGAGTATTACATTTATTTACATGTACTTATATATTTAAATAATTTGATTTGTGAGAGTCTATAATCAGATGTGAGGTCTTTAAGGAGCTAGGAGCTAAATTAAAAAGTAGGACCTCAAAAGTAGTAATCTCGGGATTGCTACCAGTGCCACGTGATAGTCAGAGTAGGAATCGCAGGATAGCGCAGATGAATACGTGGCTTGAGCAGTGGTGCAGCAGGGAGGGATTCAAATTGCTGGGGCATTGGGACCGGTTCTGGGGAGGTGGGACCAGTACAAACCGGACGGTCTGCACCTGGGCAGGACCGGAACCAATCTCCTAGGGGGAGTGTTTGCTAGTGCTGTTGGGGAGGATTTAAACTAATATGGCAGGGGGATGGGAACCAATGCAGGGAGACAGAGGGAAACAAAAAGGAGACAAAAGCAAAAGACAGAAAGGAGATGAGGAAAAGTGGAGGGCAGAGAAACCCAAGGCAAAGAACAAAAAGGGCCACTGTACAGCAAAATTCTAAAAGGACAAAGGGTGTTAATAAAACAAGCCTGAAGGCTTTGTGTCTTAATGCAAGGAGTATCCGCAATAAGGTGGATGAATTAATTGTGCAAATAGATGTTAACAAATATGATGTGATTGGGATTACGGAGACGTGGCTCCAGGATGATCAGGGCTGGGAACTCAACATTCAGGGGTATTCAACATTCAGGAAGGATAGAATAAAAGGAAAAGGAGGTGGGGTAGCATTGCTGGTTAAAGAGGAGATTAATGCAATAGTTAGGAAAGACATTAGCTTGGATGATGTGGAATCTATATGGGTAGAGCTGCAGAACACCAAAGGGCAAAAAACGTTAGTAGGAGTTGTGTACAGACCTCCAAACAGTAATAGGGATGTTGGGGAGGGCATCAAACAGGAAATTAGGGGTGCATGCAATAAAGGTGTAGCAGTTATAATGGGTGACTTTAATATGCACATAGATTGGGCTAGCCAAACTGGAAGCAATACGGTGGAGGAGGATTTCCTGGAGTGCATAAGGGATGGTTTTCTAGACCAATATGTTGAGGAACCAACTAGGGGGGAGGCCATCTTAGACTGGGTGTTGTGTAATGAGAGAGGATTAATTAGCAATCTCATTGTGCGAGGCCCCTTGGGGAAGAGTGACCATAATATGGTGGAATTCTGCATTAGGATGGAGAATGAAACAGTAATTTCAGAGACCATGGTCCAGAACTTAAAGAAGGGTAACTTTGAAGGTATGAGGCGTGAATTGGCTAGGATAGATTGGCGAATGATACTTAGGGGGTTGACTGTGGATGGGCAATGGCAGACATTTAGAGACCGCATGGATGAATTACAACAATTGTACATTCCTGTCTGGCGTAAAAATAAAAAAGGGAAGGTGGCTCAACCGTGGCTATCTAGGGAAATCAGGGATAGTATTAAAGCCAAGGAAGTGGCATACAAATTGGCCAGAAATAGCAGCGAACCTGGGGACTGGGAGAAATTTAGAACTCAGCAGAGGAGGACAAAGGGTTTGATTAGGGCAGGGAAAATGGAGTACGAGAAGAAGCTTGCAGGGAACATTAAGGCGGATTGCAAAAGTTTCTATAGGTATGTAAAGAGAAAAAGGTTGGTGAAGACAAACGTAGGTCCCCTGCAGTCAGAATCAGGGGAAGTCATAACGGGGAACAAAGAAATGGCAGACCAATTGAACAAGTACTTTGGTTCGGTATTCACTAAGGAGGATACAAACAACCTTCCGGATATAAAAGGGGTCAGAGGGTCTAGTAAGGAGGGGGAACTGAGGGAAATCTTTATTAGTCGGGAAATTGTGTTGGGGAAATTGATGGGATTGAAGGCCGATAAATCCCCAGGGCCTGATGGACTGCATCCTAGAGTACTTAAGGAGGTGGCCTTGGAAATAGCGGATGCATTGACAGTCATTTTCCAACATTCCATTGACTCTGGATCAGTTCCTATGGAGTGGAGGGTAGCCAATGTAACCCCACTTTTTAAAAAAGGAGGGAGAGAGAAAACAGGGAATTATAGACCGGTCAGCCTGACCTCAGTAGTGGGTAAAATGATGGAATCAATTATTAAGGATGTCATAGCAGTGCATCTGGAAAATGGTGACATGATAGGTCCAAGTCAGCATGGATTTGTGAAAGGGAAATCATGCTTGACAAATCTTCTGGAATTTTTTGAGGATGTTTCCAGTAAAGTGGACAAAGGAGAACCAGTTGATGTGGTATATTTGGACTGTCAGAAGGCTTTCGACAAGGTCCCACACAAGAGATTAATGTGCAAAGTTAAAGCACATGGGATTGGGGGTAGTGTGCTGACGTGGATTGAGAACTGGTTGTCAGACAGGAAGCAAAGAGTAGGAGTAAACGGGTACTTTTCAGAATGGCAGGCAGTGACTAGTGGAGTGCCGCAAGGTTCAGTGCTGGGGCCCCAGCTGTTTACATTGTACATTAATGATTTAGACGAGGGGATTAAATGCAGTATCTCCAAATTTGCGGATGATACTAAGTTGGGTGGCAGTGTGAGCTGCGAGGAGGATGCTATTAGGCTGCAGAGTGACTTGGATAGGTTAGGTGAGTGGGCAAATGCATGGCAGATGAAGTATAATGTGGATAAATGTGAGGTTATCCACTTTGGTGGTAAAAACAGAGAGACAGACTATTATCTGAATGGTGACAGATTAGGAAAAGGGAAGGTGCAACGAGACCTGGGTGTCATGGTACATCAGTCATTGAAGGTGAGCATGCAGGTACAGCAGGCGGTTAAGAAAGCAAATGGCATGTTGGCCTTCATAGCGAGGGGATTTGAATACAGGGGCAGGGAGGTGTTGCTACAGTTGTACAGGGCCTTGGTGAGGCCACACCTGGAGTATTGTGTACAGTTTTGGTCTCCTAACTTGAGGAAGGACATTCTTGCTATTGAGGGAGTGCAGCGAAGGTTCACCAGACTGATTCCCGGGATGGCGGGACTGACCTATCAAGAAAGATTGGATCAACTGGGCTTGTATTCACTGGAGTTCAGAAGAATGAGAGGGGACCTCATAGAAACGTTTAAAATTCTGACGGGTTTAGACAGGTTAGATGCAGAAAGAATGTTCCCAATGTTGGGGAAGTCCAGAACCAGGGGTCACAGTCTGAGGATAAGGGGTAAGCCATTTAGGACCGAGATGAGGAGAAACTTCTTCACCCAGAGAGTGGTGAACCTGTGGAATTCTCTACCACAGAAAGTAGTTGAGGCCAATTCACTAAATATATTCAAAAGGGAGTTAGATGAAGTCCTTACTACTCGGGGGATCAAGGGGTATGGCGAGAAAGCAGGAAGGGGGTACTGAAGTTTCATGTTCAGCCATGAACTCATTGAATGGCGGTGCAGGCTAGAAGGGCTGAATGGCCTGCTCCTGCACCTATTTCTATGTTTCTATGTTTCTATGTTTCTTTCACTTTAACTGGGAATGTTGTACTCAAAGCCTGCGGTCACAGTGTATGTCTTTAGGTAAAGAATGATAATTATCATAATAATCATGATTACATCTGTCGGTTATGTGTTGTATCAGTCTCTGTGACAGTACCTAGCAATGATATCACGGAATGATCTCATGCCATGTCGTCCTGTTACCTTTTATAGAAGAAGCTATCGAGGAATAGGTCCGAGCAGAGGCGAACAGGTGGAGGACCACCAGTCATCAGTGACATCACTGACATGGAGGAGCAGTTGCTCACACTAGTCGGGACCCACCCTCGGACGGTCACATAAGCAGCTGCAGACCCTGAAGTGATGCCACGTGAATAAAGTGTACACCATTGCCTGATGTAAAGTCAATAGATGCCACACCCACTCATATCCGAACAATAATATGATAGATGATTTCTAAAAGTGTCCTAAAAATAATGCTGGCCTCATGAGAATCATTGCAATACAGAATGTATTGATGGTCATGAAATGTGATGTCTGTGATGATTTTGATAGCGGTGGTGCTTTTGTTGTGCATATGCTGTGTGTAGCGCTGGACTCACCTTGTGACCCTAGCACCTCCTTCTCCTCTAATAACCTCATTTGTGTTTTGCAGCTCAGCCAGCAGCGCATCCCAAGGCAAGACCACAGAGGCTAGAAGGTGGGGGCTGGACAGGCCGGACTCACCGGACGATCCTACATCTGGTGCTGAGGAGCTCCGATTCTCGCCCGTCAATCAGCTGGGTCCGTTCTCAACGGATGAGAGCGCGGACTTTGAGGAGTCTTCATTGCCAGGCTCCAGAAGGCATTCCACCCCAAGGCCATCTAATGCTCCTCCAGCCATTCCCATCTCCACTCTGGAGGTACCGGGTCCAAGCACCTCGCTACAGGGTACCCCAGGTGTCCCCCAAGATGGCGCCGATCCCGTGGAGATTTCGTGGACGCGGCAGGTCTGTTCCACGAGCGCCAGATGAGAGGGGCGACATGGTAGAGTTGTCCAGGAGGACTGTAGACATAAGTGACCAGATCCTACAGGTATTGGGGGGGCATATCCCGACAGCTGGCCAGCATCTCCGGCATCATGGCGGAGTACGTTCCACGGAGGCCCTGGAGGCGATAGCCAGGAACACTGGTGGTACAGGCCTCCCAGTGGTCCTGGAGCGCGGCACTCCACCCCTAGGCTCCGCACCCCCAGTGCCAACAACACATGAGAGGCAGGAGCAAGATCCTGTTTCTGGATCCGAGACTGTTCCCACCTCAGTAGCCCCTGCTCCCGTACCCGTGCAACCACCGGCTCTGCCTTCATCACCCCCAATGAGGCACCATCTGAGGAGCGCCTCAGCCAGGCGGCGTGGAGAGAGGAGGGTAAGAGGTGGAGGTGGGGAGAAGAAGGGGAGGGGGGAAGGAAAGTGAGGTGCATGTCCGCAGGTGATGACTTTATTATATCTCCAACTCGGTGTATGTAATTTGTTGTAAGGTATGGGGAGAGGGGGCCACCCTGTTGGTTTGCATTTTGTTCTGTGTTGCTGGACATGTTGACCATTTGATTGATGTCAATGTTATAAAAAGTGGGGTTGGGATGGGGTATTTTTGCCCATGATACTTATGATTTCAGACCAATGGTCGTATTAAATGTTTTTTATTCAACACAACCTTGTTGCGCATTGCCTCAGATAGCTGGACCGTTACACACTGGTGATTCCTTAACATGAAAGGGTATAATTAAACTTAACTTCAATCAACTTAAACTTTAACTGGCACCAAGATGATGCCCACCATTGATGTCTGAGCTGCACACACAGCAGTGTGTCAGCTTTGTGAATAACAGCAACGTTCTTTCAGGCAAATCGCACTTTTATGAGCTGCTGACTGAAGAGTCTTGCAGCTATGTAGCCACCGCGGGCCCTTTCCCATGGTTGCATAGCCAGCCTGATTGTCTGGCCCTAGATCAGCGTCCAGCCCCTCGTCCTCCTCTTCCTCTCTCTCCTGAGGTGGACCATGTAAAGTCCTGTCCCCTCAGTACAGATTCACACGAGGCACGTAGTGAAGTCAAAGTCACTCCGGACCTGCACCTTTATTTTACAGCTCTGGAATGCTGCACTTGCCTGAAACCTGCCCTTATATACCTGTCTCTTGCAAGTGCACCCCTGGTGGTAAGAACATAAGAATTAGGAACAGGAGTAGGCCATCTACCCGCTCGAGCCTGCTCTGCCATTCAAAAAGATCATGGCTGATCTGGCCGTGGACTCAGCTCCACTTACCCGCCCGCTCCCCATAACCCTTAATTCCCTTATTGGTGAAAAATCTATCTATCTGTGATTTGAATACATTCAATGCGCTAGCCTCAACTGCTTCCTTGGGCAGAGAATTCCACAGATTCACAACCCTCTGGGAGAAGAAATTCCTTCTCAACTCTGTTTTAAATTGACTCCCCCGTATTTTGAGGTTGTGCCCCCTAGTTCTAGTCTCCCCAACCAATGGAAACAACCTCTCTGCCTCCATCTTGTCTATCCCTTTCATTATTTTAAATGTTTCTATAAGATCACCCCTCATCCTTCTGAACTCCAACGAGTAAAGACCCAGTCTATCAATCTATCATCATAAGGTAGCCCCCTCATCTCCGGAATCAGCCTAGTGAATCGTCTCTGTACCCCCTCCAAGGCTAGTATATCCTTCCTTAAGTAAGGTGACCAAAACTGCACGCAGTACTCCAGGTGCGGCCTCACCAATACCCTGTACAGTTGCAGCAGGACCTCCCTGCTTTTGTACTCCATCCCTCTCGCAATGAAGGCCAACATTCCATTCGCCTTCCTGATTACCTGCTGCACCTGCAAACTAACTTTTTGAGATTCAAAAAGAGTTTCATGCACAAGGACCCCCAGGTCCCTCTGCACCGCAGCATGTTGTAATTTCTCCCCATTCAAATAATATTCCCTTTTACTGTTTTTTTTTCAAAGGTGGATGACCTCACATTTTCCAACATTGTATTCCATCTGCCAAACCTTAGCCCATTCGCTTAACCTTTCTAAATCTCTTTGCAGCCTCTCTGTGTCCGCTACACAACCCGCTTTCCCACCAATCTTTGTATCATCTGCAAATTTTGTTACACTACACTCTGTCCCCTCTTCTAGATCATCTATGTATATTGTAAACAGTTGTGGTCCCAGCACCGATCCCTGTGGCACACCACTAACCACCGATTTCCAACCCGAAAAGGACCCATTTATCCCGACTCTCTGCTTTCTGTTAGCCAGCCAATTCTCTATCCATGCTAATACATTTCCTCTGACTCCAAGTACCTTTATCTTCTGCAGTAACCTTTTGTGTGGCACCTTATCGAATGCCCTTTGGAAATCTAAATACACCACATCCATCGGTACACCTCTATCCACCATGCTCGTTATATCCCCAAAGAATTCCAGTAAATTAATTAAACATGATTTCCCCTTCATGAATCCATGTTGCGTCTGCTTGATTGCACTGTTCCTATCTAGATGTCTCGCTATTTCTTCCTTAATGATAGCTTCAAGCATTTTCCCCACTACAGATGTTAAACTAACTGGCCTATAGTTACCTGCCTTTTGTCTGCCCCCTTTTTTAAACAGAGGCGTTACATTAGCTGCTTTCCAATCCGCTGGTACCTCCCCAGAGTCCAGAGAATTTTGGTAGATTATAACGAATGCATCTGCTATAACTTCCGCCATCTCTTTTAATACCCTGGGATGCATTTCATCAGGACCAGGGGACTTGTCCACCTTGAGTCTCATTAGCCTGTCCAGCACTACCTCCCTAGTGATAGTGATTGTCTCAAGGTCCTCCCTTCCCACATTCCCATGACCAGCAATTTTTGGCACGGTTTTTGTGTCTTCCATAGTGAAGACCGAAGCAAAATAACTGTTTAAGGTCTCAGCCATTTCCACATTTCCCATTATTAAATCCCCCTTCTCATCTTCTAAGGGACCAACATTTACTTTAGTCACTCTTTTCCGTTTTATATATCGGTAAAAGCTTTTACTATCTGTTTTTATGTTTTGCGCAAGTTTACTTTCGTAATCTATCTTTCCTTTCTTTAGTGCTTTCTTAGTCATTCTTTGCTGTCGTTTAAAATTTTCCCAATCTTCTAGTTTCCCACTAATCTTGGCCACCTTATATGCATTGGTTTTTAATTTGATACTCCCCTTTATTTCCTTGGTTATCCACGGCTGGTTATCCCTTCTCTTAACACCCTTCTTTTTCACTGGAATATATTTTTGTTGAGCACTATGAAAGAGCTCCTTAAAAGTCCTCCACTGTTCCTCAATTGTGCCACCATTTAGTCTGTGTTCCCAGTCTACTTTGGCTAACTCTGCCCTCATCCCACTGTAGTCCCTTTTGTTTAAGCATAGTACACTTGTTTGAGACACTACTTCTTCACCCTCAATCCGCATTACAAATTCAACCATACTGTGATCACTCATTCCGAGAGGATCTTTTACCAGGAGATCGTTTATTATTCCTGTCTCATTACACAGGACTAGATCTAAGATAGCTTGCCCCCTTGTAGGTTCTGTAACATACTGTTCTAAAAAACAATCCCGTATGCATTCTATGAATTCCTCCTCCAGGCTACCCCGTGCGATTTGATTTGACCAATCGATATGTAGGTTAAAATCCCCCATGATTACTGCCGTTCCTTTTTCACATGCCTCCATTATTCCCTTGATTATTGTCCGCCCCACCGTAAAGTTACTATTTATAAACTACGCCCACCAGTGACTTTTTCCCCTTACTATCTCTAATCTCCACCCACAATGATTCAACATTTTGTTCATTAGAGCCAATATCATCTCTCACAACTGCCCTGATATCATCCTTTATTAACAGTGCTACCCCACCTCCTTTCTCTTCTTGTCTATCCTTCCGAATTGTCAGATACCCCGTGTGTTTAATTCCCAGTCTTGGCCACCCTGCAGGCACGTTTCTGTAATGGCCACCAAATCATACCCATTTGTAATGATTTGTGCCGTCAACTCATTTACTTTATTTCGAATGCTGCGTGTTCAGGTAGAGTGTTTTAATACTAGTTTTTAAACCATGATTTTCAGTTTTGACCCCTCCTGCAACCCCTTTATACTCATACATATTTTCCCTTCCTATCACCTTGTGGTTTATACTTACCCCAGTGCTACTCTGCTCTGTTGCCTCCTGCCTTTTGCATTCTTTCTTGGGGTCCTGTTCATCTGCGCTCTCACCCACTCTAACTAGCTCAGAGGCCTCTCCTGGGTTCCAAATACACCTCGCATTGAGGCACCGAGCTTTCAGGCTTGCCTTTTTATTACACTTTGACACTTTAGAATTTTGCTGTACATTGGCCCTTTTTGGTTTTTGCCTTGGGTTTCTCTTCCCTCCACTTTTACTCATCTCCTTTCTGTCTTTTGCTTCTGTCTCCATTTTGTTTCCCTTTGTCTCCCTGCATTGGTTCCCATCTCCCTGCCATATTAGTTTAACTCCTCCCCAACAGCACTAGCAAACACTCCCCCGAGGACATTGGTTCCATTCCTGCCCAGGGGCAGACCATCCGGTTTGTACTGGTCCCACCTCCCCCAGAACCGGTTCCAATGCCCCAGGAATTTGAATCCCTCCCTGCTGCTGGTAAGGTATGCTGGTGGTTACAGGTCATATCTTATTACAGTCATGTATAGCATGTTAGGATACAGTTATATATAATAATGTAAGATACATGACATCACCCTCCCCCAAGGTCTTATTGTCTTTATAGGTTCAGTCTCTCAGGTGGTCTACGCTCTCGCGTGGAGCGTCTGAGTTGTGGTTCAGTTGTTTGCCTTGGTGTCTGTTTTTCTTTGGGTGTGGTTGCTGGTATCTCGCCTGCGCTGTCTGTTTCGATTGGTGTGATTGTTGTTGACTCATCTGTCTGTTGAGATTGCCCTTTTCTCAGGTTGTTCCCTCTGTCTGTCCACCAGGTGTGGTGCGAGTTCCACATTGTAGTCTGCCTCTGGTTCCGCAGTGTTGTTGGTAAATCTGCTTTTGACTTGGTCTACATGCCTCCGGCAGGTTTTGCCATTGTCCATTTGTACTACCAGTAGCCTGTTTCCTTCCTTGCCCGTTACTGTCCCTGCAAGCCATTTGGGAACCCTGCCATAGTTTAGTACAACACTTTGTCCCCTATCTCATTCCATCTCCCCCTTGAATTTCTGTCATGGTACTCAGTCAGCTTACGGCGCTTTGCCTCAATGATTTCATGCATTTCTGGGAGGATTAATGAGAGCCTTGTTTTTAAAGTCCTTTTCATCAACAGTTGCGCGGGGGGAGGGATCCCAGTCAGTGAGTGCGGACGAGATCTGTATGCCAGCAGCAGTCGCGACAGGTGACCCTGCAGCATGGGACCTTGGATTTTAAGCATGCCTTGTTTAATGATTTGCACTGCTCTCTCTGCCTGGCCGTTGGAGGCCGGCTTGAACGGTGCCGTCTTGACGTGATTTACGCCGTGGTCAATTATAAAGTCTTGGAATTCTGCGCTGGTGAAGCACGGACCATTATCACTGACCAGTATGTCAAGGATTCCGTGCGTTGCAAACATGGTTACGAGGCTCTCCACAGTGGTGGATGTTGTGCTCGAGTTTAAAATGGTGCATTCGATCCACTTTGAAAATGCATCTACAACTACGAGGAACATTTTGTCCATGAATGGGCCCGCATAGTCTACGTGCACCCACGACCACGGTTTGGTAGGCCAGGGCCAGGGGCTCAGTGGAGCCTCCCTGGGGGCATTGCTGAGTTGGGCACAAATGGTGCACCTTCGGACGCAGAGCTCCAGGTCCGCGTCAATACCAGGCCACCAGACGTGGGATCTGGCTATGGCCTTCATGAGAACGATCCCCGGGTGCTCGCGGTGGAGCTCCCGGACAAATGCCTCTCTGCCTCGCAGAGGCATGACTACTCGGCTGCCCCACATCAGGCAGTCTGCTTGTCGTGATAGCTCATGCATGCACCTGTGAAAGGGTTTTAATTCCTCGCGGCAGGCATCGCGGGCCTCTGCCCAGTCACCGGTTAGGACACATCTTTTTACTAAAGATAACGTGGGGTCGCTGGCCGTCCAGGCTCTGATTTGGCGAGCCATCATGGGCGAACCTGTGGACTCAAAGGCATTGATTGCCATGACTATCTCACAGTCCTGTTTGTCAGACCCTTCCGTGTTCGCCTGGGGTAGCCTGCTGAGCGCGTCGGCACAGTTGTCTGTGCCTGGTCTGTGCCTTATGGTATAGTCGTAGGACACCAGCATGAGTGCCCACCGTTGAATTCGCGCCGAGACGTTGGCATTTATTGCCTTGCTCTCAGATAGGAGGGACGTGAGGGACTTGTGGTCGGTTTCTAATGCGAACTTGGCCCCGAAAAGGTATTGGTGCATCTTTTTGACACCGTACACGCACGCGAGCGCCTCCTTCGCTATCATTCCGTATCCACACTCCACCCGCGAAAGTGACCTGGAGGCATAAGCTGTGGGTTGTAATTTGCCCGCACTATTGACATGTTGCAAAACGCACCCGACCCCATACGCTGACGCATCGCATGTGAGAACTAGCTTTTTACCTGGGTCAAAGAAAGTCAAAACACTGTTGGAACACAGAAGGTTGCATGCCTTATTGAAGGCGCGTTCCTGGGCGCCCCCCCAAAACCAATCGCACCCTTTCCTGAGTAGCACGTGAAGAGGCTCCAGCAGCGTGCTTAAGTTCTGCATATAGTTCCCAAAGTAATTGAGTAGCTCGAGAAAGGCGCGCAGTTCTGAGACATTCCGGGGCCTGGGTGCCAGGTGAATTGCTTCTGTTTTGGACTCTGTTGGGCGGATTCCATCAGTGGCAATCCTTCTGCCCAAAAATTCAACCTCGGGTGCGAGAAGCAGGCACTTAGATTTCTTGACTCGTCGGCCTACCCGATCCAACTGCTTTATTACTTCCTCCAAATTACGGAGATGGGAGTTGGTGTCCCTGCCCGTGATAAGTATGTCGTCTTGAAAAACAACCGTCCCCGCAATGGACTTGAGCAGACTCTCCATGTTGCGCTGGAATATGGCAGCTGCCGACCTGATGCCAAATGGGCATCGATTGTACATGAAAAGGTCTCGATGTGTGTTGATGGTGGTGAGTAGCTTGGATTCCTCGGTCAATTCTTACGTCATATACGCAGATGTGAGGTTGAATTTTGAGAAAAATTTGCCTCCAGCCAATGTGGCAAATAAGTCCTCCACTCTGGGTAGCGGGTACTGGTCCTGTAGGGAGACTCTGTTTATGGTAGATTTGTAGTCCCCACAGATTCGTATGGATCCATCAGGCTTCATAACTGGGATGATGGGACTCGCCCAGTCGCTAAATTCCACAGGTGATATAATGCCTTCCCGCAGAAGCCTGTCTAGTTCGTGTTCAATCTTTTCCCTCATCATAGGGTACAGCTCTGGCCTTGTGATGGACCGGTCTAGCATCCTGTGTGATGTAGATTTTGACTTTGGCCCCTTTGAAAGTGCCCACACCTGGCTGAAAGAGATGTTCAAATCGCTTTATAACTGTTGAGCAGGAGGTCCGTTCCTCTAATGACATGGCATGGACATCATCCCATTTCCAGTTTAGTTTTGCCAGCCAGCTTCTCTCCAGTAGTGCTGGGGGGTTTCCGGGGACAATCCACAGGGGAAGTCGGTTCACTGTCCCTTTGTGTGTGACAGAGAGCATGGCGCTGCCGAGGACTGGTACGATTTCTTTGGTATAGGTCCTTAGTTTGGTGTCGACCCTTGTGAGTTTTGGTCTGTCTCTTTTATGCGGCCACAGTTGTTCAAATTGTTGAGCGCCCATGAGAGATTGACTCGCTCCCGTATCCAGCTCCATGTTGACAGATATCCCATTGAGTAGGACCCTCATCATTATAGGAGGCGTCCTGTTGTAGGAGCAGCGGCCATTTATCGTGTTGACCCGCTGTACACCGATGTCCCGGATACTGTCCCTATCATCTTCTGGTCCGCTTTCCGACCCATCCGATTCTTATACCAGCCAAGCTGTCGTTTCGTTGCACATGCGGGCCAAATGCCCTGTATTTTCACAATTTCTGCAAACAGCCTGCTGAAATTGACATCCCCTTGATGAGTGCCCACCCCCACACCTCCAGCACAGACCTGTTCCATTGTTCAAAGAGTTTCCAAAGAATGAGCTGCGTCTGGCTGATCTCTCTTGAGTTTCTCTCAGTTTGTAGTTGATTGCTCGCATTGTGGGTTGATGAGGTGTGAACGGCCGTTCCTGTGGCCCTTGATGGCTTCTGCCTGCTGTCGAGAGCCTGTTCTCCCGGTTTTGTCTGTGTGTGGGGGTAGCAGCTTGTTTAGTGCTGTGAACTTCTTGTTCCAATATTTCGTTAGTTGTACTTGCATTGTAAATCAACCTCGTTTCTTCTTCCCCTACCAAGAATGTCTGTGCAACCAGTGCTGCTGCCTCTAAGGTCAGGTTCTTGGTCTCTATGAGCTTTCAGAATATGCCTGTGTGGCCTATTCCTTCAATGAAAAAGTCTCTCAGCATTTCTCTCCTCAGTTCATCAGAGAACTCACATAAACTAGCCAACCTCCGAAGTTCCGCCACAAAGTCGGGTATGCTCTGGCCCACACAGCGTCTGTAGTTGTAGAACCTGTGTCTGGCCATGTGTAGGCTGCTCGCTGGCTTCAGGTGGTCTCTTACCAGTGTGCTCAATTCTTCAAACGACTTGCTTGCTGGTTTCTCGGGTGCCAACAGATCCTTCATTAAAGCGTATGTTTTCGAGCCACAGCTGGTCAAGAGATGGGCTCTTTTCTTGTCTGCCTTATCGTCGCCTAACCAGTCTTTGGTTACAAAGCTTTGCTGGAGCCTTTCTATAAAGTCCTCCCAATTGTCTCCCGCATTGTACTTTTCATCTGATCCGTGGTTCGCCATTCTGTGGATTCTGTAATCCCGTAACCCGTCGCCACTGTAAAGTCCTGTCCCCTCAGTACAGATTCACACGAGGCATGTAGTGAAGTCAAGGTCACTCTGGACCTGCACCTTTATTTCACAGCTCTGCAATGCTGCATTTGCCTGAGACCTGCCCTTATATATCTGTCTCTTGCAAGTGCACCACTGGTGGTAAGGTATGCTGGTGGTTACAGGTCATATCTTATTACAGTCATGTATAGCATGTTAGGATACAGTTATATATAATAATGTAAGATACATGACAGACCATCAGTCCCTTCTGGTAATTCTTGTCATCTCCTGATAGCCAGGTTGTGCAGCATGAAGCACACGACCACGAATTGAGCTACCTGATCAGGGTTGTATTGTAGCTCCCCTCCTGAGTGCTCCAGGCATCTAAAGCGCTGCTTAAGCACACTAATGGTTTTCTAGACCACTTGGCGTGTGGCTCTGTGGCTCTCCTTGTATCGCTTCTTGGCCTCAGTGTGGGTGTCACACAGTGGGGTCATCAGCCAGGTGGCTAGGCCATATCATTTGTCACCAAGCATTCAGCATTGACCTTGTGGCTGACTGGTAAACATGTCGGATACAGTGCTCTCACGCAGGATGTGAGCCTCATCAAAGCTGCCCTGAAATTTGGCATTCACAGCCATAATTATCTGGTTGTGGTCGACAACTAGTTGGACCTTCAGGGAGTGAAATCCTTTATGTTGCAAAAAACCTCTGCGTCCTGAGAAGGTGCCCGCATGGCAATGTGCGTTCAGCATATTGCTCCCTGCACCCTGGGGAAGTTAACAATTCAGTAGAATGCTCCAGCCCTGTCAGTCTGAGCCTCCGTGTTCATAGGGAAGCTGATAAAGTCCATCCTATGCACGTACAGGGCTTCAGTGACCTGTCTAATGCAGCAATGTGTAACATGCTGAGATATAGTGCAAAGGTTGACCGCGAAGGCCTGAAAGTAAACCAACGTGTAGAACGACAGTGCCACGGTGACCTTGACCTCGATGGACAGTGATGTCCTGAAGGTGCTGGGAGGCTGCAGATCTCCCCTGATGAGCTGGTATATCTCACTGATAACCACTTTGTGGAAGCGCAGTCTCTGAAGGCAGGTGTTCTCAGGTAAGTCGAGATAAGACCGTTTCTCCCTGTAGGTGCGGCGGGTGTATGGTCTGGTCCTCCTCATCAGTCTGGAATGTTTTAGATTGGGCACATAGTGCTGTGGATTAGACGTTGTGCCATTTGCACTCTGCAGCACCTGCGTTGTAATCGATGCAGGCTGAGAAATGGCTGGCCCCATTCCAATAAAAGTATAATGCCGATTGTTCACAAGCAATAAATTTCCCCAATAAGACATCTACAGTAAAATCCAATCATCCACAGTATAATAAGATGTCTGTTCAGTTGGTCGCATCACCTGAGAAGAACTCCAGAGTATATCCAAACTCCCCCGAAGTTGAAACAGCCTTTTCAATGAAGCGACCTGCGATTTACAAAACGGCGTCCACACTGCTGTGATTAGTTCAGGTCAGTTCAACTTTTTCAGAGCATTTTTTTCGGCGAGCGAGATTGTGGGCGAGATGTGTGTGAGGTGCTGATGAACACTTTGTGGAAGCGTTGGGCGATATACTGGGCGTTAGTTTCGGCAAATGTGATCTTTACGACAAAAAAAAGTGGGCGGTCGGTATTATTGTATCTCGGCGTTAATTACGTGCCGAACGTAACGCTGGCCGATATTATGGCCATTGGGTTCGCCCATTCAGATGATTCCACCCCAAAAAAGTGGGTGGGCGGTATTATTTTTTCTCGGAGATACGTACATGCTGAAAGTACCGCTCGGCGATAAATGTCTGAGAAATGGGCATCAGTTTCTATGTTGTGCCTAAATGGGCGATATATGGGCGTTACACCTCATTTCAGCGTTAAGTGGGCGGTATGCATGCAAAAATAATGGAAAATTTAGCCCATGGTCTAATGCAACACTAATGTTTGTAGAATTATCTCATAAAGGTTTTGTCATTATTTTGTATTGTTATTATCACTGCTTCAGACGCTATTTGGTTACCAATTGGTGAATACATAATACATACATAAAAGGTACTAGCTTAAAGGTCTGGTCTCAATTCTTGTAGTTTGCATGCTATCTAAGCACCAGAACAGGCGCTGGACTTTCAAGATGAGTAAATTAGGATTTATATTAATGTTTGTTCTTATTATTGAGTACATTGTTATTTATTTGGCTTTATAATTATCTAGTGTATTTATACGTACGTGTGTATTTATACTAAATAAAAAATGATGAGCAGGCACCTATCTCCATTGGTATTCCCAGTTTGGATTCCTGTCCAAGCTAGCCGCTTTCTCGACATATGAGATCAAGCAAGCCGCAGCAAATCTTGCTCGCTCCTTTCCCAAAGATCTGGAACCTATAATTGAAAGTGAATTCATCCAGTTTTCTAGCTTGGTGGCATTCTCAACAGAGCTTCAAACCTCAGTTTGAGTCAAACAAACAGAACTGAGAATGTACCAATTCCTCCTCACCCACGCCCTCACCCAAACCTTTTCTATCTTTGAAATAGCTCTTTGGATATCTGTCGATGATGATATCAAATTGCAGTGGTGAGCGGTCCTTCTCGAAACTAAAACACATCGATCATGAGCATCGAGAGCGAAGTACTGAGAGGACTTGACTTCTCGAAAATCATTGACTTGTTTAGCTGACAAAAATCGAGAAAAAGACCAATGTAATGTTAATACTTGTAGCTGCCTCTGTGGAGAAAATGGAATGCAAATGACAATTGATGGTCTTCCAAAAAAATTGCGCTGTCCTGTTCTAAATTGTAGTCATTGTCGACTTAGTTTCAAAATGTAAGGATTTTAAAAAATTAAAGCGTTGTTGTTTATTGTTTATACAGGGTTTCATCAAGGTATTGGTTTGATTGTTTGAAAACATGAGTGTTGTCATAATATCAACGAGAACATAACCTGAGATGTAGACCTGACCTTGACCTGATTCATACCCTGTGATTTAGCTCACTAATGTAATTTACTGCAGGATGTGAATGGGAGGAGGGAGCCCATGGCCGGGGTACCACTTGGGGCCTGACACACCCTTAATCCATCCCTGGCGGAGCAGGAGCAGGAGCAGGAGCACTGAACCAGGTTTGCTCATGGCAGGTCCTGTAAGCAGTTTTGATCCAAGCCCAATGGCTAGACGGACGGTTCAAATCGCCCCCGCCTTATGAAAGTTCTATACTCAGGGATTATTATTCAGAGTGTAAATGGAATAAGTCACGGACAGGAATGCTTCGGTGACAAATCGTACTTATATTTATTTGGTCTAACATACACTGGCTAAAACATGCACTGCTAAACAAAATCACTGTCTTTGGGGAGAATAAGATCCTGGTTACAAACAACATACATACAGTACAGATCTGAGGACCTGTAACATGCAGTAATTCCCTTGTTACTATGGTGGATTCTAACTCCACCCCTACCAACAAATTACCCAGTCGCATAAGCCCCTTCGCCTGGCTAAACCAAACGAAGCTTCCTCCCCAGAATAGCCCCGAAAAAACTTCACTTCTGAGGAAAACCCTGAGCCCTTAAACCTCACCCAGGCCACCTCTGGTTACTGGCTTGGGACACTCGCGACCATGCTCACCACCACACACAGTTGGTCTCAATCGCTCAGCTCAGCTGTGGGAAGTCGCTGCCTGGAGTCCATACCCTGTGAGGGGTATGCGGTTCTCAATCTCAGCGGCTTTTTCTGCGGAACTGCGGCTTCCTCCTCTGATACTTCTTCTTGTTACGTCGATCATGGTGGAGCGAGAGCGAGAGGGAGCAAAAGAATGGTGGAAAAGAGTCTATCTTTATAGGAGTCTTGCTACCCCTATCTTTCCTGTCAATCTTTAAAATCCTTTTGTTTCTAAGCACTCCGGTGCTTAGTCAGTGATGGGCCATCATCAGACCCATGTGTATTCCGTGATTGGACGAATGGCCCTGAGTCTGGGACATATCTCGGTCTTTGCGTTGGGAAAAAACGAGCTCCTCTTCGGCTGGCCAGGCTAGTGGGTTTATTGTTCTGCTTCTCGGGGCCTGAGACACCCTTAATCCATCCCTGGCTGTGCAGGAGCAGGAGCAGGAGCAGGAGCAGGAGCACTGAACCAGGTATGCTCATGGCAGGTCCTGTAAGCAGTTTTGATCCTCGCCCAATGGCTAGACGGACGGTTCGAATCGTCCCCGCCTTACGAAAGTTCTATACTCGGGGATTATTATTCAGAGTGTAAATGGAATAAGATAGAGGGGAGAAGTGCTTTTGCATATTAGAGTGGCTTTCTAATTTGGTTACTGGCTTCAAGTTAACGAGTGTCCCAGATTCCTGAGCCCCTTTGTCAATGGCCCCCTTCCTTTTGCTAGGACTGGTGGGCGAACCCGTACATCCTGGATTTTGTCACAGCCAACCGCAATGCGGTCTCCCGAGTTTTCACCAACCAGCTTTTTCACGTATCTGCACAGGGTGATCCCATCACAGGGAAAATATCCTCAGAAAAAACCCATAAAGTCCACAAAATATTCTCAACTGAGTCCATTCTTTAAACAGAGACTTTGTGATCTCTTCAGTCTACACCCCAGGGAGAGAGATCACAGATTCTCCGATGAAGCATTGGTGACATTGGTTTTTGTTGTGGAG
This sequence comes from Pristiophorus japonicus, assembly GCF_044704955.1. NCBI lineage: Eukaryota > Metazoa > Chordata > Chondrichthyes > Pristiophoridae > Pristiophorus > Pristiophorus japonicus. The sequence continues at coordinate 317,121,624 of NC_091978.1, read as the reverse complement.
AGATGGAGGGCGATGCTCTACCCGGCAAGTGGCAGGAAGCCCTCACCGCAAGTCTTCTGCACCATATGGGGGGAGGTAGCGTAGCACGTCTCAGGCTGCACAGTGGTCCCCAGGACCCCCACACAGTGCAGGAATAAATTTAACAACCTTACTCAGGTGGTCAGGGTGAATGAATGCTTCAACAAATGCTACACTTAGAAAATTCACTTAGAAAAGATAGAGGGAAAAAGGGGAGGTGGAGTAGCTGTACTTATTAGGGATAACATAATGTCAGTAGAAAAAAGTGATGCAGCTATCAGCAAGACAAAAATAAAATCCATACGGATAGAGATAAAGGGCTAGACTTTCCACTGATGATCACCGGGCTATCGCCCATCTATCGCCCATACAGGCAGGCTAACACCCATTTTAGCTTAAAAGTGGAAAGTTGGGCCGGAACATCACCCACTGATCGCCGGCCCAACTTTCGGTGCACGTGATTTTGACATCGTTGAGGTGATCAGCCACTACAACTTTCACCACATCGCCCACACATCGCCGGGCTGATCGCTCGCCGAGAAGATCGCTGGAGAAAAGCTGCTCCCAGTGGACACGACAAGAAAGAAACTATTGGACAGAAATCAGTGCAATCCACAATTCAGGTTAAAAACAGTTTTGCAATGTGCACACAGGACACAGAAGTTGTGATTGCTAAACTGTTCTATTCAAGTTCCGTCTGGGGCAAGGGGTAACAAAGCTTAACTAAACTATTGGACAGAAATCAGGAGGAGACCTTACACCCGACGCATTTACAGGGAAAAGCAATCATACCTGAACTTGTCCAGTATTACGTGCCTTAGGAGGCTGTGCTTCCGAAAGGAGGTCATCGCTGAGATATGCCAGCTTATCAAGGGAAATCTGCAGCCTACCAGCACCATCAGGACCACACTGCCTGTTGAGGTAAAGGTTACTGCGGCACTTTCCTTCTACGCGTCGGGATCCTTTCAGGCCTCAGCTGGCGACATTTGCAGTATCTCTCAGCACGCCACACATTGCTCCATTCAACAGGTGACTAAAGCCCTTTATGCTCGCAGGATGGACTTTATAAGCTTCCCTATGACCAGGGAGACACAGACTGGGAGGGCTTTGGGTTTCTCGTGAATATCAAACTTCCCCAAGGTGCAGGGAGCAATAGACTGTACACACATTGCCCTGAGAGCACCTTTACAGGATGCAGAGGTGTTTCGGAACCAAAAGTGATTCCATTCCCTGAATGTGCAGCTCATTGTCGCCCACAACCAAATAATCATGGCAGTAAATGCTAATTTTCCAGGCTGCATCCACGATGCGCACATCTTGTGTGAGAGCATTGTCTCTGACCTGTAGAAGAGTCAGCCACAAGGTCACGGTTGGATGCTGGGGGATAAAGGATATCGCCTTGCCAGCTGGCTCATGACCCCCCTGCGTAATCCACAGACGGAAGCCGAGAAGCGCTACAATGAAAACCATATAGCTACACGCAATATCGTCAAAAAGACAATTAGAGTGCTGAAGCAGCGCTTCAAATGCCTGGACCTACAATACCACCCTGACCAGGTCGCTGAGTTTATTGTGGTGTGCTGCATGTTGCATAACCTAGCTATGAGGAGATGACAACAATTGCCAGGTGGGACTGCTGGTCCACCTCAGGAGAGTGGGGAGGCGGAAGAAGAAGTCGAGGAGGAGGAGGGGTGACCAGGACCTCAGGGAGGGCGTGGGGGCACTGAACCCATGCCCCCACGCCCTCCCGCAAGACTGGAAAAGCCCCGTGGGAGTTACGCAGTTGCAAAACTCTTGAGTCAGCAGCTCATAAATGAATGCTTTGCATGAACTTACATTGGTGACAGTTACAGTTACGGAAAGACAACAGTTGCAGTTGCATTACGTTTCATCCTTGCCTGGCCTGGCCTGGCCATTGTTTTCCAACAATTGTATTCATGTTTTGCCTTACCATACGTTATTAGAAGACACTGCACAACAATTATAAAATTCAATAAAACATTTTAATAATTTAACAATGTAGGATTTATGCACCATTCCCCCGACTCCTCCCAAACAGTCTTTGCAAAAAAAAATGCATGCGCAGAAAGGTCAGCCTTCCACATCGCTGAGGCCCATTTCACATAGCTGAGCTATCACCCCCCACCAAAAAAGCCGAAAATAGCGATCAGAAAAATGGGCAATCTTCCAGTGATCCTGAAAGCTGAAACATTGCTAAGGCTGGAACATCGGCCATTTTTTGGGTGATAGCCAGCAAAGTGGAAAGTCTATCCCAAAGATAATAAGAACATAAGAAATAGGAGCAGGTATAGGCCATTTGGCCCCTCGAGCCTGCTCAGCCATTCAATAAGCTCATGGCTGATCTGATCTTGGCCTCAACTCCACTTCACTGCCCGCTCCCCATAACCCTTGACTCCCTTATCAGTCAAAAATCTGTCTATCTCCACCTTAAATATATTCAATGACCCAGCCTCCACAGCTCTTTGGATCAATCACACTAATAGGTGTAGTCTACAGACCACATAATATCTTATGAGAAATTCATGGTGGAGCTTGGGTGAACAGTAGAGAACATGGATCTTAAAGGAGAGGCATGAGGGATGGAACAAGGTAAGCAGAAAGTATCAGAGGAGGAGTGCTGTGGAATCGTGTATGTTCAGCTGAGAGGGCAAATGGATCAGACTTTATAGTCTTATCTGAAGGACAGTACCTCTTACAGTGCATAATTCTGTCAGCAAGGGAGGGAGGTGGAGGAAGAGATGTGCAGACAAATGAGGGAAATGAGTAAAAAACATAGAATAATAATCATGGAGATTTCAACGACCCTGATATTAATTGGACAGAAGAGGTAGGTAAAGAGGATAAGGGAATGGACTTCCTACAATGTGGACAGGACTCCTTTTTAACCCAATATGTAAAAAGCCCAATAAGCGAGGATTCGCTATTGGATCTAGTAATAGGGAATGAACCAGAGCAGATAAGAGAAGTAAAAGTAGGGGAATATCTAGGCAATAGTGACCATAATATAATATACTTTGAGATGATAATTGAGAAGGACTTAAGTATGACGAAAACCAAGGTCATAGATTGGAGAAAAGCTGATTTTGAGAGGCAGAGAATAGAACTTCAGAAAATAAAATGGGCAACAATATTGGCAAACAACGATGTAGAACTGCAATGGGAAACATTTAAAACGGTGCTCAACAGAGTGCAGAAACAATATATTCCACTAAAAGGAAAGAACAAATTAAACACTAATGAGAATCCAAGAATGAATAAAGCCATAAGGGAACAATTGAGGATAAGTACATAGACAGCAGGGGAGTGCATGATAAGCGAGAATACAAAAAGATTAGGCAAGAAGTAAAAAATAAATTAGGAAGGCAAAGAGGAACTATGAAATCAAATTATCAAAGAACATAAATAAAGTAGTAAAATATTTTACAGGCACATCAATAGAAAAGGAAGGTTGAGATGGGAATAGGGCCATTAAGAGATAGACAGGATAATACCACAGGTAATGAAAGAGAGATGGCAGAAATATTAAATAATTATTTTGCTTCAGTTTTTACCAGGGAAATAGGACATTGGATGATGAGATTTGTACTGAGATAAGTGCATTTAAAATAAAAAGAGGGGATATATTAAATAAACTAATCAAACTCAAAGGGGATAAAATCCTTGGTCCAGATGGAATGCATTTTAAAAGAATATAGGGAACAGATAGCAGAGGCATTGCTGCACAAATTTAATAATTTGTTAGAAAAAGGTGTAGTGCCAGAGGGCTGGGAATAGCTAACGTAATACCTATATTTAAGAAGGGGGATAGAACATGTATTGGGAATTATAGACCAGTCAGTTTAACATCAGTGGTAAGTAAAATAATGGAATCCCTATTAAAAGAGAAAATAGAAGAGCATCTAGAAACTAAAAATATAATACTGAATAGTCAGCATGGATTTCAAAAGGGAAAGTCTTACATTTTTGAAGAGGTAACAGAGAGAGTAGACAATGGTAATGCAGTAGATGTAATTTATCTAGATTTTCAAAAGTCCTTTGATAAGGTACCCCATAATAGATTGATGAACAAGGTCAGAGAATGCAGAGTCTGGGGACAAGTAGCAGAATGGATTGCTAATTGGCTTCAAGACAGAAAGCAGAGAGTAGGAGTAAAGGGTAGCTATTCACAGTGGCCGAAGGTGGATACTGGTGTTACACGGGGATCAGTGCTGGGAGCACAGTTGTTCAGAATTTATATTAACAATTTAGACTTTGGAATTAAAAACCGCATTTCTAAATTTGTGGATGACAACAAATTGGGGGAATAGTCAATACTGAGGAGGACTGCAACAAATTACAGGAATGTAAGGGTTAACTTCAAACCACCACTCGGAGTCCGTTAGCCTTAAAGTAAATGCAGTTTTTAGTAATAGTTACAAGCTGGCAGGGGAGCTATTCTGTAAAGGAATGTTTCTTGCTATTGAGGGAGTGCAGCGAAGGTTCACCAGACTGATTCCCGGGATGGCAGGACTGACATATGAGAAGAGACTGGATCGACTGGGCCTGTATTCACTGGAGTTTAGAAGAATGAGAGGGGATCTCATAGAAACATATAAAATTCTGACGGGTTTAGACAGGTTAGATGCAGGAAGAATGTTCCCGATGTTGGGGAAATCCAGAACCAGGGGTCACAGTCTAAGGATAAGGGATAAGCCATTTAGGACCGAGATGATGAGAAACTTCTTCTCTCAGAGAGTTGTGAACCTGTGGAATTCTCTACCGCAGAGAGTTGTTGATGCCAGTTCATTAGATATATTCAATAGGGAGTTAGATATGGCCCTTATGGCTAAAGGGATCAAGGGGTATGGAGAGGAAGCAGGAAAGGGGTACTGAAATGAATGATCAACCATGTTTTTATTGAATGGTGGTGCAGGTTTGAAGGGCTAAATGGCCTACTCCTGCACCTATTTTCTATGTTTCTATGTAAGAAGTGGCCGGAGGCATCTTCCTTTATACAATTTCAGATTAAGTTATTACGTAATTGTGCAGGTTACAATTAATACATGATGATTGATACATGATAAGTCCGGACAGTTGCTTATAGTCTCCATTTCTATTCTACGCTTATCTTGTTATGGTTTCAGTTTCTATGTTATCTCTTGTACTCTCGCCTCCCAAGGTCCAAGGTCTTTAGTCGTAGAACTGCAATGTCATAGGAATGTTCCCACAGTCTGTAAACCAATCTGTGGAAACCATTTCAACATGTGTTAGCTCCATTTTAAAATGGCACAATTATAAAGAATTGTAATTTACCTCTTCAGTCCCTCCTTTTGGTCCCTGATTATTTCTAAATAATCAGCCGACCACATATATGTTCTGAGCCATCTGCTGGAAAAGATGATAAAATCCATTTCCTTTGGATTGCTCTTAGTTCCATCTTTTAACGGAGTCTTTACATGCTATCCCTGACCATTTCCCTAGGATTATTGGCAAGCTACTTATATTTGTTTTTGTACGTACAGAGTATAAGCTCGGGGGTCTTAGTTGTTTCGCTAACAAAGTCATTCGCCTCCCTATTACACCTACGTTACATAGTTAACAGGGCTGTTTGCTGTTCGGCTAGAACCACGCAGTTGTATATCCCTCTGATCTTACACATCAGATATAGTTGGATCACAATACATATCCCCACCACTACCATTATTATCACAATTGGGTGCCACATCAATTTGAGGACCGTGTAGGCCTTAGGTGACCAGCCCTTAAAAATGTCCCACCAGTGATGAACCATGAGGTCACTTAGGTCCTCCGTCACTCGGATCAGTTCTTGTTTTGTATAACTCATTATGACCTTTTGATTGAGTAACCATTCCCTTTCTTCTCCCAGGTATTTGGTTACCTGAATGTGTTTTTTCAAAAAGGCCCTTAACTTTCTCAAGTCCACTACCAGGGGTAGTATGGATTGGTGCTTCTGTGTTGTGCAATATTTTTCCATTGTCCTATTTGGTAGGACTTGGTCGTTTTATCGTTGAAGATGATATATATTTCCTTCCGACACTCATTTACCAGAGGTTCCAATCGATCCGTGTTCAAGTATACCGTGTGGATACTGGTTACACATATGTAGTTTTGTCCGATTTCATGTATTATGGTATCATTTAAGGGTTGCAGCTGCCATTCACAAGCCCCTGCTGTGCCTTCCATGCTGCATGGTTCCACCACTGGTGTATGTAGCGGGCATACTTGCCCGAATGGCCACTTTACACCGTCCATCCCTTCGTGCATTTTATTCTTTGGGTCTATCCATTTTCCGTAAAACTGTGGCTTCTATAAGTTTTTACTGAATAGCTGTGGTAGGGTCACAAACTCACATCATATCTGACTGTTAGTAACATTAGCCAACACCATGGTCATATTACATCCCTCTTCGTCACATCGCGTATGCTTCATTTCTGGCCTGAGTGTTAGGTTTCGTTGGTCAAACTGAAACAGTTTAGCCCATCGTGGGGCATTCCCAAAGAATGCTAGCCTTTCTAATTCAGCCCGTTGTCCTTCCTCAATCAGGCCCATTATAAGACAGTGAGTCTCATTGGCCTCTCGCGTTAGATTGGCCGATACCTGTTGCTGTTCTCAGCTCTTTTTATTTGCCCATTGCCATGTCATTTTGTCTGACAGCCACCCCTGCAGGCTATTGGCTTGTAAGGGTTCCTGCCATACATCTGACAGCCTTATGGCATCTTCAGTCAATTGTCCTGCTTTCTGTATTTTATTCTGCAGCAAGTCGATATCTATTGAGTTTAATGCTGCTAGTCCTGTTCCTAACGCTCCAAGTACTGGATCTAGTATGTGTCGATGTTTACGAGCTTTTGTTATCTTTAGGGCAAGATCTGGGTTCTTACAATACCTGGGTACCATCTTTTGGTCATACTGTATATTTATTGTTAAATGTATTATTCAAGGGGATATCAGTGTGCTCAGGCATATATCGTGCAGCCTTTGTAAGTGTGGCATCTGTTCCTTGTTGGGACAGGATTTCTTACGCTTATCATAAAGAGGTATGGTCCCCGGCGATTTATCGTGGTTCCGTTTTTACATAACCACCATTCTCCGTCCCCTAGCTCAATCTTCATCCAATTAGTACTTTTAGTGTAATTATTGGTTCCCCCATAAAATTCCTTTATTAGCTTTGTCTGATTAGATAGGGTAGCATCGCTACTGTTTTTACACATTATTGTTGGGCCTTCTGGTTCCCACCTATTTTCCAGGGTTATGGTTTCATTGGTTATTATCATGAGGTTCCCGGGGTGGCATTTGTCTCTGGTGCAGACAGGAGGCTCTCTTCCCAAGGTGCATGAGGTGCACTTAATATACATCTGTTTTTGGCCTCACAGATAAAATTGTCCTGCGCCCGGTTCCTTTGCGACACCTTCCAAACCCTGGCATTGTTACGGGGGTAATGGCAGGGTTCCTATGGCCACCATCCCTACCAGGGTCAGTAATACCCACTTAATTTTGCTTGTTGGTTGAGGTTTATCTTATTCCTTTGTCGTTGGGTGCACCTTCACTGTGGGTTAAAACAGACGGGGTTGTTTAGTGTTATATGCTTTTACCTGTGTCCAGTGCTTCCATCTAATCCAAGTGGGTTCCTGTAGACAAACACAAGTATCGCTCATCATTAGTATTGAATATGGCCCCATCCATCGGGGCTCCATTCCCTTTTGCATCCCTGTTACCTTTATCATAACCTGTTCCCCTATTTTAGGTAGCGTTTCAGGTCTCATTCCCTCATTCTGAATTTCTAGATCTCTTATTTGCTGTCTGCTTTTAACTTCTTTATTTATAGCCTGCATTTCTTGGTTTAACTGGACCAAGTACCACCTTAGCCTATCCTGAATTGGTCCTGCTTCACCTGTCCCTCCGGCTAAGTCCTCTGGTAATCTCATAGCTCGTCCAGTCATAAGCTCATAGGGTGTTAGTTCCATGGTTCGCCCTGGGGTGGCTCAATGCCACATTAGAATTGCTGCTAACACCCCAGTCCATCCTTGCCTGTCTCCTGGATTGCTTTGGACAGGGCCGGTTTTAAGGTCCTATTCATTCTCTCCACCATTCCCGAACTTTGGGGATGATATGGTATGTGGTACCTCTGTTTGATTCCCAGCAGGGCACATGTTTCTTTCATTATTTTGCCCGTGAAATGTGTCCCATTGTCTGAATCTATCTGTAGGGGTATTCCCCACCGAGGTATCACCTCGCTAGCCAGGATCTGCGCTACCGTCCGAGCACAGCAGTCCCTGGTAGCGAAGGCTTCCACCCACTGGGTGACCTGGTCTATAATTACCAGGCAATACATTCTTCCCCTTTCATAGAAACATAGAAAATAGGTGCAGGAGTAGGCCATTTGTCCCTTTGAGCCTGCACCACCATTCAATATCATGGCTGATCATGCATTTCAGTACCTCATTCCTACTTTCTCTCCATACCCCTTTAGCCGTGAGGGCCACATCTAACTCCCTTTTGAATATATCGAATGAACTGGCCCCACCAACTTTCTGTGGTAGAGAATTCCACATGCCCACAACTCTCTGAGTGAAGAAGTTTCTCCTCATCTCAGTCCTAAATAGCTTTCCCCTTATCTTTAGACTGTGACCTCGGTTCTGGACTTCCCCAACATTGGGAACAATCTTCCTGCATCTAACCTGTCCAATCCCGTCAGAATTTTATATGTTTCTATGAGATCCCCTCTCAGTCTTCGAAATCCATTGAATACAAGCCTAGTTAATCCAGTCTTTCTTCATATGTCTGTCCTGTCATCCCGGGAATTAGTCTGGTGAACCTTCGCTGCACTCCCTCAATAGCAAGAATGTCCTTCCTCAGATTAGGAGACCAAAACTGTACACAATATTCAAGGTGTGGCCTTACCAAGGCTCTGTACAACTGTAGTAAGATCTCCCTGCTCCTATACTCGAATCCTCTCGCTATGAAGGCCAACATGCCATTTGCCTTCTTCACCGCCTGTTGCACCCTGTATGCCAACCTTCAATGACTGATGTACCATGACACCCAGGTCTCGTTGCACCTCCCCTTTACCAATCTGTCACCATTCAGATAATAATCAGTCCTCCTGTTTTTTCCACCAAAGTGGATAACCTCACATTTATCCACATTATACCACATCCGCCATGTATTTGCCCACTCACCTAACCGTCCAAGTCACCCTGCAGCCTCTTAGCATCTTCCTCACAGCTCACACTGCCACCCAGCTTAGTGTCATCTGCAAACTTGGAGATATTACATTCAATTCCTTCGCCTAAATCATTAATGTATATTGTAAATAGCTGGGGTCCCAGCACTGAACCTTGCAGTACCCCACTAGTCACTGCCTGCCATTCTGAAAAGGACCCGTTTATTCCGACTCCTTACTTCCTGTCTGCCAACCAATACCATGTGCTTTAATTTTGCACACTAATCTATTATGTGGGACCTTGTCTAAAGTCTTTTGAAAGTCTAAATACACCACATCCACTGGCTCCCCCTTGTCCACTCGACTAGGTACATCCTCAAAAGATTCTAGAAGATTTGTCAAGTATGATTTCCCTTTCATAAATCCATGCTGACTTGGACCGATCCTGTCACTGCTTTCCAAATGCGCTGCTATTACATCTTTAATAATTGATTCCAACATTTTCCCCACTACTGATGTCAGGCTGACCAGTCTATAATTCCCGGTTTTCTCTCTCCTTTTTTAAAAAGTGGGGTTACATTAGCTACCCTCCAGTCCATAGGAACTGATCCAGAGTCTATAGAATGTTGGAAAATGACCACCAATGCATCCACTATTTCTAGGGCCACTTCCTTAAGCACTCTGGGATGCAGACTATCAAGCCCTGGGGATTTATCGGCCTTCAAACCCATCAATTTCCCTAACACAATTTGCTGACTAATAAGGATTTCCTTTATTTCCTCCTTCTCGCTAGACCCTCGTTCCCCTAGTATTTTGGAAGGTTATTTGTATCTTCCTTAGTGAAGACAGAACCAAAGTATTTGTTCAATTGGTCTGCCATTTCTTTGTTCCCCATTATGACTTCACCTGATTCTGACTGTAAAGGACCTACATTTGTCTTCACTAATCTTTTTCTCTTCACATATCTGTAAAAGCATTTGCAATCAGTTTTTATGTTCCCTGCAAGCTTACTCTCATGTTCTATTTTCCCCCTCCTAATTAAACCCTTTGTCCTCCTCTACTGAATTCTAAATTTCTCCCAGTCCTCAGATTTGCTGCCTTTTTTGGCCAATTTATATGCCTCTTCCTTGGATTTAACACTATCCCTAATTTCCCTTGTAAGCCACAGTTGAGCCACCTTTCCCATTTTATTTTTACGCCAGACAGGATATATCCTCTGGCAGGGGGCCGGTGAAGTCTATCCGTAGATTCTCCCAAGGTCCCTGTGGCCTTGGTTGATGTCCCATTTGTACCTTGCATCCCCTGCCTACATTATGTTGGGCACAAATAATGCACTTCTGGAAAAATTTAGCTACATCCTTTCCCATTCCTGGCCACCACCAGTACTGCGAGAGCAGGTACAGCATGTTACTTCTCCTGGTATGTGTTATCCCGTGATATGATTTTAACAGCATTGTGGTGCCACAACTTGCTCCCGGGGACCCCATACCCATATGTCACCCTTTTGGTGGGCCCCGTGCTTACTCCATTCGCGTCTTTCTTCCTGATCGACACTCTGGTGGACCTGTGCTACATTTATGTCTGTCTGAACACTGTTAGTCATTACTGGTTGAATTTCAGCCTTAACTGCTGACTCTGGCTTCCATTCAGCTACCGTTCGTTTGGCTGCTAGATCTGCAAACCGATTTCCCAAGGTGGGTAGGTCTTGTGGGTGCATGTGGCCCTTACTAGTTAGTTTTGTGTGTGCTTTTACCTTGATTACCGCTGTCTCCCATGGTTCCTTTGTTGCTTTCACTAGCCTTTCTACTAGCTTTCCATGTTTTACTACCTCGCCAGTAGATGTCACATACCCTCGTCGTGACCAGGCTGCCATATAGTCGTGAACCACCCCGAAAGCGAATCAACTATCTGTATAGATATTTACTCGCTTTCCTTTGGCTGACTCGAGAGCCTTTATAAGGGCCACCAGTTCTGCCACCTGAGCTGACGTGTCTCCTGGGAGCGCTCCTGCCATTATTGTCTCTCCCTCCTGTGTTACTACCACCCACCCAGTATGGGGTTCGCCATCAATGTATTTTCTGGATCCATCCACATATAAAGTCTCATCTGGGTTGTCCAATAGCTCTTCCTTTACCCCGCTATCGGTTTCTTCCTCTACTTGTTCCCTACAGCTATGTTCCTCCCCTTCTGTCAGCACCCCGGTAGCGGGGTTAACTCCATTATGCTTTTTTATTATTACTGACTTGTCTTTAGGCAGCAATACGGCCTCTCACTTAGCCTTTCGGCTGTCCGAGATCGACCGCAGATTTCCAGTATTTAGTAATCTTGTGCCTTCAAGATAAACGCTCCTGACACTCGGATGCCGCCCCCTAGGGGCTGCGTACATAGTTGTTGTACCCTTATTAGCTCATAGGGGGTTAATCCTGTCTTTCGATTTGGTATGGCGCGTAACCTCATTAGTATTGTGAGTAGTAATTCTGGCCAGAATTGTCTGGTTTCCTGTATTCAAAAACAAGTGATAGTTTATAAGCTATCTTAACATTCAAGTTCTCGCAAATCATTTCCAAGGTTACTTCCATCTCTTATCTCGTCTCCCCCAAACGGCTTTTCTGTCTCTCATCAGAGAAAATGACGTTTTTAGATTGTTTTCAAACTTTTTCGTTTCTTTTTTACACTGTTTAATATTATTTCTTTTAAAAAGGTTTCCAAACCCAAGAATTTCCGATACAACCAAAATGTTTATCAAGGAGAATCACCTAAAATATCTCAAAATCCCAATTCAAATACTGTACTGCCAATCTTTTATTTAAAACTTTTTACTGAGCTAGAAGCTTTTATGTCAATTAACATAAGATTTTCCCCCAGCCAATAGCCTCGAGAAACACACGCAGGCTTTTTTTTTTAAAAGGCATTTAGTATCTTTCAACCCAATGTAATCAATGATTATGTGTTGTCTTTTGACAAGTAAGTGAGCAGGTTTTTTTTTTAAAACGACACCACGCATTTTTTTTTTACTGCAATCCAATTAGAACGTCCAAGAGCCAAAGCTTCTGTGTTGGTTCTAGTTTCTTTTTTGATATATATATTTTTTGTTAAACAAACCCATCCTTTGTGCATTTCATCGTTCCGTAAATCATAATCAAAATAAATCCGCACCTGCGTTTCTCACTTAAAATGTAATTAAATGATGAATATAAAACTTTCCACATCCAGCTAGCTTCTGCACAGAAGTGGGTGGAGCTTAAACAAACATAACAGACACTTTATTTTAAAGACAAACATTCACACCAACTTTCATTCAACAAAGCTTATTTTCTTTTTTTTATTCGTTTTTTTTTTAGCAACTTATTTTCTGGTTCCCTTGTTTTTCTTCGTCACTCTCTGTCCCAACCGTCCAGTGGGCATCATTCTCAAATTATTCACTTCTACTCTTAACCTCCGTAATTGTAGGCACTGACTTATTACCATTAATCCTGCTTTGGCTGTTTTCTTATTTTTTTTTTTCCTGTTTCTCTCTACACCTATCCTTCCACTTCTTTTCTCCTTGCAGTTGTGAAATCTCTATACACACTACAACCGCCTCCTTCCCTTTGTTCCCCTTTCTTTGTAACCACTAGTTGAGTTTTCAGAGTATCTTTTTTCCTTCATCGTATCCTTCCTTAACCATTTTTCTCTTAACCTTTTTATATTTATCTCTCAGAAACTCTTCTGGTAGTTTATACCTCACCCCTCCAAGGGCCTCGGCAGTTTCCTTTGACATTTCTTACACCGGGGCTTTTTCCTTAGTTCCCGTTTTTCCGTCTTTACTTATGTGGAGCTTTTTCCACCTTTACTTATGCGGAACCTTGTTTCTGGCTGGATAGCTAGTCCACCCTCATCGGGGATTCCCCGATATCTCGAATAAGTACTTATTCTCCCGACACACATATTTACTTAGTGTCCTGACGTGCCCCTCAACTGGATTTACCGGCTGCACGGACTCCGCTTCAGATTTGTTGGATCTCTGGCCGGGCCTCCTTGGGAGGAGAATTTCTCAAGGTAATTCTCTACTCACTCGGTTTTATGTTGGTTCGGCTTTTGAGTTGAATTTACCCATCCAGCAGATCCTGTCGACTACGCCACGTTGTAAAGGTTAACTTGAAACCACCACTCGGAGTCCGTTAGCCTTAAAGTAAATGCAGTTTTTATTAATAGATATAAGCCGGCAGGGGAGCTATTCCATAAAGGAACACTCAAAGAAGTGGCCAGAGGCATCGTCCTTTATACAATTTCAGATTAAGTTATTATGTAATTGTGCAGGTTACAATTAATATATGATGATTGATACATGATAAGTCCGGACAGTTGCTTATAGTCTCCATTTCTATTCTACGCTTATCTTGTTATAGTTTCAGTTTCTATGTTACCTTTTGTACTCTCGTCTCCCAAAGCCCAAGGTCTTCAGTCGTAGAACTGCAATATCATAGGAATGTTCCCACAGTCTGTAAACCAAGCTGTGGAAACCATTTTAAAATCTGTTAGCTCCATTTTAAAATGGCATAACTATAAAGAATTGTAATTTACCTCTTCAAGAAGGACATTAATAAACTTGCAGAATGGGCATATGATTGGCAAATGAAGTTCAACACAGATAAATGTGTAGGAAAAATAGGGAGGTCACCTATTACTTGGAGGGTGTGAGTCTGGGTGGGGTAGAGGAACAAAGGGATCTCGGAGTATAAATACACAAATCACTAAATGTTGTGACACAGGTTAGCAAGGCCATAAAAAAGCAAACCGAGCACTAGGGTTTATTTCTAGAGGTATAGAATTGAAAAGTAGGGAAGTTATGCTAAACCTGTATCAAACCTTGGTTAGACCATACTTAGAATATTGTGTGCCGTTCTGGTCACCATATTCTAAAAAGGATATAGAGGCACTGGAGAGGGTGCAGAGAAGATTTACAAGGATGATACCAGAGATGCAAGGGCATACATATCAGGAAAGGATGAACAGGCAGGGTTTCGTTTTTTTTGAAAAAAGAAGGCTGAGGGGTGACCTAATAGAGGTGTTTAAAATTATGAAAGGTTTTGATAGAGTGGATAGAGAGAATGTTTCCACTTGTGGGGAAGAGTATAACTAGAGGATATTCAATATAAGATAGTCACCAAGAAATCCAATAGGGAATTCAGAAGAAACTTCTTTACCCAAAGAGTGGTGAGGCTGTGGAACTCTTTACCACAGAGATTGGTTGAAGCGAATAGTATCGATGCATTTAAGGGGAGGCTAAACAAGCATATATGGGAAAAGGGAATAGAGGGTTATGCTGATAGATTTAGATGAAGAAAGATGGGAGGAAGCTCGAGTGGAGCATAAACACCGGCATGGACTGGTTGGGCTGAATGGCTTGTTTCTGTACCTTATATCCAATGGAATCCTATGTACATACCACCATCTGTATCACAATCTTCATGCACTGCCCAAAGCACCACACCCCCAGCACTCACCCACCAACTAACTCTACCTACCAACACTCACACCCACATCTCACATCATGCACATAATGACAACTATTCAACAATGACTGTATAAAACACTGGTTAGGCTGCAGCTTGAGTACTGTGTGCAGTTCTGGTCACCACATTACAGGAAAGATGTGATTGCACTGGAAAGGGTGCAGAGGAGATTTACAAGAATGTTGCCTGGACTGGAGAATTTTGCCTATGAAGAAAGATTGGAGATGTTTGGTCTGTTTTCTTTGGAACAGAGGAGGCTGAGGGGGAAACCTGATTGAGGTATATAAAATTATGAGGGGCCTGGATAGAGTGGATAGGAAGGACCTATTTCCCTTGGCAGAGGGGTCAACAACCAGGGGACATAGATTTAAAGTAATTGGGGGGAGGTTTAGAGGAGATATGAAGGGGAATTTCTTCACCCAGAGGGTGGTAGGAGTCTGGAACGCATTGCCTGAAAGGGTGGTAGAGGTAGAAAGCCTCACCACATTTAAGAGATACTTGGATGTGCACTTAAAGTGCTGTAACCTACAGGGCTACGGACCAAGAGCTGGAAAGTGGGATTAGGCTGGATAGCTCTTGGTCGGCTGGCATGGACACGATGGGCTGAAATGGCCTCCTTCCGTGCTGTAAATTTCTATGATTCTATGACAGGCACATCGCTCCACACTCACTCACACACTTTCCTTTCTTTTGAAGGCCAAGGTGGCACACAACTGGAGGGAGTAGGAACACAAAGGTGGGTGAAAAGTCGACACCCAACCACTGCCTGCGCTAGAGAATCAAATGCTGCAAATCATTGGGCGCCAGGTCATGGGTGCTGTGGCAACAGGCGACGTTGAGCCCCTTGGGGACAACAACGGTATGTTCATCCCTACTCCTTCTTCTCACATAGCACTTCCCCCTCACCCCACAAGCGTTTCGCACTTTCCAACCAATCATGCTGTATGCATGCATTTCTTCCTTCCTGCCCCCCTCCCCTCACCTTAACCTGACTCATGTGCCTTTATGCTTTCAGATAATGAGCGAGCACCTGAGCAGCCTGTCCCTGAGGGCACCACGGAGAACGAGATGGGAGAAGAGGAGGAGGAAGAACACACTGCGTCACTGCATCTCTCACCTGCAGACACCAGCTCAGATACTGGCACTACGTGTTCTTTAGAGGCTAGCATGGTAACGAGATCTGCACAGGGTGAGTCATTGGGGATGAGTGGGCTGCAGCAAGGCCTGGTGGAAAGGATAGCTCGGGGGCCAGATCCCTGGAGGGCAAGTTCGCAAGTACTGCTGCTCAGGACTCAATGGGAAGGCTTTTAGAAGGGTGATCGGCTTGCACACGGAGATGATAGGTGCAATGGTAAGGGTGCCCGAGAGCCTCTCGGCAATGGTAAGGAGCGTGGAGTAGTCCTCCTCCAACATTGCAGAAGGCTCTGCGCACACCATGGAACCCATCATTTCTAGTCTGCAAAGGATGATAGACTCCCAGAACTGATGCCGCGTGTGACGGGCGATCTGGCAGCTTCTATTGCAGCACAGGCGGAAGTGACACAACATCTTAGTGCTATAATGGAGTCTATGCTTCATGGCAACCGATCTCAGACTGCTTTCATGCAATCTCAGTTTGATGTCCCGCGAGCTCTGACTGCTGCCTACCTATCGTGGCTGGGTCCACTTCCGTCGACTGGGATTTTACAGTGTTGCAGCAGGCCAGCAATCTGCTAGGGACGCTGAGGTGCTGCCCCGGGGGAGTGGCAGTGTCAGTGGAGCAGGAACCTGCTGTACTCTCAAGATAACAGCATTCCTGCTCCCACCACTGCCACTCCGTCATTGCCCTTGTCACTGCCTGTCATCCAGCCAGCCCAGATTGCTGTTGCCCATGCTGAGGTGGTGCAATCTACAGCCAGGCCTTCCAAGTCCAGAGCTAGTCGAGGGCATCCTGCAAGGCCATCTGAAGTCTCCCGCACGGACACTCAGCAGCCTTCCACCAGTCATGCTGCAGCCACTGGGTCAACACCTTAAGAGCACTAGAGCAGGAAAAGGCACAGTAACGACAGGCACAAGGGTGAAAAGTCAATATTTTTGATGTAAATATGTACCCACTTCTTTTTGATAAATCTATTACTTCACCACTTTTGTGGTGTTTCTCATTTCAGCTTTGCCCTGTGATATGACCTGTGAGAGGGATGGAATGATGGGGATGTGGTGAACAAACGGGATCTGGGGTTTAAGTAATCCTAGTGTGAGGCTGGAGGTCTGTTTGGAGGAGGTGGCAGAGTTCTGTGACCACCTCCTTGGTGAAGCGGAGCCATCCAATACACTGCTCCTCGCTTAATTGAAGGTCGGAGAAGTGGTCGCGGAATACCTTCAGAGGGTAAGGCCTCCTGGTGAGCGCCCTGATGTCCCTCCTCATCTCTCTGCTCACATGTTCCCGTATTTCTCATTGCCTATGCTACCTCCGCCGTAGATCCTGGAAGATGAGGTGTCATGTCAGTACAGCCCCCATTAATGTTACCAAGTGCAGCAGTTTGAATCTTTGAAGAATAAATGTAGCTACTTTTCAGTTGCCAGAAGACTTCTGATACAAAAGAACCTTGAAATTACTGAATGAAACTGTTGCAGTGGGTGAAACAGAAAAAAACACTGAAACTGCACTAACCTGACAGCTGCGATGATCCCTTTTAAATAACGTCTCAGGACCTAGCTTCCTGGTGCTGCATGCCAGCTCTCCTGTCGGTGTTTATTCCAGGTGGTGAGGTAAGTGGTGAGAATCAATTTTGCAAATCGGGTGGTCAGTGAGCATTGCATACTCACTGACATTACAATCTACCTGTCGTTGACGTTCCTGGTGATATCTCTTACCATCGGCGCTATGAGGGACCAGATTTGGCGTGCGGCACTGGATTTGCCTTGCCCCGGTGATACTGGTCTAGTGCCCCATTAGCACCATCTACTGGCGCTAATGGGAAGCGCTAGGGGTATGAATTTTCCCCTCAGTATACTTAGTTGCTTCTCTCAGTTTCTGCTTATCAGCACTGGACCCACTTTCAATCCTTGGCATCAGAATTTCCTTTATATTTGATAATTATTCAAACGACAGTCTAAAATTGAAGATATGAATCTCCATCCCATCAAAATTCTACAGTAACTAACCAGCAAACAACCACAAAGCATATACACATTTTGGAAATAACACCACCACGATTCCATGGTGAGCTGTGACCATGATGCTGGTATTGTTGCAGATATATAGGGAAAATAAATCCAAGATGAAAGCCTTTTTTTTTTAAAAAGCACAATAACAAAATGTTAGCTTTTGGTTAAGGATTTGAAAATGGATGAACCAATCTCAAATCCCATAAACTCTCAAAGCCAGTAACAAGGATCTTGATTTATGGTAACTTATTAAAGTCACATTTTTTTCCCCACAGAATTCCACATATTGACATTGTTTTGGAGCTAATATTCCATCAGTAAAAATGGCAAACCAGTTCCTATTGATGAATCTCCTAATTCTGCAGTCTTAATTCCCAATCCACAAATGAAAATATTTACCACAATTGTGATTTATGAAATAGGTCTGATCCTTGACATGCACTGTTTGTGACCTAGGATTTATTCTTGCCATTATTGTACATGCAGGAGTCCACTCTGCTGCACTCACATCCCCTACTGCGAAAACACAAACGCACATACAAAGTGACTGGTCTCTTGATATTTAAACGAATATTCTGACAGCGATACACTCTGATATTCCGTGCCCTTCTCTTTCCTGGGCACCGCGATTACTGAATTGGCAGCGTTTGGCGATGCATAGTGATTTATTTCAATGTAACCCTTCCACATTCTCTACCGTGAGCAATTACTGATCCATCTGCTGTCTCGCCCTAACATTTAACTGCGATGTACTGACCATTTCCACTTAACGTGATTAGATTTTGCACAGCTAATATCCATTACTGGTGATTGATCCTAAACTTCTCACCGCCCTCACCAGTGACTGCTCGCCCACTAACTAACCTCAATGACCCTTGTCTGTTTGTGTGTCTCCTTTATCGCAAATTGAGACTTATCCTTCTGTACCTCGTGTTTGCCCTTCCGCTTCTCTCATCTGCTACGGTGACCGGGTCCCCAAATACCGAGTTTACTGTACTTTGATGGTAATGTTGATTCTTTGAGCAGGCAGCTCACTACTACTGTATTTCTGACCCATCTGATTTCACCTGTGAGAAGTGTTGTCCCGTTTGTCTATTGTGTCAATTCGCTGTTTTTTTTTGATTGGCGACAATCTGGTCCTTTACTGTTGATCAGCATTACCGCCTCTCTCGCTCAGCTCTCAGGGAGGAGGGAGTTCGGAAGTACGGGAGTAGGTTGGTCAGTGCTACGGTGATTCTTCCCTGGAGACTCTGCGCCAGTCCCACCAGCAGTTTATCCAGCACAAAGCGAAATCCCACTGCAGCAGGGGGATATCAGCTCAGGCTGGCCACTCGAACGTGATTAATTCTACTTTCTATATATACTGGTGTGAATAACTCGTCAGCCTGAATGTCAGAGGAAGGAAGAAGGTGTCAGGATCAGACAAGAGTGTCATTTTACGAAGAAGAAAACCGGCGGGACTGGAAAGAGGAGAATGGGGATTTAGGTCCACATTATTGCAACCCAATAGCAGAGGACAGGAATGCGTATGGATACCCCTACACCATGTAAGTCCTTTTATTCATTGCACTGAATAATTACTTCATTTAATCCAGCCATTGCGTGAATGTTGTTACTTCATGAAAATGGAATTCAGCAAATTATAATAAAGACGGATGAACTACATCAGAAGTCTTAAGATATCGCGACTGAATTTTGCAGCAAAATGGTGTCTCACTTTTGTTTAAACGTTATACAACTTTTGTAGGCTGTTTGAAATAAATGACGATGGGATTGCTGATATTTAAAATGTATCCTGGCCATCTAGCACGAGATTAAGCAGTAGTGACGCGGGTCAGAAAAAAATGACACTGTCAACAGTAAAATGGCAAAGAGGTTCGAATTAGTCTGGGATATTCGATGATTTAACTTTTAATTATTCTCAGCTCTCGTTTGACTGTTAAACCCTGCAGTGGAAGATAGCAGAAATAAAACCATTTATGATGCACATGGAACTCTGCGAAAACACACATTAAAATCCTAATGTTATTTCCGAAATTAATTTGCTTAATTTAACAGTTTTAAGAATCTCCGAAGTAGACGCATTACTGAATTCTTCAGGCTGTGAAATAAATGTACCGCTTAAACTGAACGTTATCAAAACATTTCAATATATATTTATTCAGAAAAACACAATTAATGAGTTAAAATTTGAATCTTTGTTTTGCTAACTGGAAAATTAGCGCCACCAAGTGAGGCAGCAGGTAAGTAACAGAGTTTCGACCACGATTTATCAGTTTATTAACATTAAAAGTCATTAGACTCAACAGCATCGCCACACAAACGGGCACACACGCAAATAGATACTGGGGGGGAGGGAACACTCACTGTTGGACCACTACATGATACGGGAGACTGCTGTGAGCAGCCCAAGATTGCGAGCATCCAATACCAGGAGTGGCACCTAACTGTGAATCAGCAAATGCTGAGTAGGTCCAGCAGATCAGTCAGCATGTGTGGAGAGAATGGATGAGTTCAGGGTCTACACCTGACACCTTATCTTGTCAGTTCTCCCTACAGATGCTGGCTGACCTGCGTTTTTCCGCGTTTTCTCTTTCCTGGTACCAAACTTTGTTTTGTTCTTTAAGAACATTATTAGGCTAATGTCCTCCAGTTACTATGCATAAATATACCATAAATAAATGTAAAAATTTTTGTGGAATGTGTTTAGATTTCACTAGGAATAAATTGGGCAAGATTTTGTTTTAGGAAGGAATCTAACGGAATCTGTGTAAATTAGAGTCGGTGAATTCAATGGCAAATCAGGTTCAGAAAGAAATAGAGCTAAAGAAAAGTTGGATTGGGAGAGAGAGAAAAAAGGAACAGAAAAGTAAAAAAAATCTCCAACAATTAAAACATGAAGGAATGAAACTCCACACCTGTAATAATTAATTTTCAGTGCCAGAGAGGTTATTTGGCAGTAACAATTACTGGGCTGTTAAAAGGGTACTGGACAAGACAACTTTCTGTGGCGAATTTAGTTTGTATCTACCGTGCAAATACAGTAACTTCACAATATATAAGGAATTTATATGGTGAAGCAGATAGTGAGATGCCATTTTCGCGTAACTAACAGCAGAGTGGCACAACTTGGACAGCAACTTTTGGATATTTGAATTTAACTATGTATCTGTTCTTCACCTGAAGTTGATGTATCATTTGCGCATAAATAACGGCGAGTGCCATTGGTCTCACTGTTATTTTGTCAGGAAAATTTGGGCTATTGACGAGGACATCATGCATTTGATTATCAAGTTGTTGTACATAGTGACAGCTGAGAACAGGACTGGACTGGGCTGTCATACACTTTACCTCGAATATCCTGCTGAATCTTACTATTTAGCCTCACACGTGAAGAATGGCCAACTGAGCACTTTATAATCGTGCTGCTGCTTCTTATGGAACTGTATCCCATTATGAGTAGGTGTCTTCAGATGAAAACAGCACAAAGATTGGCCAGTTTGATATATCTATTAATTTGATAGTTTTTTGCTTACAATATCTGTTAAGAGCATAAGAGTATAAGAAGTAGGAGCAGGAGTGGAACATTCATCCCCTTGAGCCTGCTTCACCATTCAATAAAACCGTGGCTGATCTACCTCAACTCCATCTTCCTACACTATCCCCATATCCCTTGATTCCCTTATAATCCAAAAATCTATCGATCTCTGTCTTGAATATATTCAATGGCTGAGCATCCATAGCCCTCTGGGGTAGAGAATTCCAAAGATTCACAGGACATTGAGTGAAGAAATTTCTCCTCATCTCAGTCCTAAATGGCCGATCCCTTATTCTAGACTCCCCAGCCAGGGGAAACATTCTTCCAGCACCTACCCTGTCAGGCTCCTAAAGAATTTTATATATTTCAATGAGATCATCTTTCATTTTTCTAAACTGTAGAGAATATAGGCCTAGTCTACACAATATCTCCTCATAGGACAAACCCCCCATCCCAGGAATCAATCTGGTGAACATTCGTTGTACTCGCTCTTTGGCAAGTATATCCTTTCTGAAGTAAGTAGACCAAAACTGTACACAATATTCCAGGTGTGGTCTCACCAATGCCCTATATAATTGCAGTATGATTTCTTTACTCTTATACTCCAATCCTTTAGTAATAATGGCTAACATACCATTTGCTTTCCTAATTGCTTGCTATAACTGCATGTTAACTTTCAGTAATTTGTGTAACAAGGACAACCAGGTCCCTTTGAACACCAACATTTCTCAATCTCTCACCATTTAAAAAATATTGTCCTTTTTCTATTTTTCCTACCAAAATGGATAACTTCACATTTCTCCACATTATATTCCAACTGCCATGTTACTGCTCACTCACTTAACCTTCTATATCCCTTTGCAGCCTCTTTGCATCCTCCTCACAACTTACTTTCCCACCTAGCAAACATGGATACATTACACTTGGTCCCCTCATCTAAGGCATTAATATAGCTTGTAACTAGCTGAGGCCCAAGCTCTGATCCTTGTTAAAATATATATCTAGGGAAAGAAAATTTCAGATTTTTCTTATCCAATCATTTCCTCCCTTGCTCTCTTGAAATAGTTAACTCCATGCTGGGATCCAGTTCCACAGTCACCAATCACCCTCCAGTACCTCAACCAAGTGTTCATTATTAAAGTGGGAACCTTGCCAGCGAATGTCAGCAGCTATCTGACCATGCAGGACATCACACCTGAGCCTGTCCTTACCACCCCCCTCCCCACCCCCAAACACACACGCACGTGTTTCCAGCAGGTATCCACTGAATAGTAATGAAGAACAGAAACTCTGACAGATTTTCTCCTCCCTTACCAAGGGCACCAAAGACAGCTGCTGCCCCTGGCTGAGGCCATCTGGCTCAGCACAGGCTGTTGATCAAACGCAAGAACTTTGATCCGTGCTCTCAACTACTCCCAGCATAAATTTGATCAGCACTAGGGAACTAAATAGTGGAGCTCAGATTAGATGACATATATTTTTCCAAAAGAAAAAATAAATTGAGTTTAAATCTTGTTGAAATAAAAAGGTCTGTAAAGTTTACAGATGCATATATCAAATTGGTTAATCTAATTTTCTCTCCACTGACATATGCTGGAGCCCTCTTGTAACTTGCCCAGGTGGCCATTCTTCACATGAGCCGAGACAACAAGCTATTTTATCATAATGGACATCACGGCTATTCTAGAGAGAGTGAGGCCAATTGTAGCAGCCCACATATGATTAGCTAACTTGGCACAGACCAGCGATTGAAACTGACACCTTTCTGGATTATATGGCTCAGTACCATGCCAGGAATTGCATTTACATGCAGTCATCAATCACCATTCAGTACCAAACCCAACTGGTCATTATTCATATGTGGACTTTGACAGTGAGAGTAGCTAGGGGGAAATTAACAACAGAGCCTAAAACAGTTCTTATCTAATGCCCATCCCTGTAGAGGTGATTGGATAGTGATCAGGAGTAGGCTGATATTTTCCTTTTTAGCTTGAGGCTTTGAGACCAATACAAGTGTCCCCCATTCTGATTAGCTAACCATGGATTGTATGATACAGTACCACACCAGGCAAAGCATTGAGGGCTCTGGTGAGTCCATGAATTGATTGATTTCAAATGGGCATTACCCCTCCATTCGGAGAGTAACATTGTTCTTGGTAAGTACATCGGCCTGCACCATATACTTTATTGAGCGAATTTTAGGCTTGTTAATAAAACTTCATTTGCAGCAGATACAATAAATTATGAAATCATGTTATTGGCCCAGATCTTTCAGTTAAAAAATAAAGGTGAGACCAACAGTGTAAATCGGACAGCAACTTCTGACGACCGCACATGTGCAGTTAAACATGGAAATCAGGATGTCCAAGTTGTCCTGCTGCTCCAGAAGCTTTGCTAGAGAGATTCGGTATTGAAACACATGTAAGGTGTGAAGTTGCAGTACGTACGTGATAGATACCCACTAAACTCGCCAGAAAACGTTAGGGCTTATCCATTCCAATGTAAGTACATTTTTAATGGCATAAGTCTTAATTACTGCCAAATACCATTTCTGGCACTGAAAATTCATTATTACAAGTGTGGAATCTCATTCCTACAGATTTTAATTGTTGTTGGAGATTTAAAAAAAATTCTGTCTCTTATCTCTCTCAATCTCATCTATTTTCCCTCTACTTGGGCTCAATTTCCCCCCAAAGCATTTTATTGGCGTACTTGAAGAGTTACACCTGATTTTTGGGGGCTTAAGTACATCAACAAAAATATTCTAAGTTTCCCCGTTGGAGTTTTTCATTTTGGCATGGTGTAACCCGACCTTTAGTTTTGGGGGTGGAGCCTTGATCTGCGCCAAAAAGATCGGGCTGCCATGGTGACCAATGCGAGTTGAGGCTGCAAAGTGAAGAATACAGCCAGCTCCCAATACATTAAAAGAATTGAAAAACACATAGCAGAAATTTACCTCCAACCCCGCCCGAAGAGCTTGCCGGTCCCGTCCCATTCTCGATCCCTGGATTTTCTCTCTCCTCTCTATCTATCTCTCTATCTATCTAACCCTATCTCTATCTATCTAACCCTATCTCTATCTATCTAACCCTATCTCTATCTATCTAACCCTATCTCTATCTATCTAACCCTATCTCTATCTATCTAACCCTATCTCTATCTATCTAACCCTATCTCTATCTATCTAACCCTATCTCTATCTATCTAACCCTATCTCTATCTATCTAACCCTATCTCTATCTATCTAACCCTATCTCTATCTATCTAACCCTATCTCTATCTATCTAACCCTATCTCTATCTATCTAACCCTATCTCTATCTATCTAACCCTATCTCTATCTATCTAACCCTATCTCTATCTATCTAACCCTATCTCTATCTATCTAACCCTATCTCTATCTATCTAACCCTATCTCTATCTATCTAACCCTATCTCTATCTATCTAACCCTATCTCTATCTATCTAACCCTATCTCTATCTATCTAACCCTATCTCTATCTATCTAACCCTATCTCTATCTATCTAACCCTATCTCTATCTATCTAACCCTATCTCTATCTATCTAACCCTATCTCTATCTATCTAACCCTATCTCTATCTATCTAACCCTATCTCTATCTATCTAACCCTATCTCTATCTATCTAACCCTATCTCTATCTATCTAACCCTATCTCTATCTATCTATCTATCCCTATCTCTATCTATCTATCTATCCCTATCTCTATCTATCTATCTATCTATCCCTATCTCTATCTATCTATCTATCCCTATCTCTATCTATCCCTATCTCTATCTATCCCTATCTCTATCTATCCCTATCTCTATCTATCTATCTATCTATCCCTATCTCTATCTATCTATCCCTATCTCTATCTATCTATCCCTATCTCTATCTATCTATCCCTATCTCTATCTATCTATCCCTATCTCTATCTATCTATCCCTATCTCTATCTATCTATCCCTATCTCTATCTATCTATCCCTATCTCTATCTATCTATCCCTATCTCTATCTATCTATCCCTATCTCTATCTATCTATCCCTATCTCTATCTATCTATCCCTATCTCTATCTATCTATCCCTATCTCTATCTATCTATCCCTATCTCTATCTATCTATCCCTATCTCTATCTATCTATCCCTATCTCTATCTATCTATCCCTATCTCTATCTATCTATCCCTATCTCTATCTATCTATCCCTATCTCTATCTATCTATCCCTATCTCTATCTATCTATCCCTATCTCTATCTATCTATCCCTATCTCTATCTATCTATCCCTATCTCTATCTCTCCCTATCTCTATCTCTCCCTATCTCTATCTCTCTCCCTATCTCTATCTCTCTCCCTATCTCTATCTCTCTCCCTATCTCTATCTCTCTCCCTATCTCTATCTCTCTCCCTATCTCTATCTCTCTCCCTATCTCTATCTCTCTCCCTATCTCTATCTCTCTCCCTATCTCTATCTCTCTCCCTATCTCTATCTCTCTCCCTATCTCTATCTCTCTCCCTATCTCTATCTCTCTCCCTATCTCTATCTCTCTCCCTATCTCTATCTCTCTCCCTATCTCTGTCTCTCTCCCTATCTCTGTCTCCCTCCCTCTCTCCCTCCCTCTCTCCCTCCCTCTCTCCGTCTCTCTCTCCCTGTCTCTCTCTCCCTGTCTCTCTCTCCCTGTCTCTCTCTCCCTGTCTCTCTCTCCCTGTCTCTCTCTCCCTGTCTCTCTCTCCCTGTCTCTCTCTCCCTGTCTCTCTCTCCCTGTCTCTCTCTCCCTGTCTCTCTCTCCCTGTCTCTCTCTCCCTGTCTCTCTCTCCCTGTCTCTCTCTCCCTGTCTCTCTCTCCCTGTCTCTCTCTCCCTGTCTCTCTCTCCCTGTCTCTCTCTCCCTGTCTCTCTCTCCCTGTCTCTCTCTCCCTGTCTCTCTCTCCCTGTCTCTCTCTCCCTGTCTCTCTCTCCCTGTCTCTCTCTCCCTGTCTCTCTCTCCCTGTCTCTCTCTCCCTGTCTCTCTCTCCCTGTCTCTCTCTCCCTGTCTCTCTCTCCCTGTCTCTCTCTCCCTGTCTCTCTCTCCCTGTCTCTCTCTCCCTGTCTCTCTCTCCCTGTCTCTCTCTCCCTGTCTCTCTCTCCCTGTCTCTCTCTCTCCCTGTCTCTCTCTCTCCCTGTCTCTCTCTCTCCCTGTCTCTCTCTCTCCCTGTCTCTCTCTCTCCCTGTCTCTCTCTCTCCCTGTCTCTCTCTCTCCCTGTCTCTCTCTCTCCCTGTCTCTCTCTCTCCCTGTCTCTCTCTCTCCCTGTCTCTCTCTCTCCCTGTCTCTCTCTCTCCCTGTCTCTCTCTCTCCCTGTCTCTCTCTCTCCCTGTCTCTCTCTCTCCCTGTCTCTCTCTCTCCCTGTCTCTCTCTCTCCCTGTCTCTCTCTCTCCCTGTCTCTCTCTCTCCCTGTCTCTCTCTCTCCCTGTCTCTCTCTCTCCCTGTCTCTCTCTCTCCCTGTCTCTCTCTCTCCCTGTCTCTCTCTCTCCCTGTCTCTCTCTCTCCCTGTCTCTCTCTCTCCCTGTCTCTCTCTCTCCCTGTCTCTCTCTCTCCCTGTCTCTCTCTCTCCCTGTCTCTCTCTCTCCCTGTCTCTCTCTCTCCCTGTCTCTCTCTCTCCCTGTCTCTCTCTCTCCCTGTCTCTCTCTCTCCCTGTCTCTCTCTCTCCCTGTCTCTCTCTCTCCCTGTCTCTCTCTCTCCCTGTCTCTCTCTCTCCCTGTCTCTCTCTCTCCCTGTCTCTCTCTCTCCCTGTCTCTCTCTCTCCCTGTCTCTCTCTCTCCCTGTCTCTCTCTCTCCCTGTCTCTCTCTCTCCCTGTCTCTCTCTCTCCCTGTCTCTCTCTCTCCCTGTCTCTCTCTCTCCCTGTCTCTCTCTCTCCCTGTCTCTCTCTCTCCCTGTCTCTCTCTCTCCCTGTCTCTCTCTCTCCCTGTCTCTCTCTCTCCCTGTCTCTCTCTCTCCCTGTCTCTCTCTCTCCCTGTCTCTCTCTCTCCCTGTCTCTCTCTCTCCCTGTCTCTCTCTCTCCCTGTCTCTCTCTCTCCCTGTCTCTCTCTCTCCCTGTCTCTCTCTCTCCCTGTCTCTCTCTCTCCCTGTCTCTCTCTCTCCCTGTCTCTCTCTCTCCCTGTCTCTCTCTCTCCCTGTCTCTCTCTCTCCCTGTCTCTCTCTCTCCCTGTCTCTCTCTCTCCCTGTCTCTCTCTCTCCCTGTCTCTCTCTCTCCCTGTCTCTCTCTCTCCCTGTCTCTCTCTCTCCCTGTCTCTCTCTCTCCCTGTCTCTCTCTCTCCCTGTCTCTCTCTCTCCCTATCTCTCTCCCCCTATCTCTCTCCCCCTATCTCTCTCCCCCTATCTCTCTCCCCCTATCTCTCTCTCCCCCTATCTCTCTCTCCCCCTATCTCTCTCTCCCCCTATCTCTCTCTCCCCCTATCTCTCTCTCCCCCTATCTCTCTCTCCCCCTATCTCTCTCTCTCCCTATCTCTCTCTCTCCCTATCTCTCTCTCTCCATCTCTCCATCTCTCCATCTCTCCATCTCTCCATCTCTCCATCTCTCCATCTCTCCATCTCTCTATCTCTATCTATTCTTTTGGTGTGTCCGGGCATCTGCTGCGCCGATTTCCTCAACTCTCCAGTAGGTTTTTCTGCAGAGGCCATTTACGCTGGCCTAAACACAATCGGATTAACTCTCAGATGGCCAAACTTCCCTAAATGGCCAGAATTGGCGTAGGTGGCTGGTTACGCCCCTTTTGGCTGAAAAAAAAACTGACCTAAAAAAATCATCACTGAGTTACGCTGATGCAAATTGATTGGGGAAACTGTGGTTTTTCAAATTAGGCCAAAAAGAGCAGCCTGCTCAAAAAAAACGGTGCAAATCACTGGGGAAAATAGAGCCCCTTATTTTACTTTCTGTACATGATTTGACATTGAATTAAATATTCTTAACTTACACTTCCTGTTTCAGGCACTGTGGCTCAGTAACAATTCTTTAATCTGATTGTTTAGGGAGATATGCCATTGCTTGTCCTGTTCACACAGGTCCCAGATTCCCTGTAGAAGGCGCTGTGCCAAAATGGCTTTCTAATCACCAAGTCCCAGTGCAAAAACCCCCATAGAAAGAGTGTGGGAAAATGTAAGTTTAATGAATGGCTGGGGCCATTCATTCAAACTGACCACAAAATCCACATGTCATCATTCTCCAAGTGTTCTAGTGGGTAGCATTCTCACCTCTGAGTCAGAAGGTTGTGGGTTCAAGTCTCACTCCAGGGACTTGAGCACATAAATCTAGGCTGACACTCCAGTGCAGTGCTGAGGGAGTGCTGCGCTGTAGGAGGTGCTGTCTTTTGGATGAGACATTAAACCGAGGCCCCATCTGCCCCCTCAGGTTGACGTAAAAGATTCCAAGGCACTATTTCGAAGAAGAGTAGGGGAGTTATCCCTGGTGTCCTGGCCAATATTTATCCCTCAATCAACATAACATAAAAACAGTTTATCTGGTCATTACCACATTGCTGATTGTGGGAGCTTGCTGTGTGCAAATTGGCTACCGTGTTTCACACATTACAACAGTGACTACACTCTAACAGTATTTCATTGGGTGTAAAGCACTTTGAGACATCCGGTGGTCGTGAAAGGCGCTATATAAATGTAAGTCTTTATTTGGTAAAATAAATTATTATTCCTACATTACAACAGTGACTTAAAGAGTACGTCATTGGTTGTAAAGCACGTTGGAACATCCTGGGGTCATGAAAGGTGCTTTATCAATGGAAGTCTTTCAAGTCTTTTTAGTCAATCAGGTGCAGCAATGGGACGGAGGTGTTGGATTTGTAAGATCTTTCTGGGTGGATGAATTAAGATGGGCTGAATGGCCTTCCTCATTAATCAGTATCTTGTGAAATTGGGGGAGGGGGTGGTTTGATATGAGTGTCTACTACATGTAGGCCACACTTACACACATTCTGTACAAAATGCATAGTTTTCTTGATTTGTTTTAATGAGGAATGATTAAAATTCACAGCATTTTAAACTCCAATATATATATATTTTTTGTCTTTCTTCAATACTACATTTTTGTGGGTTCAAGTCCTACTCCTCAGATTAGAGCACAAATCTAGGCTGACACTTTGGGAGTGCGGCACTGTTAAACCCAGGCCCCGTCTGCCTCCTCAGGTTGATGTAACAGATCCCATGGCACTATATTGAAGAGCAGGAGCATTTTCCCTAGTGCCCTGGCCAATATTTATTCCTCAACTAATGTTACTAAAACAGATTATCTGGTCATTATCAAGATGGGACCTTGTGCGCAAGATGTGCGCAAATTTACTACATTTCTAAAGTGACTATACTTCAAAAGTATTTCATTGGCTATAAAATACTTTGGGACGTCCTGAGGTTATGAACGGTGCTATATAACTACAATTCTTTCTCTCTCCTTCTTTCTTTCTCTCTCCTTTCTCTCTCTCTCTCCTCTCCTTTCTCTCTCTCCTCTCATTTCTCTCTCTCCTTCTTTCTCTCTCTCCTTCTTTCTCTCTCTCCTTCTTTCTCTCTCTCCTTCTTTCTCTCTCTCCTTCTTTCTCTCTCTCCTTCTTTCTCTCTCTCCTTCTTTCTCTCTCTCCTTCTTTCTCTCTCTCCTTCTTTCTCTCTCTCCTTCTTTCTCTCTCTCCTTCTTTCTCTCTCTCCTTCTTTCTCTCTCTCCTTCTTTCTCTCTCTCCTTCTTTCTCTCTCTCCTTCTTTCTCTCTCTCCTTCTTTCTCTCTCTCCTTCTTTCTCTCTCTCCTTCTTTCTCTCTCTCCTTCTTTCTCTCTCTCCTTCTTTCTCTCTCTCCTTCTTTCTCTCTCTCCTTTCTCTCTCTCCTTTCTCTCTCTCCTTCTTTCTTTCTCTCTCTCCTTCTTTCTTCTCTCTCTCCTTCTTTCTTTCTCTCTCCTTCTTTCTTTCTCTCTCCTTCTTTCTTTCTCTCTCCTTCTTTCTTTCTCTCTCCTTCTTTCTTTCTCTCTCCTTCTTTCTTTCTCTCTCCTTCTTTCTTTCTCTCTCCTTCTTCTTTCTCTCTCCTTCTTCTTTCTCTCTCTCCTTCTTTCTTTCTCTCTCTCCTTCTTTCTTTCTCTCTCTCCTTCTTTCTCTCTCTCTCCTTCTTTCTCTCTCTCTTCCTTCTTTCTCTCTCTCTCCTTCTTTCTCTCTCCTTTCCTTCTTTCTCTCTCTCTCTCCTTTCCTTCTTTCTCTCTCTCTCTCCTTTCCTTCTTTCTCTCTCTCTCTCCTTTCCTTCTTTCTCTCTCTCTCTCTCCTTTCCTTCTTTCTCTCTCTCTCTCTCCTTTCCTTCTTTCTCTCTCTCTCTCTCCTTTCCTTCTTTTCTCTCTCTCTCTCTCCTTTCCTTCTTTTCTCTCTCTCTCTCTCCTTTCCTTCTTTCTCTCTCTCTCTCTCCTTTCCTTCTTTCTCTCTCTCTCTCTC